>NC_141902.1:10308472-10616944 GCF_057802395.1 Ceratotherium simum simum | reverse complement strand
ACAATTTTTAAAGGTAAAAAAATAATTAAAAAAAAACACAAATCACATGAAATCACACAAAATGGGCGAAGGGGGTCAAAGGGTACAAACTTCCAATTATAAAATAAATAAGTCATGAGGATGTAATGTACAGCATGACATATACAACTGTAGTTAGTAATACTGTATTGCATATTTGAAAGTTGCTAAGAGAGTAGATCTTAAAAGTTCTCATCACAAGAAAAAAATTTTTTTGTAACTATGTGTGGTGATGGATGTTAACTAGACTTACTGTGGTGATCATTTTGCAATACATACAAATATTGAATCATTATGTTGTACACAATATATATATGAATCTAATGTAATGTTATATGTCAATTATACCTCAATTAGAAAAAAACGAATTACATTAAAAGAGACAGTTGAGTTGCCCTGCTACTCCAACCGTCATCCCCAGCAGATATCAGCAAGGATATTTATTGTGGTTTTGAGTTCTTGACCTAGCAAGGAGTGCTGTGGCTTTTCTCTCCTCACAGTCATCCCCTCACAAACCAAGAAAAGTGGAGTTGAAGAGAATACCTCACAGGATTTGGGGGTGCCTGGAAGAGGATGACGTTGGTATCTCAATCCTGGATTAGAAGCCTTGGCAGCCTTGCACATCTGCTCCACAATTATGTAAGCACTGATGGGGCAAACAGAGCAACCACAAGGCAGAGAGGGAGCAGCAGGTGAGGAGGACCGCCCACCACAGAGAGAACATTTTTGGCTGAGGGAAGACTACAACTGCACAAGGTAGGTAAGAGTGTTTTTGGCACTTTTCTCTGATCTCTACTTTCTGCTCCAACAAAGAAAAAGCTAGAACCAGAAAAGAGAGGCAGGAAGGAGAAGTACAAGGAGCCTGAGTTAGGAGAGGGGAGTGTTTATTGGATGTGAAATTAAAGTCTTAAATTTGGACAGGATTGGAAGCTTACAGACTCTGGATCAGATATTTTTAAGAGGTGGGAAAGGGAGAGTCAAAAGGGTAGTTATTGAAGACGGTAAAAACATTCCATGTTTGGACTCCACTGAAGTCAGATCGTTCAAGTAATCTGTCAAGACTTGTACACCATAAAATGCTACTATAGGCATTGTGCAGGCTGCTAACTTCTCCTTTGGCATGACTGATACATTTATGGTTAGAAACCACATGAGATTTTTTTAATAGTCTTAATTGTGTTAAACCTCAGGACAGAGATGATTGACTATATAATTCTAATGACACAAGGAAGCATTTAACAACTTCTTTAGTACTAATGACTATCTTTGAAATGAGGGATATAAATTTTTACTCATAATTCTTTAAGAATTATCACATCGTTCATGTGTTTAAATCAAATCAATTCAGACGTTAAGTTCCCACTTTTCAAGGACATAAGAACGTAAGTATCTGTCATGCTTTGGGATTTTTGTCTACATCCCCAGAATTTCCAAAAATCCTATACGGTGTGCCACTGTTCCCTCTGAGGCAGAAGTAGGCAGGGCCACAGGGTACTTTTGGGCCCTGGGTTTTTGTTTGTTTGTTTGTTTTTAAGCACAGGAAGACTGCTAGAAAATGTTGACACAATATTTGCTTGATCTGCAGCAGGGCTCGGGGCCCTTTGTGCATTACTGGCCTGGTAATTTTTCCTGGTTTTCCCCACTCTCTTCAGCTCTGTCGGTAGAGTGGAGGATCTTACCCAAGCACCCAGTTTCTTCCTCGACCACTTTGAGGCTTCTTTTCCATGTCCTCCCTTTTGGGGAAGATTCCACATGTTGTCTCCTAGAGGGGTCTTCTTTCCTGTTGGAGTGAAGGGCATGTTGACACTGTCAGCTTTTTCTTATCAATTCTCCATGTCATACAACCAGTGCTTCTGGAATCCTTGACAGGTATAATAAGTAGGTAAGAGGGAGAAGAAAACAAAGTGGAGGAAAAAGGATGACATTGAACGTAGGATGAACAAGAAAAAGAAAAAAATGGGTAAAGTAAAAACAGAAAATAAGGGGTGGTAGGGTGACATCGGAAGTTGCTTTCAGTTTCTCCCTGTGGAGCTGGTATTCCTGGGCCACCCTGCTCTGCGGTTTTCTGGTTTGCATAATTGAATGGATGTAATTGAGAGGATGTATGAATGGCGTTGCTATGATTGTATAACAGTCTAAGCAACTCACTGTTGTGTGAAAGTGAACGAGCACCACATTTTACTAGACTGTTACCCTGCTTTGACAGCTGTTACACTGTGATAAATGATTGCAGAATTAATTAATTGAAGAGGTTATTATACTATTAAAATGTATTTCCACCAAGCAGTAATATTGATGAGAATTCATTGTTAATCAATGAACATCCACCATATGCTAATACAAAATTTCTCTTCTAGTATTATGTATATTGTTTCAGAAACACATCTCTATTAGACCACATATTAGAACTTTATTTATATGAAGAGGTCCAACTTTTTGTCTTTCCATTAAAGGACCAGATTGCCATGAAAGTGTCAAGATCTCCCCATTTCAAGCTTGCTTTCTTTTCCTTTGAGTATTCTCATACTATCTCATTTTCCCCCAGTAAGTTGTTAACTGATTCAGTTAGAGCTGAGTTGAATCTACCAATTCATTGCTGTTAAATTTCTTCAAGTATGTGGAACAATTCATTATAAAAAACTCAGAAACCAATTTTTATTGATAAGAACACATTATCTTTCCTTCCTGTAGTTGTTGTTAAAGGAGTAAGTACTCCTATTAAATGCTGTCCCATCAAATATGTTTTAAACATTCACAGAAGCTCACTTCTATTTCAGAATATCTGGAAATTATAATAGCAGGAAAACTTGATAACTTTCTCTCTTTTTACATGCTTCTTAATGAGGGAAATTGTGATATGACATGTGGAATTCTTAAACAATGACCCTGTGAACATACTTTGGGTAGTTTGAACAATGAGCCAGGTTCCTCCATCACCCAGCAGGAAGGGCTGCACCCAAATTTTGCATCCCACGGGACTGGTGGTTTCCTTTCCGTTGTCAGAATCAGCTGTACCTGAAGACACGGCCTCTGGGTGGTGGGCAGCTTGCTTTCCTCAGGCAACTCCTGTAAATAGCTGGCACCCCAAGAGATTATTCTAGTGTTTTCCCTATGAGAAGAGAAATCATAGTGAGGTGGGGTCCTTCCCCTGGAGCATGAATGCTTGCTGCATGTGTGGCAGAGCACCCTGGTCCTCATTTGATTCTCTGTGGGATGGTGGCGGGACGGGGGACTGGAGGCTTCTCTTTTCTGACCCTCATCTTCCAAGTCTCCCCAGTAAAGCATGTGGTGCTGTAGAATTAAGGGTCATCTGGCAGGACAGGAATCCACTGTATGTTGATTCTTGTGAATCGTGACGTGAGGTACTACTTCACTCTTCTGGTTTCTCTGAGGAGAAATTTCCCTCAACGTGCTTGGTCTTTTACTCTACTCCTTACGCTCTCCAGTCAGGGTTGATTGAGTTATCTGGCTGGCAGGAAACAGTATTGATCTGCATTTACCAATTGTCGGGAGCTAACCTATCAATAGCCTTAAATGAAAGGCATTTGACATTTTTATCCCTTCCCTCTCCACTTGAGGAGAGGGAACAGTGACTTGTTTAAATGTTTGCTCTACAGACTCAAACTTCCCTGTGGGAGTCTGTCCTCAGGGCTGGATTTGCAGGGCAGAGAGATTTCGGGCCTAGTTTGTTCTCACACTAAGCTATCTTCCAACTCAGCCTTTACCAGTGACAAAGGTGGTAGTTTAGACTCCCATTTGCCTCGCACTTGTGGTGTCTTAATTTTCAATGGGTTCAGCACTCGGGGGATTGGGATGGCACTGACTGGGCCTCCTTGGATTCCAACATCTCCAACACCTTCTCCAGCAGGGAGCTGCTGCGGGATTGAAGCATTGTATACAATGCTGCTCTGTTGCACAGATGCTCTTTCCACTGATTTATTCTTAGTTAAGAGGTGGTGCTATATATAGAGTTCAAATCCCAAATGTTTGAAGCTGAGCATTTGGATCTGATGAATTTGAAGATGACACCCCACTAGGGAAATTTTATTTCCAGGTTTGATGAACAAGCTAATAAATCTTTTGCAGCCCAAATGCTTTGCTCAGCCCCATTCTTTTTGCGGCAAAGGTGTCTACCTAGAGATGGAATAATATTGTCTGTGAAGTATACAGTCATTGGTATTTCATGGTCAGTTAGCTTAACTCTATCCTGGCTGTTGAGGAGTGCTTAAATGGCTTTTGAAGTCTCTGCGGAGATATAGCATATTTTAAAGAAGTCATCAAGCATGTAAATTCTAACATTTTAAAGTCTAAAACAAAATTCTATTATATTCTAAATATGCCATAAATAAATAGTTGAATTACTATGTTGGTTTGTTGGGCTTAGAGAGTTCAAGTAGAAGAATCTTTATAGTTCCCTGAAAGATAGTGAATTCTAGTTAAGATAACTTGATGTTAGACATAGATAGCTGCTTTAGTTAAATCCCTTATGAGGCTAAGTCTACAGTAGTCTGGACACAGCTTCTTTGTACATCGTTAGGCCTTGGTGGATAATTATGTTTGCCGACTGTGTTCTGAATTTTGGAAAATGTATTTTACTGTTAGAAATAGACCGAAGAAACAGGAAAACTTTTATAATTAGAGCAAAAGTGTACAATATGTGAATTTAAAATTAAGTGAATCAAACTATTCTCTTGGTGGCTGCGAGTTCTCATTGAGTTCGCTTTACTCGAATGCTTTTCAGGTAAAAGTCAAGTCTCTTTATGACAAACTGATGGTTTTTCTTGTAGGTGAATTTGTTCCTGTATTTGAATATACTGCTAGAAGTCATATTGCCTGTCTAAAGGAAATGTGGGTTGATTAAATTTGTCCAGGCTCTCTGTAGACGATTAAACAAATTTGAGAAAGTGATGTGAGAACAGTAGAGGGAAAGAATCTCTCTCTCATTGTCTCTGCCTGTCATTTCAGTGCCCCAGAAATTCTATTCTTAAGCCTTGAGAATTCTCAAGTTTCCATTACTTGGTATTACTTATGTTCTTTCTTCCATTTACCTTTTTTCTTTTTTCTCTGATACTGTCATTTCCTTTTCTTTTTAATAGCCATGATTTTTATCCATAGCTCTATCGTGCCACATTTTTCTAGACTGCGACTCCTCGAAGGAAGGAATTACAGTGTGATTGCTGTATCCATTGAATAATGCCGGCACAGGATAGTACCCAATAAGTATTTATTAACTAAATAAATGAGCTATTAGTATGTAATTACATAGTAATTTTGTTATATGGAAACCTTCTTTGTAATGTATTATCTGTTTTGTGATTTTATATTACTGAAGACTATTTTGCTTACATTCTAAAGCAGAACAACTTTATCCTGATGTTCTTTCCTCTTCAACAAAATAGGTTTAATTGCAAAATATGCTTCTTTGCAAAGTTCCAGTGATGATTCATTGTTTTTCATTATTGTTCTGGCATCTAACTGTACATACTCCATTGCCCATGGCATCACCACTAACGAAGAAGTACTTTCAAACAGTGGGATGGACCATGCACTCTGTCTTGTCAGCCTAGCTGGAGACTGCCGAGAGAAAAGTCATTAGCTGTTTCCTGGAAGTTTACTAGACTATTTTTTTTTTTTTTGCTTGTACCTGGGTGTAAAATATGGATACATCCACTTATTTATAATCCTTTTTAAGGTTATGAATAAGTGTCTTCTATAAGGAATACAATTTGCATGACTCAGCCATGTTGGTTAGGAATGACTCAGCCTAGTATTTATTGAAAGGATTCAGATATATCTGTCGAACAATGAATGAAACAACAAACATAGGATTGGTTGCAACTACATAGAAACGTGGTTTACTCCTGAGAGCTGTGAAACTCAGGCATGTGACAAGAATGACATAAAGATGCAACTTGAGTGTAGACAGATGTCCAATCTGGAAAGAGAGGGACACACCTATATCTACACTACACCTCCACCCTCCCAACATGAAGCATCCTCTAGGAGTTGATCTATGCCTCACTACTTTCTTTGAAAAGTCTGTCTTACCGAATTTCATTACCATAACCTTGTATGTGAGAAGCCTCAATGATACGAGAAAGGGTAAAGAAGTATGTTTGTTATTTGAGTTAAGAGCAAGCTAGTTTACCATATGTTTTCATATATATAATTCTCAGAAGAAGTGATGGACTTTTGTGCTTTGCTTCCTTTTCTGTGCCTCCTCATGCAAACTTCCAGGAGTATTACTTCCTAGTTTAGGGAAGGGATAATTCAGATGTGGGACGAAATATTTTGACATTTTAGTATCTCCCGTTGACATTTTGGTTTATACATAAACTTGGGGTTTGTAAGTACCTTATTTTTAACTGAAAAATACTGTATTTGAGCTTTCTGTGAGGAAAACATGTTGAGAAAATGCCAGATGCATAAATGTCTAGTGTTTTCCCATTAAATATGTTTGTTACCATGCTATGCTCTGACTTGCACATATGTATTCCTGCTCATTCCCATCGTCTGAAAAATGTGCTACAAAGAGGCTACCACCGGGGTAAGAGCCTTTGAGTCTTAAGATGCCCCTATGGAACAATGCATACCAAGTGGGCAGGCCTTGCAGAGTCAGGCAGAAATTCTGAGTAGTTTCTGCCTATATATGCACAATTTTGGGCATTGCTATTTTTTGCCTAAGCCTTATATTTCTGCTGTACCAAAATGATCTTTTAGTTAAGGGATATTTGGAAACTTTATTTTAAAAAAGCTTGGCCACTTTCATCAATAATTTAAAGAATTAATTTAGTACTAAAATTCCTTAGAGAAAAAAATGTATGATAAATTTTTCAGCATGATATTTACATTCCCTTTGTGGAAGGGCTGTTTTCCAGTAAATGTAGTCAATAAATTTATCTCTGAAGGCACAAATGTGTACACAAGCACCTTAAAACATCTGGTGAAGTGGTTTCTTTGAGAAAAGCCAAAATATAGTGCTTTGAAGTTGGTAAACTATGAAAAATCTCCTTTTGAAGTGGAAATAAAATGTTTTTTTTTGTTGTTACAGAAAACAAAATGCCTTCCAAATTTTGTTTTCTGAGTAGCCAATAACTCTTTTAAAAAGAAAAATATTTTGCAAATTTGTTAAAAACTAGTTAAGTCACTTTTCATTCCTGTTTCAAAAGCCCTGTGAAGATAATTTTAAGGAGATTGTACAACCTAAACTAAGTATGACACATTAAATGTTAATCCAGAAGAAGACTTTTATGTTTTTCACAAGATGAGAAGCAAAATATGAGTTTTTGAAAAATAAAACATTTGATGTCATGACATGTAAAGACCAAGAAATGGTCATCAGTAAATGTTCCATAGTAAATGTGTATTTTTTCAACAGATGTTAAGTGTATCTATATTCAATCAATTTAATAGCCTTCAATATCTCAAATAGCCTCCTTTGAGTTTTATAATCATAAACTAACTTTTCAGAGCAGAATTAAACTCTGGATAATTGAAGTTTTTGTACTAGAATGAACTATACTCTTAAGCAAAAGAAATTCTTTGCTCCTCCCTCTTTCTTTTTCTTTTTCTCTCTTGCTCCTTTTCTCTCTCCTTCCCGTTTCCCTTTTTCTTTTCCACATTTGTTATCATTTATGTGTCAATCATCATGTTAGGCGCTGGGGATACACAGGTGAGTATGAACAATGTGATAAGTAACCTAATAGTGTGTGGAAATCAGAGGAGAGTGTGAGTGTTAGGGCAATTCTCATACTTAGGACAACACAATCTGAAGCTGGAACACTTTGAATCTTGAAAGAGGAGTAGAAATTTATCAAGGATTTGGGGAGGGCAGAAGGAGACTTTGGGAAAAGGTGAACACCATGTGTAAAGAGGTGGAGACATGGGGTGGTGTAACTTCAAGCAGTTCTTTTGGGTTTCAAACACAGGTGGTGGAATGTGGGAGACTAGTCTGGATAGGTGGGCGTGGGCTAGATTTTAAAGGGTCTTTTGTTTAGTAAGGAATTTAGACTTTATCCTATAGTACAGGGGTCAGCACACTTTTTCTGCAATAAGTCGGGTAGTAAATATTTTAGGCTTTGTGGGCCAAACAGCCTCTGTCATAAGGACAAGTTTGTCATTGTGGCATGAAAGCAGCCATGGACAATATGCGAACGAGCATGGCTGCATTCTAATACAACTTTATGGACACTAAAATTTGAATTTTATATAATTTTTACGTCATGAGATAGTATTTTTTTTTAAACATTAAAAAAATGTAAAAACAATTCTTAGTCACAGACTGTGCAAGAACAGACTCCAGGTCGGATTTGGCCCATGGGCTGTAGTTTACTGTCCCCTGCTATGATGATAGATGATGAACTGTCATTGAAGAGTTTTAATCAGGAAGGATGTATGATCTGCATTCTAGAAAGTTCTCTCCAGCGTAGCCGTTTATAAACCAGGCTCTGAGGAACCATACTGAAAGTTGCTCTGGGAAAAAAGGGTCCCAAGAGCAAATAATCTTAGGAAATGGTCTGTGACATATCTTACTCTTAGAGATTCACAAAGCACGTTAGTATATTAAAGACTCTGAGAAGTGTTGCAGAGAACGACTTGAACTTTTTTGTTGTCTAGTTAACTCAGTGCTCACGACACTTATTTACGGAAATTTCTGTGGAACATGATTTAGGAAATGTTATTTTAATGGCAATTATATTAATGAAGAAGTGAAATAAACTCATTAAGAGCAATTAAGCAGAAATCCATTGCAATATTCATGGAAAAGTATTGAGGGAACAACCCAGGGAATAGTGGCAGAATGGAGAAATTTCATTATTATCAAGGAAACACAATTTCTAGAGAAGAAAAGGACACAATCTTAAATATTTTTCTATTAAAATACGAAAAAATTAAAGCAGAAAAAAACATAGGCTGTTTATACACAGTATATAAAGACAACACATTTTAGAAAATAAGAACAAACAAAATGAAGAGTGAAGGAATATTTGAGTACTTAAAGTAGAAAATCCAGAGCTCAAAATTTATGCTACTAAGTCCGATGGGGTACAGCCTGTAATTCCCAAATGGTCAAATAAAGATGATTGAGGATCACCTTAATATTATTCCAACATGCAAAGAAGAAAATAGCGTGAAAGATGATTTAAAAGACACTGAATCATTTTCTAAGACTATGTCAATCAGGGTTCTTGGTTGCCAGTAGCAGAAATTGACTGGATAATTAAGTTGAAAGGAAATTTATTAGAAATATATTAGATAGCTCACAAACTCAATAGGAAGGTAGACAGTCTGGCCCAGAGAACAGGCAGTGACCACAGACAGTAGAAACCACAACCTGGGTCACCTCGGGCGACCAGAACCATCTTGTTAGGATGCTATAACCAGGACCACTGCTGGTGGACCTCTGTGGCTGGGCCCCGCTTCCAATGGCCTCTTGCTACCACCAGCTTCATAGTGACTGATTTCTAAACTTGTCCTGTGTCCTCACATTCCTTTCTCAAGATCCAAAGTCTTGGGGAAGAATATTGGATATCTGACTGGCGGGGCCTATTTCCTGTGCGTGTGTCCTGGGTCCCAGGGATAGATTCTACCTCCTCCCTTAAGCTTCCACGGTTAGAGGTGGGATACTCTATCTTACCAGTAATATAACCAGTTGAGAATTCTCTAAAAAAGGTATTGGTGTTCCCTCTCCCAAAATGAGAAATATTCACCACTTCAAAGACTAAGAAAGGGAACTATGTGTGACCAATATATCTGAAATTTGAAGTACAGTACCCTCATTATTGTACAGACTAATGGCATTAACTGGATTACAGCCCTTATCTAGAGGATAAGTAAGCTAACATGAAACATTAACATTAAACACCCAACTGTCCCTGTGATTTGGTAAACTTGGGCCTTAGGAATGCAGGAGAATTAGAACAGGTTTAGTTTTAATGAGTAAGGTTCAGTGATCTTCCAAATCCCAGAGAATTCAAACAGTGACTATCTTTGATTTCAACAAATTTTCCTGGAAAGATCCTGAGTTAAGATTTAATTAAGTGCTATATATTTTTCTGTGGATTGAAAATCTAAAGATATGAAACAAAAACATGTTTCTTATACGTATGTTCCAGGGACTTAGGGACTTTGAGAAAATACTGATGCTTATTGAGATACTTGGAAACTATTTGTGTACTTCCATTTGGTTCTGGTATTGTTTAAGAATAATGTATTAAGAAAGTTTCACCCTGTTCACTGGAAGTTGTAAGTTAATATTTTCGTGCTTGTTGAGGTTTTTATTTCTTCTGGAATCTTGGAAGGGGAATTTGAATATAAACTACCAAAACTAGTAAAATAATATAGGTATATGATAATGAAACTGATACAGGTGACTGAGCTATCATCCCTGGAGATTTATTTCAAGATGTAATAAATGTAATAATTCAAAATTTAGTAATGATTTTTTTTTGCCCTTAACTTTGGTAACAATTGTTAGTTTCTATTTGTTTCAAAACTAAATTACAGAAAGGGAGATAAAAGACATTTTGTAATACAAATAAAGACAGGTTTGTTTCAGAGAAGAAGTGCTGTGTCTTTGCCCATTTGTCCTGACATGGCAGGTTAGGAATATGTGGAGTGGCTAATTTAGCATATGTAAGCTTAGTTGCACTTCAGTATGGGAACCATTACCCTGGTTCAGCCTCTGGTGAACATGCACCTCTGTTCCCCACCTCATCTCGAATGCACAACCGTTTAATATCTAGAAACTCTATGCAACAGAAGTTAGAAGGAATTTTTATGAGGGTGCATTGACATGCCCAAGTTACTTTTAGGATATGTTACAACCAAATGCTCGGTTGACTCCCTAACTCATCAACTGAGTGACTTGCTATAGCACTGAAAAAAGAACATAAGTTTGAGAAAACTTCCAAAGGAGTTTCACGCTGTCTTCTAATAGATGAGCTAAAGATAAAAACCACAGAAATTTGTGAAAAATGTGTTCTAGTGAACAGACATCTTACATTAGCTACAGAGATGATGATAGTTTTAGAAACAGTCAATATACATTTCTAGGGTTAAATTTTAAGCCACACAAAAGCATTTATCAAATGTCCGGTGTTTACGGAGCATGCTGCTGGGTATAAACAAGAGATCAATGAGAATTAGTAGATATAGACCTTGTTTTCAAAGATGGTTTAACTGAGTGAGGAGACAGGGTGCTCTAAGGATGAGCTACCTAGTGCCACCTCTAGGCTGGAGGAGTATAAATGACAACTGACTGTCTTCATCCCTCCCTCTGCCCTCCTTTCCCCTCTCCCCATTTGCTTGCTTTTTTTGTACCAGGCTCTGGGAGCTAACTGGCTGGCCCATCTTTTGGCTGGTGCTACTACCCAGTCTAATTTTCAGATTTTCCTCTTTCCATAAACCCTGATTCCCTCTGCTGTCCTCCTATGGCCATTCCCTAGGCTTCAGGAAAGCAGGCAGGGAATAACACAAATAATAAACAGGGAGAAGTGACAAATGTTCCAGAACTTTGCAAAGTCTTTACAAATTCCATTATAAAACAATAACTAGAAATCTTATTGATTGACTGTGCCTTATTTATATTTCTGAGTGAGGGGACTAAATAACCCTTCTCCCTTTCTCCTAATTTGCAGATAATACCATTGGGGATTCAGGGAGCGAGGAAAGAGATGAGTTTTCCCTGGAACACAGAATTAAGCAGCGTAGTAGGGGTCCCTTTCCATTATGGGGACAGTTTTCCTTTCTGAGGACTTCTAGTCTATGTGACTTCTATTCTATAAGTAGAATCTTACAGGATAGAGATTCATTACAAAAATGGAAATTAAAAATGTGCTATGACCTTGGGGCCGGCCCAGTGGTTCACAGGTTCTGATCCTGGGCGCGGACCCATGCACCGCTTGTCAAGCCATGCTGTGGCGGCGTCCTATATAAAGTAGAGGAAGATGGGCATGGATCTTAGCCCAGGGCCAATCTTCCTCACACACACAAAAATATATGTGCTATGACCTTAAAAAAATATGCTTTGGGTTCTGAGGGCATTCCAGGAGAGTAGTTCCACACCAGTCTTTGCTACAGCAGAAGCACTGGAAGGAATACAACCTTCTAAACTGAAGAGTGGGAGGGATAGCCCTCCTGTAGGCATGGCTTCCATATGCTTGTCAAGCAAAAAGACTCTTCTAGGTGATTACAGAGGTCTAGAAAGTTCTCCTTTAAAGGTGGCATATATATAAGTTAGAATGAACTGTTTGTCCATTTATTACTCCATTACATAAAAACACTGAAGAAGTTTTCATTACATTAGATTTTGTGCTTAAATTGGTCTGATTTAAAACTTTGGATAGACATACAGGGAGTTCACTCTGGCTGACATCGGGACAGAGGCACCTCTGGGAGATGGGCAGACATCGTCCAGATGGATGATGATCATCTGGCCTCACACATATGCAACCCCATGTTGTGCTCCAGGGTGATTTATATCTTTGAGAATGGTTAATGCTTCCCAGGGCAACGTGGGGAGGTCAGTTTAGAAGATTCTCAATTTAGTGCAGTGCCAGCTCATTTTCATTTATTTACTCCTTCTTAAAAAAAGGATTAATAATTCTAAGTGACTTTGACATTGGTTATTATGTAATTATTTAGAATGAATCACTTAACCATATGAATAAAATAACTGGTCAATTCTGTCATATAAATCATACTGTTATTATCATTATTTTTTGGTGCACTGAAGTAGAAATCAGAATACTTGCATTTAGAAGACCCACATTTTAGCCCTAACTATTCTTCCATAAATCTGGGAATCTCTCATATTTTTCTGAAATGAGATGAATATAAATAACAAAAAATTCTTCCTGTGTGCTTGGAAAATTAATTTAATTCCTTTGAAGCTGAGTTTTATCACTTACACAGTGGGCACAATAATAGCTATTCATCCAATCTCCTGGAACTGTGATGAGAATGTAAGGAAGTAAAAAATGCTCTGTAAACTGTAAAATACAGACTACATGGTGTTGTGGTCATCATACTTTTGCCTTTGTTGGGTCCCCAAGAAACAGACCCTGAGATGGAGATTTGTGTGCAGAGAGCTTGTCGTGGAATGTTCTTGGCGACAAGTCCTTGAGAGGATGAAGAAGCCAGCATTGAGCAGAGGAAGAAATGGAACAATGATACAGTTGCAACAAAGGCCTTGGCCAATTACAGGTGAGCACTGAATGTTTTGTAGAGTTTTCCAGATATGAGGCAAGGGGCCAGAATTCTGTACCCCTCAATCAACCCATCATTAGATGTGAGCTGCTCTTGGGGATGGGATCATCTCAGATGAGGCAGTTCCTATGAGTAGATAAAAATCCCTAGGGAAGGAGTCATCTGTGAACCCTCAGTGGGAAACACTACCGGCACCTGGGGAAATGAGAGACTAGGTCCTGAAAGGAGAATCTTGATGGTGTACCATGGCATCCGTCACAGTGCGCTGCTCAAATCTGTTTGATCTGTATAAAAAGTTCACCCCATCTGAGATCAGCAACTCCAGAATTCTAATTGGCCTCTTTCACTGGGAGAAACTTACAAAAGGAAGTTTAGAGATGTACTATAGCCCCAGCTACTCCAGCTGGTCTCAGGACTGTGCAAAATAACCCCCAAATTGTCCTTTTCTACTATTCGTTCTAGATTCTTTATATCTTCAGCTAACACCTCTACTTGTCAGTTGGCTTACATGGTGGAGTAACCCAGGCCAACCCTGAGGGTGCTCTTCCCAGAGAGTGCCTCCCTCACTTCCCATTTACTGTCAAAATTGGGCAAGGGAGTCCTGACAGGCATCCTAGCGGATTATCTGTATGTCAAATGTGTTCTCTGCCTCTATTCTATAACTGCAGCCTTGATCAGAATCAATGACCCCTGCCAGAATGGTGACTCCTTTCCTTGCCTGCAAAGACTGGGCAGCAGATGTAGCTTAAAATTTAATGGAACTCATCCCCTGGTGGACGCAGGACTCGTAGATCTACAGAACCTTGAGTTGTAGCACGCGATGCACAAATTTCTCCAAGTAAGTCCCTGGGAATGATGGTAAGTGGGGCTACTTCTGCATCTATCCCTTGTTCCCCTGACCCATGTTTTCCAAGAGTTGGGAGCATGGCACCATAATAGTCACTGATTTATGGTATACTTGCATCCTGGATAATGGATCTATGTCTTATAGGATATCATCTCCAACATGGTACCTCAGATACTCCCTCAAAAGGCTCTTTAGTTGTATTATCAACCCAGCAGTTTCTGAGAGGTATAATATATAATAGGATCAGTGGATCTCTTGGCCGTATGCCCACTACCTCCCCTCTTTTTCTATAAAGTGGATTCCTTGGTCTGAGGTGGTTACATAGCATACTGTGTCAGTGGACCTGACTAGAAACCCTAGAATCGCCATGGTAAATGATAGAAAAGGTGCAGAGAAAGGGCATGCTAGTGTGAATATACTACATAAAATCAAAAAAACACCAGCCAACTACGTTCTTGCAAGAGGCCCCGGAAGACACTCCATTCATCAAAGCCATCAGGAATATTCTGGTGAGAAGGGCACCGGCATCACTGCAAAGCTCTCCTCTCTATGGGCCAGAACATTGGTGGGCAATGCTGTTGTAGAGCTGGGCTCCTTGGTCACGGGGGGAATGATAATGGGATCCTGAAATAAGAGGCCGAGTAAATGACAGTGGCTTTGGTAAGGCTGTGGGTGCAAATTTGTCTCAAGCAGGGAGTGTGACCTTGGCAAGGAAGCACCTTTTGGATGAAGGTAATGCCTAGGGAAAGACTAAGCTGTGAGCTGTGAACGGTTAACAGATGAAACTCCCAGTAGTTGGGTAAATAAGTGCCTTGGTGGCAAAAGGGTGATCTGTGCAGCATAGCATAACATTTGCTTCAGTCTTCAAATAGGTGGGAAATACCACTTATTAATTCTTTATAAGTAAAATATGATAATGGTACATCCAGTACACAGAGAACATAGGCTGTTTCAGGCTCTTAGCACCAAGATGAGAACATTTAATATAATTCTGTGTTGCCTCTCAGAAACCTAATTAAAGCCCAAACCTGATTGTTTTGTGTACAATTTGTCAGAAAACGCACAGTTTTAAATGAAGGAAAATTATTAAAAAGCTAACCACTGACCTGAGAGTTTACTGGTCTGCCATGTTGGATCACACTGGTTAAAATGAGTTCAAACCAACTGACTTCCATGTGGAACACGGTTTAATGAGATGTTTGCAGAAAGGTCAAGTGAAAAAAATCCCTTCAGTAGTCCGGGGAGGTATGCAGATCCGTCACTTACTATTAAATTCAGTGAGATAGAAATCTAAGCAACCCATGCTTATTCTCTTTCCATGAATTAGAGGGGAAGGGGTATGAAGAATGGATGGGGTAGAGGATGTATTGCTTGCAGGATTTTTGGTGAGGCGACATTTGATTTTTAGGAAGCAAGTGATTTTCATTATTACAGATATTGTTTAGCTGTTAATTAAATGTTTATTGTGTTTCTGCCAGTGTTTTGAGTGCATCTCTTCTGAATATTCCTGTTTACTAACATTTGGTGCCACTAAGAAAGAATTATTGGTTATCTCTGCCCTAGAATTTCTAAAATTAGTGTCTCTATTGGTTGAAGCTCAATGGTAAAGTAATGTGAACAAAATATAGTCTCATAGAAACAAAGTGCTGGTATTAACTTGGAAAGAGATTCAATTCCAAATATTTGGAAGTATTTTGCTTCTGAGAGTGTACCAATCTGACTCAAGTTATGACATTTTCATGCTATTGATTTATTCATTCAACAAATATTGAAATATTAACCGCTGGAGATATGCCTGACAAAGTCTTTTTTTATATTCTCATTTGACCTAAAATGAACAAAATATGAAAACCTCGGCATAGATGATTCCATTTTATTACTTTAAAAGTGCATATATTCCTCCTGATATTCGGGTGTTCACTCAGGGAGCAAACTTTTGACAGTCTTTCCTACTCTAATGTGATGTTTCTTTGGTGAGAGAGCTGACATTTTCTCATAGCTCTTGTTTAGTACTGACACTGTGCTTTTAATTATTGGAGAAGCCACAGGTAATGAAATGTAATTATGATGAAATGAATTACAGACCCCTAGACCATTTCACCTTTTGCCTCTTGGACATTGTATAGTCTTCGCATCAAAGCATCTGATGCTTATTTCTAATCTCCCTATTTAGATGAGGCTAGGAGGAAATCTGACTGAGAAATTACCTGTTGTGCTATAACAAAATGAATCTTAGAGACTGACATTCTGGATGTGAGATGTAGTGTGACATGTTCTGCTGCTTACTTCAAAGTGCAGCTACCTGTAGAGAAAGAACTGTCTGGCTGGCTTTTAAAGTAGTGTAGTCTGACTTTTTTTTTTAAAGAAAATTTAAAATGTAAATGCTTATATTCTTGTACATAGTTTGGAGTAAATTTCTTATACTAGCAAACAATTAGTTTTGGAAATTAGAAGTTGAATTGATATTGATGATAATTATGTTGTAGTAGCCAAATGTTTAAGTGTGACATTCACTGAATAGATCATTTAGACAAAACGAGAGTTAAAGAACTAGTATTTTTAAATTTCTTACTATAAAGAGCATTTACCCATTGTGAAGTAAGGTTGCCTCTTGGGTGAGGAAGTTCTGAAAATCATGCAACTTCTTACCTTCTTTAGCCTGTTCTCATTTGGCAGGTTTTGGTGAGTGGAATTAGGCATATACTGAAGCTAATTAACCGCCAAGTTACTTAATAGAACAATTTGTTCTCTTGATTATTCTATAGTCGCTAATCCATTCTTGAAGGATAAAATTTCATTATCTCATATTTTTTGGAGAAGCTGTTTAAAAGGTCTTGTCTTTGCAAGGACATTGAAATGTTCACATACTTACAGCACTTATGTTTTAGTATTTTACTTTCTCACCTTGGGATGAATTTCCTTTTGGAGTTATAACGTATCAACAACAGGTCAAAAGCTTTGACGTAAGAGGAGACTCCAAGAAAGTAGGTGTTGTTTCTCAACTGATGAGATGACAAATTTCACTCACTAAATAGACTCACTGGTGGGGGGAAGTAAGGTTAGCAGGCAAAATATGAGATTTTTTTCCTTTTTTTTAAATCAAAAAAAGAATATGAGAAATTGGAGTAGAAAAGGAAAGAAGGTCTCTGGGGAGGATGGGAGGTGAGGGATATCAAGTTGGAAAGGGAGAAGAGGAGAACCACCATCAGAGGGTAACCGCATAAACACTGTTTATTTCTGTGCTCTTTAAACCTTTTTGCTAGCTTACCTCCTAAAATAATTTTAAAAATGAACAAAGAGTTATGTACTCTCACATACATTTTTTTAGGTTGATATCCAAATTTTTCATCATAGTTTTAAAGTAGCTGCAAATAATATAATTTTCAGAATATTATAAATATTGACAATTCAAACAAAATTTACATATATCCAATACATATGTATCCAAGAAATAATAACTTATTGATAAACCATAATTAAAAAAAAATATAAACAATCATATTTTCACTTCAATAGTCAAAAGTTTTTCATCATTTCTCTTCCTTTTTGATCTTGTATTCCATTCCATTTCTCTCACGGTTTTTCCCTAAGGTAATATACTTTTGTGCTTGGAAGTCTTTTTTTTTTTTTTTCAAGGTAACCAAAAGTGATATCTAATAATGAAATCTCATTCACATTTATATCGCTTGGTAATTGGTAGTCAGGTGAGAAAAGCCGATAATGATCTTAAAATCTGAAGTTGCACATGGATCACTTAGTAGAAAAGAAAGTGCAGCCCATCTTAGATATGAAGGAAGAGGGTATGGGGGCCAAATATGGATTTGTTTATTTATCTATTTTTTTTTGTTTATTGCAGTAACATTGGTTTATAGCATTGTATAAATTTCAGGTGTACATCATTATACTTCTATTTCTGCATAGATTACATCATGTTCACCACTCAGATACTAATTACAACCCATCACCACACACATGTGCCGAATTATCCCTTTCGCCCTCCTCCCTCCCCTCCTCCCCTCTGGTAACCACCAATCCAATCTCTGTCTCTATGTGTTTGTTTATTGTTGTTATTATCTACTACTTAATGAAGGAAATCATATGGTATTTGACCTTCTCCCTCTGACTTATTTCACTTTGCGTAATACCCTCAATGTCCATCCATGTTGTCACAAATGGCTGGATTTCATCGTTTCTTAAGGCTGAGTAGTATTCCATTGTGTATATATACCACAGCTTCTTTATCCATTCGTCCCTTGATGGGCACTTAGGTTGCTTCCAAGTCTTGGCTATTGTGAATAACGCTGCAATGAACACAGGGGTGCATGTACCTTTACAAATTGGTGTTTTCAAGTTCTTTGGATAAATACCCAGCAGTGGGATAACTGAATCATATGGTAGTTCTATCGTTGATTTTTTGAGGAATCTCCATACTGTTTTCCATAGTGGCTGCACCAGTTTGTACTCCCACCAGCATTTTATGAGAGTTCCTTTCTCTCCACATCCTCTCCAACACATGTTGTTTCATGTCTTGTTAATTATAGCCATTCTGACGGATGTGAGGTGATATCTCATTGTAGTTTTGATTTGCATTTCCCTAATAGTTAATGACTTTGAACATCTTTTCATGTGTCTGTTGGCCATCTGTATATCTTCTTTGGAGAAACATCTGTTCAGGTCTTTTGCCCACTTTTTAATTGGGTTGTTAGTTTTTTTGTTGTTGAGATGCATGACTTCTTTATATATTTTGGAGATTAACCCCTTATCAGATGTATGGTTTGCAAGGACCTTCTCCCAATTTTTAGGTTGTCTTCTCATTTTGTTGATGGTTTCCTTTGCTGTGCAGAAGGTTTTTAGTTTGATGTAGTCCCATTTGTTTATTTTTTCTATTGTTTCTCTTGCCCAGTCAGACATGGTGCTTGAAAATATGTTGCTAAGACTGATGTCAAATAGCATACTGCCTATGTTTTCTTTTAGAAGTTTCATAGTTTCAGGTCTTATGTTCAAGTCTTTAATCCATTTTGAGTTAATTTTTGTGTATGGTGTAAGGTAGAGGTCTACTTTCATTTTTTTGTATGTGGCTGTCCAGTTTTCCCAACACCGTTTGTTGAAGAGACTTTCCTTTCTCCATTGTATGTTCTTGGCTCCTTTGTCAAAGATTAACTATCCATAGATGTGTGGGTTTATTTCTGGGTTTTCAATTCTATTCCATTGATCTGTGTGTCTGTTTTGTGCCAGTACCATGCTGTTTTGGTTACTATAGCTTTGTAGTATATTTTGAAATCAGGGAGTGTGATACCTCCAGCTTTGTTCTTTTTTCTCAGGATTCCTTTAGCTATTCGGGGTCTTTTGTTGTTCCATATAAATTTTAGGATTCTTTGTTCTATTTCTGTGAAAAATGTTGTTGGAACTTTGATAAGGATTGCATTGAATCTATAGATTGTTTTAGGAAGTATGGACATCTTAACTATATTAATTCTACCAATCCAAGAGCACAGAATATCTTTCCATTTCTTTGTGTCTTCTTCAATTTCTTTCAGAAATGTTTTATAGTTTTTGGTGTACAGCTCTTTCACCTCTTTGGTTAAGTTTATTCCTAGATATTTTATTCTTCTTGTTGCAATTGTAAATGGGATTGTATTCTTAATTTCTCTTTCTGCTACTTTGTTGTTAGTGTATAGAAATGCAACTGATTTTTCTACGTTGATTTTGTATCCTGCAACTTTACCGTATTTGTTTATTACTTCTAAAAGTTTTCTGGTGCATTCTTTAGGGTTTTCTATATATAAAATCATGTCATCTGCAAATGGTGAGAGTTTCACTTCTTCCTTTCCAATTTGGGTTCCTTTTATTTCTTTTTCTTGCCTGATTGCTCTGGCTAGGACTTCCAGTACTATGTTAAATAGGAGTGGTGAGAGTGGGCATCCTTGTCTGGTTCCTGTTCTTAGAGGGATAGCTTTCAGTCTTTCACCATTGAGGATGATATTAGCTGTGGGTTTGTCATATATGGCCTTTATTATGTTGAGGTACTTTCCTTCTATACCCATTTTATTCAGAGTTTTTATCATAAATGGATGCTGGATCTTGTCAAATGCTTTCTCTGCATCTATTGAGATGATCATGTGATTTTTATTCTTCATTCTATTAATGTGGTGTATCACGTTGATTGATTTGTGAATGTTGAACCATCCCTGCATACCTGGAATAAATCCCACTTGACCAGGGTGTATAATCTTTTTAATGTATTGTTGTATGTGATTTGGTAATATTTTGTTGAGGATTTTTGCATCGATGTTCATCAGTGATATTGGCCTGTAGTTTTCTTTTTTTGTGTTGTCCTTGTCTGGTTTTGGTATCAGGGAGATGTTGGCTTTGTAGAATGAATTAGGGAGCTTCCCCCCTCCTCAATTTTTTGGAAGAGTTTGAGAAGGATAGATATTAAGTCTTCTTTGAATGTTTGGTAGAATTCACCAGGGAAGCCGTCTGGTCCTGGACTTTTATTTTTGGGGAGGTTCTTGATTACTGTTTAGATCTTCTTACTGATGATTGGTCTATTCAAATTCTCTGTTTCTTCTTGATCCAGTTTTTGAAGGTTGTATGATTCTAAGAATTTATCCATTTCTTCCAGATTGGCGAATTGGTTGGCATATAGCTTTTCATAGTATTCTCTTATAATCTTTTGTATTTCTGAGGTGTCTGTTGTAATTTCTCCTTTTTCATTTTTGATTTTACTTATTTGTGCCTTCTCTCTTTTTTTCTTGGTGAGTCTACCTAAAGGTTTGTCAATTTTGTTTATCTTTTCAAAGAACCAGCTCTGGTTTTATTAACTTTTTCTATTGTTTTTTCCATCTCTATTTCATTTATTTCTGCTCTGATTTCTATTATTTCCCTTCTTCTACTCACTTTGGGCTTTGTTTGTTCTTCTTTTTCCAGTATCTTTAGGTGCATTGTTAGATTGTTCATTTGAGATTTTTCTTGTTTGTTGAGATAGGCCTGTATTGCTATAAACTTCCCTCTTAGAACCGCTTTTGCTATATCCCATAAATTCTGGCATGTCGTATTTTCATTTTCATTTGTCTCCAGGTATTTTTTGATTTCTCCTTTGATTTCTTCATTGACCCAGTCGTTGTTCAGTAGTATTTTGTTTAATCTTCACGTATTTGTGGCTTTTCGGATTTTCTTTGTATAGTTGATTTCTAGTTTCATGCCATTTTGGTGAGAAAAGATGCTTGGTATTATTTCAATCTTCTTAAATTTATGGAGACTTGTTTTGTGGCCTAATGTGTGATTAATCCTGGAGAATGTTCCATTTGCATTTGAAAAGAACGTGTATTCTTTGCTTTTTGGATGAAATGCTCTGTACATATCTACAAAGTCCATCTGTTCTAGTGTGTCATTTAAGGCCCATGTTTACTCATTGATCTTCTGTTTGGATGATCTATCCGTTAGTGTAAGTGGAGTGTTAAAGTCCCGTACTATTATTGTGTTACTGTCTATTTCTCTTTTTATGTCTGTTAATAATTGCTTTATATATTTAGGTGCACCTACATTGGGTGCGTAGATATTTACAAGTGTTATATCCTCTTGTTGGATTGTTCCCTTGATCATTATATAGTGCCCTTCTTTGACTTTTTTAACAGTTTTTGTTTTAAAATCTATTTTATCTGATATGAGTATTGCTACCCCAGCTTGCTTTTCATTGCCATTTGCGTGGAGTATCGTTTCCATCCCTTCACTTTCAGTTTGTGAGTGTCTTTAGGTCTGAAGTGTGCCTCTTGTATGCAGCATATATATGGGTCTTGTTTCTTTATCCAGTCAGCCACCCTATGCCTTTTAATTGGAGCATTTAGTCCATTGATGTTTAAAGTAGCTATTGGTAAGTATGTACTTACTGCCATTTTTTAACTTTTAATTTTCTCTGTGTTTTAGTAGTCCTTCTCTGTTCCTTCCTTCTTCTATACAGAATTGATGGTCTCTTTAGTTTGACCTCTGTCTGAAAACTCTACTCTTTAACTCCCCTTCTCCCTCATTTTATGTTTTCATATCATATCTAACCTCTTTTTTGTGCATTTGTATCCATTACGTTCTTATCATGGAAATAGATAATTTTTCCTATTTGTGGTCTTCTCTTTTCCCCTTAAATCAGTCCCTTTAACATTTCTTGTAGCACTGGTTTCTTGGTGACAAACTCCTTTAACTTTTGCTTGTCTGGGAAATTTTTGATCTCTCCTTCCATTTTGAATGATAACCTTGCTGGGTAGAATATTCTTGGCTGTAAGTTTTTTCCTTTTAGCACTTTAAATATATCGTGCCACTCTCTTCTAGCCTGTAAGGTTTCTGCTGAGAAGTCAGCTGATAACCTTATGGGGTTTCCTTTGTATGTAACTTGACTTTCTCTTGTGGCATTTAGGATTCTCTCTTTATCTTTAATTCTGGACATTTTGATTATGATGTGTCTTGGTGTGAGCCTCTTTGCGTTTATCTTGTTTGGGGCTCTCTGTGCTTCCAGTACCTGGATGTCTGTTTCCTTCCTTCGGTTAGGGAAGTTTTCATCTATTATTTCTTCATATAGATTCTCTGCCCCTTTGTCTCACTCTTCTCCTTCCAGGACACCTATAACACAGATATCAGTGCACTTAATGTTGTCCCAGAGGTCCCTTAGACTGTCCTCACTCTTTTTAATTCTTTTCTCTTTTACCTGTTCAGCTTGGGTAATTTCTTCTAGTCTTTCGTCCAGCTCACAGATCTGTTCTTCTGTATCCTCTACTCTGCTTTTGAGTCCCTCTAGTGAATTTTTCATTTCCAGTATTGTATTCTTCATTTCTGTTTGGTTCTTTTTTATATCTTCCATTTCTTTGTTGACATTGTCACTGAGTTCATCTATTCTTCTCCCCAGATCAGTGAGCATCCTTACTACTCTTTGTTTGAACTCTCTGTCGGGTAGGTTGCTCATTTCTGTTTCACTTAGTTACTTTTCTGGGGTTTTGTCTTGTTCTCTTACTTGGAATGTATTCTTTTGCCTCCTCATTTTGCCTCTTTCCCTGTGCTTGTGTCTACATATTAGGTAGGTCAGCTACGTCTCCTGCTCTTGGATAGGTGACCTTATATAAGTGATGCCTTAGGAGGCCTTCAGTGTGCTTCCCTCAGTTCTCAATGTTCCAGGGGTGACCCCTATGTGGGCTACGTGTGTCCTTCTGTTGTGGCCTGCTTGCTCTCCCTGTAGGCACCCAGCGAGGCCGAGTTATGCTCCTGGCCTGCTGTTGCAATGCTCAGCTGCTTGTAGTTGTTGTGGGCCCTTTAGTCTCTTTATCAGGTGTGAGGACCCCCAGCACAGTTGGCTGCAAGTTCTAATACCACATTTGTGTTGCAGTATTTCTTTTAAGTGAGTAGGCCCCCAGCGTGGCAGGTTTTTAGGCTCAGGGGCTTGCAATTGCTATAAGCTTCCAGCCTTTAGGTCTCTTGTCAGGTCTCTGAGTTCTGCAGCAGGGTGGGGCTGGCCTCAGGCATGGGACAACCCAATTGTTTCAGGCTGTGGAAGGTGGGGCAAACCCCCTATGTGTCTTTGAGAAGCATAAGTCTTCTGCAGCTGACAAGCCCTGCCGCCCACAGGTCCACACACAGTCAACACAGTCCTGCCCTGTGTGCATGCCCTGACCTCCTGAAGTGGACCCAGTCTCTCTACGACATGAGCCCCTCACACTCCACCACTGCCCCACACTCTCTACCCACTCCTTGTGCACACCCTGCCCCACTGAAGTGCCTCAGTTGCCAGGCTGCAGAGAATCCAGTCACCAATCTATGCAGGCCCACAAGTTGCCTGAGGGCTTGTTGTTGGGTGGGGCAAGTCTCTAGGGTGGGCTGCCTGCCCTGGCTGAGCTGGATTAAATCGGTGCTCTAGCGGGTGGAGCAGACCCTGGGCTAGCAGGTCTCAGGGAGAACTCCAATGGCGTCTGTGTCAGCACGCTTACACCAGGCCACAACAATGGCCGCCGCCAATGTCCCAGTCCCTGGAGAGGTCTCACCTCTCACCAGATGCACTCAGAGCCTATCAGGTGAGTTTCTTTTCACCAAAACACTGTGTACCTTTCTTTCTGGTGATTTTAGGTTGCTTTCTGAAACAGGTGAGTTTCCACGTGGGCCCTTCAAGAGCTGGTTTTAATTTCTTTGTAAACCAGCTTTTCTGGGGGTATTCCCCAATGTTTTAGTAGCAGGCAAAGTCAGATATTATGCCACTCATCTTAATTGTGCTGGGTCTACAAAATGCCCCCAGTGGGGGCACTCCCTGGCTCAGGGCCCCGCTCCTCCAGGGAGGCTGCGTACCTGTAGTCTGCTCCTGGGTGGCCGTGAAGCTGGCGGCTTGTGAAGGTGGCATCTTTTCTCTCCAGAAGGTAGTTTCTGCCTCTTCCACCTCGATTAGGATTGTCCTTTGTTGCAGGAGTTCCTCTTATCCAGTTTTCAGTTCTCTCTCAGGGGTAATTTTTCCACAAGTAGTTGTAAATTGGCTGTGTCCGTGGGAGGAGGTGAGTTCAGAGTCTGCTTACGCCGCCATCTTGACTTCTCTCCTGTGCTTGGAAGTCTTTCACTGATTACTCTTTAATAATTTTCTGCAAACAAATATGTATAAATTGAAATAATTAAATTTCCAGTGGCAATAGTATTCTAAACGTTTAACTTTCTTTTTCTCGATTGTCATCATTAATCGTTAGTTCACTATTGATCAAAACAGCATAAATAAATGAGAAATTTTGGTAAATAGTCATTCAAAAACTTTTATTGGAAATGCATTATTAATGAGATGAGTTAATTTCCCTAATTAGTTCGTATACTTGTGAATGAATATTATTTATAGAATAAGGAATACTGATTTCTATTTTTTATTTCTGTAGATATGACAACTGAAAAATTTGTTCATATAAAAAGGTAGATTGGAATAGAGTTTTGTTATAGCTGCAAGTGCTGTTTATTTGCTATTGTTTCTTATTCCTAAACTCACTCTGCTCTACTCCTCTGTGGGATGCAGGTGCTGGGATTCAGAAGAGTGCATTTGCCAGACCCCACTGCTGGCTGGCCTCTAGGGGGAGACCAGAAGGCAGGCAGAGGGAAAAGAGGAATTCCTTCCTGTTTTCTCTATACTAGTCAGTGACGCTCCAACTGCAGCTGGTTGCTCCCGAGTTTCTTTTGGTGCTCTCAGAGCCAGACCCAGCCCTGCTGTGCCCTACTCCACAGTGGTTGTAAAGCACCCCTTCCTCCTCAGAGGGCTGTGCGCTAGCCCTACAGTGTTCCTCTTCTTCCCCTGGATTCCCCCAACCCCTGGGGTTGTAGCTGCTTCCTGCAGTTACCTCTGAGTTACTTCAAATTCTTTTTTTTTTTTCTCTGATAGCTTTAACAACAATGAAACCCATTCCCAATATTAAATCTCCTCTGTTTGAAATGTCTAGTTTGGTTTCTGGCTGGATTCTGGCTGACATCATAGGTCATTCAATTCTTTGAACTCCTTCCAGCTATATGCTAAAAATCACACAGTGATCCACCGTTATAAATTATTTTTAAATTGGCAGTTGGCTGACAACTTGATTAGGTTCTGCTTCAGTTTTTTTTTGTTTGTTTTTGAAAGCCAAGAATTGAGGGATAAAAATCTTCAAATTATAAATGTATTTGTTATTCAGTCATTAGGACTATTCATTTTCCCAATTTCTGGGAGATTTTCCAAAAATAATTTGTCAAGACTGATTAAATGGCTATTAATTATAGCTATTACTAGTGGTACCTTGTTTATTGTACACATTCAGAAAACATTGGGCACTATCGTTAATTTCAATACACTTTTGCCACCACCGTATTTTTGATAAAATGATTCTATCATATAATGTACTCTAAATATAATTTTGACCTTAGATGTACAGAATTAAATTATAAATTTATGGAAAATGTTTGCCATTAACCTAATTGAGAAATCATTGTCTGCCAAGAAACCAAATCAGACCTATTTTCTGTCAGAAAATGATTTTATTTTTCAATTTTTGTTGGTGAAAAACTTGTTTTCAAATTCTCTTTCTATTAAGTAACATCAGGAAATGCTAATATGTGGACTATTTACTATGTTTTACTATGAAAAACTTCCCAGGGAACTATAATGAAAAATAAAATTGGCATTTGTTCTGTTTTTTGATGTCTGCAATTCTCATGTTGACACTAAATGTGTCAGGGAGGGCAGGGGAAGGAGATGTGGAAAACCATTTCAAGGAGTAGAAAAATTTATTTTTCTCTCCAGTTTCTGCTTCTAAAATACTTTTCAGGGAGTGATTCTCCTTTGATTGGGAGGATATTAAATAATTTTAAAAATTCTCAAAAAAGTAAGATTTTCATTTTGCAGTGGTATCCTTGAGGTGTCATAACTCCTTTATTCAAAAGGAGAATATACTTGCTGAATTTTGAAATGTGGAATTGACACAAGACTGTACAGGCGAAATGTTGCTATAGTTCTAGTCTCTAAAAAGTAGCATTATAGCCTGGGAGAATCCAGGGTGTTGAAGTCAGAATCATTGAGTCTAAGTGGTGGTCACACTACTAAATAGGAAATTCCTCAAGTACTTCACACTTCAGTGTCTTGACCAATAAAATGAGCTAATAATATCTATGTTGCAGGGTAGTTTTGAGGATCAAATGAAGAAATGTCTATAAAGCACTTAAGACAGCATCTGGCACGTGGGAGGCATTCATTCAATGGTGGCTGCTGTTAAAGGCTGCTCCTCACCTGCTCTTTCCCGGTGTGGACATGGAATGGATCCTAACAGTCTGGGAGGCTGCACTGCATTCATCTTCATGTTATGCCTGTCGTCTTCCTGGTATCCTTGCTGTTTTTGCCCTGTGCCCTTCTGCTGTGGGACGTATTGCACATCCATTTATCAGGGCAGTCTTTAGACAGTTGTTTTCTAGTGGAAGTTTTGTTTTCCTCCAGCATACCCTGTGTCTGTGTCTTTCCGCTGTTTTGTGCTTCTGCGTGCCTCTCCTGTGAGTGTGTGTTTTTTGCTCCGGTGCCTGTATCATCTTCCTGGATGCTGTTATACTTCCCATGTTTTACTGTTTAACCATTTCAAACCCACGAACCACTATGCAGTATAGATACCATTCGATTCTCCAATTTTAGGGCTTGATATAATATGGCACAGGGTATGACTTGAATATAACCAGGTCCTTTCCCTCTTAAAGAAGTGATTTGCTCACGGTCTCTCTTATGCAGTAAAGTATCAGGATGCTCTTCTATCTGTGCACCTTTCCCTGCTACATTATCATTCTTTTCAATTGAGCAGAAGAGAAAAATAATTAAAGACGTTAACTTGAATATTTGGTGTCTGAAGACAAATATATTATTTTAAAACAGTTGAAAAATAATGACTACAATTTCCAACTCCAGATGCTTCCCTGTGTCTAGGGCATAGGGTGGCTTTTAACTCCCTTTTAACTATCTCAAAAGTTGGTATTTGGGGAATTTAAAAAACTAATATACTTCAGATTTAGGAAACCCTTAATACTCGCAATCTTTGGTGATATTAGAGTTGCAGATGAAGTTATCCTTCTGCTCCTTCACACATCCCCTGTTTGTATTGTCATCCTCATGCTTCTTTTGGACCAAAGATTTCTTTTGATCTTCTCTCTAGACAGACTTCATCCAAAATGGACTGGCAGAAGGGACGGTGAAAAGCTTCACTTAGGGTGAGCCTCTCCCCTTCAAGTTAAAGGAGCACCCACGCCAGAAAATAATCCTCACTTTTGTCTGTGACTGCAGTACCCCAATGGAGTCAGTAGCTTTTAAGGAGAAAATCCCCATGAGCGTCACTAAGAACTAAAGGGGAAAGGAAGAAAATCTTGGAGCGTCTATGTCTGTTATGAACCTAGTATTTTTTAAAAATTCAAAGTAAACCTATTCTTTAGAATTACGTTTTCAGGGACATCAAAGAAAACATATCTTCCAGTTCTTGAAATAGCTCACGAGAATTTCTCGACCATCTTTCGAACTTGTTCACTGATTCCCCTTCTCTCACAGTTGCTAGATGTACAGATGTTTTCTCTTCAAAATGCAGTACGTTAAAAATGAAAAAAATTGTTATAAACCAATGTTACTGCAATAAACAAAAAAAAAAAAAAAAAAAGAAAAAAATTACTATGAAAAGCCCTTCCTCTGTTTCAGTAGGATTACAAGGTTTCCATCTCCAGGGTTTCTATTTCAATTTATCTTTTGAAATCAAATTAAATCTTTTTCTTTCTTTGAAATGCCAGGCTCCATTTGTGGTAATAGTTTCTGACAGTTCTAGGCTTTTACCAAAACTCCTCAGTGAAATTGTGTTTGTTAGATGATTTCTTTACTCTTCGTATTGTTATTTAAAAATGAAAAACAAAGACAAGACTTTCTTTTTATGAGAAAGTCTAACAGAGCATTGGCATTTCCTAGTTATGAGAATACAGTATCTTTCTTATCAATTAAATTAAGTTTGTAAGACCTAAGTCTAAATAAGTTTTTTGGTTACACTGTATGAGAGAAAATTCATTTATTATTACAATCACACTGACAACTTAAAATGAATACTTAAATGTGAATGATCACAAGTAATTATAACCCTCATGTATTTTCTTTTTAGAAAGGATTAGAAAGTGCATTTTTTTAACTTAACAAATTGTTATGGTTGTAGCAGTTATTTTTTTTCCCTCTATCAGTGAAAACCGGGGTATGTCTAGTTAATCTTCTGAATGAAGATATATATATGTATACATTCAAATACATGTGTGCACACATTTGGTTGTGTTTACATGCATTTCTTACATAATTAAACAAAACGCTATTTTGAATGGGTTTTACTTATTTTAATTTAGCAAAGAGAAATTGTGGCTAATTTTATAAAAAAAACTTAAAGGGCTGGCCCAGTGGCGTAGCAGTTAAGTGCGCGCTCTCCGCTGTTGGCGGCTGGGGTTCGGATCCCCGGCACTCACCAAGGCACCGCTTGTCAGGCCACGCTGTGGCGGCGTCCTATATGAAGCGGAGGAAGATGGGCACACATGTTAGCTCAGGGCCAGTCTTCCTCAGCAAAAAGAGGAGGATTGGCATGAATGTTAGCTCAGGGCTGATCTTCCTCACACACACAAAAAATAAAATAAAATAAAAATTTAACTTTGAAATACAGTCAGAACTATTTAGACAATTCATAGATAATTTATTCTTATCTAGTGCTGTTTTAGAGATCAGGAAAATTTCGAAGCCTGAGAAATTTAGCTGCATTCAGGCAGCCAAAATATTTTTCTTTTTCCTTTAGCCTACACTTAGCTTCTTGCTGCCTGATTGGCACGTGGTGGAACTATTGCTGGTTATGACACAGCCAGCAAGTCTCTTAGTAAAGGGAGCTGAAGATTTCATAAATAAATAAATATTATTAAGTTTAATAATAAAGCCTTTAGTGCTGGTTTCTATGTCTTTGAGTTTAAGAAAGTGGGACAACTGACTATAATTCAGTTATTTCTGAAAACATTTTGGATTCTATAATGCATGCTAAAATACAATCAATGGCTAAGTGCTAGCATTGTCTAAGGCTTGCTCAGACATTCATAGAGAACAATGGAGCAGGACGTTATTCTGTAACATACCAGAACAATTGCAAATTAATGTCTAAGAAAGTTAAAGTAAGTCCGAAGGAATTAAAATAGAAAATCAAATTTTCTTGCTCATGTGGGTTAGAATTCCAGAGAAATTGAAGTTTCATGCTCTCCAATTTCTTGTTTGCTCAGTCTTAGCTGAGGAGTTTGTGATAGCTGGGAAGACTTGAGGTTCTTTTAGCAGCTGTGGACCAAACGATCTTTTACTTGGTTGGGTGTAGCTTTTTCAGAACCTCAGAAGAGGAATCATTCTCTCCCATGTGTTCCTTTGAAAGAGATCGACGATTCAATGGAACTAGAAGATTGTATCTGTGTGGTACAAAGAGCAGAATTGCTTGGATTGTGAGTTAGCTGGGACTGGGCCACTTCTCCCTATGGGAAGGTTACACCCAACTTTGCTTCCTACAGAACGATAGTGTTTCTCCCCTGACAGGTGAGATTGATACAGGGCCCAGGCCTCTAGCTGCTGGGTGTTAGGTATTCCCAGAGAACTCCCACGTACAACTGGCCCCACAAATCCAGACTGCTTGGTACCAAGCAGCCCCTGTATTCATTGACAAGGGAAAGGACTTGTGGGGTAGTAGGGAAGGGAGAGGAGTCCCTTCACTGAGACGCAGAGCCTGGGCCCAGATCCCAGCACGCCTTGCTATGTGACGATAGAAGGTTTGAGGGCTCAAGCCTTCTCTTTTTCCTGTTTTCTTGGCCTATTTAGTATCCCCTGTTATCCATTATTTACCACTATTCCTTAATCCATGTGTGGGGAATTTGTCTGGGCCCTAGTTCATGATAGGTGGAGAGTCAGAAGTTACCTTATATGACAATGCTACTCTCCTCCCCAAAATTTAGAAAACAAAATACCTAGCCTCAAAAACACAGCTTCTAATATAGTTCAAACCATTCTACTATTGATCCTCATTGGTACATAAGGGAAAGAAGGAGGGCAGAGAAAAATTTGTTTTCACCTGCATCAGGTGCCAGTTTGTTTCATTTTTTAGGAATCCATGATCTATGAACTTTAACTCAAATGGAGGAAAAAAATCTCCATTTAGGGAATGAATTATAGCACTGGCTTCCATATTTGGTGGGGAGTGGGGCGTGAGGGATGTGGGAGGGAAGAGGGATCTATTTTTGTAATTTCTCATCTCTCCTGTTGGAAACTTTCTTATTGTTAATTTTGGAAATTTAGAGTTGTCAGACTCACTGCCATTGTTATTAGAGAAACCTCTCTAGCTTATTCAAAACTTCTTAATTTCTATCTTGCCTCTAAGCACTCGGATTCTGGTGTTCTAGTTCTACACTGAATACAGTGACATCGCTTCCACGTTCTCTCGTGAACAGGCATTTTTAGTCCTGGGCCACTTGCCTGAGGACACTGCTTCTTGTAGAATTGGTTTGGGCTACCCGCTTTCTAGGAGGTTTTTTTTTTTTACCCTGAACTCACACTTGTTCTAGCTGGAGAATCACTGTCAGCTGATTCCTGAACTGAAGGCTCTATTGATACATCTGAAGCCTGTGCCCACAGACCCTGCTGAGAGCCAACACCTGGGGCATGTTCTCCTAGAGGCATGTCTTTCCTCAGCTTTTGCAAGTTCCAGACCTGAATAGCATTTCTTTCTTCTTCACCTTTTTCTCAAGTAGTGAGTTTTGTCTTAATATTTTGTTTCCATCAATTCTTCCCATATTTCTTCCTTTCATTATTCTTCTTAGGTTGGTGTCTTTTCTTTAATAAATGTAGGGTAAGCATTGTTTCTTGCATCTGTGTATCATCTTTTCTTTTCATTCTCTTTTGTTTTCTCACCCAGATATTTGTTTTTTCTAAAATTTTTAGATTTTGATTCTGGGGCCTCCTATAGTAAGCGATGAAATTAAAGGGTTCTGTGTCTGCCAAAAGCATCTATTGTTCAAGCAAACCTGTCCATCCTCACCATCCTGAGTTGGATAATCTCACCAAATATAGTCTCCGATCAGACCAAAATCTGTCAGACTTGGACTCAACCTACTCTTATCTTGCCTGGCTCTCCCTTATATGTCTCCTTGGGTGCCTCTTATTAAATTTCTAATTCCTGAGCTCTCTCATGCATATTCCCTAAGAAAACAAGCTTGTATTATCTGAAAGCACATCCAATAAGTCTTTGAAAATTTTGCACTGATCTTTCCAGTGTTCTTCCTTCAAATCTGTTTATATGTGGTGTGACTTATTCTTTAGCTCTCATGAACTTGGAGGGGTGGGTGACTAATCTGTGTTTGCTGAGACCCTACTGCTCACCCCTGATATGTGTCCTGGGGGCCCTGGTCACTATTTCTGATCTGGAAACAACTAAAGCATCTTCTCTTTTTCTGATAGCCTCTCTCAAAACAGTTACGGCTGGTGTATCTTCTTTACATTTTATGTCTGTTGTTGCCTTTAATGTCTCATTTTTTCTTTAGCATCTGTCTAGACTCTCTCCTTTATCCTAAGGAAATCTTTTTTCCCCAAGTTTAATCAACCAACCTTGCTTCCTTCCCTGTCCTTTTTTCTTTTCATTCTACCGCTGTCTTATGCTAGCGAGACTGAAGCCCATTTTCATATTATAGTTCCTCTTTGATTTCTTAGCCAATGTAAATCCAAAGAGATCTTCTGAGGTCCAGGGACTGTCCTTTTTAATTATATTTTTGGGCCTTTGGATTTACAGTAATTCATCTTCACCCAACAAAGGTGATATATTCTTCTTAGAGCCCTCATTCCTTATTGTTTGTTTATTGATATAATCTACTCAGAGTGAAGTGATAGATTGGGTCTCTGAAGTGTAAAGCTGAGCCAAAACTTATGTAATTAACAAATTCAGAGAGTAAGTGGTGTCCGCGGGCCATTAAGAGCCTATATTCAAGCCACATGAATCTAAGAGGCTAGCCAACCTCAGCTCTCTCTGTTGGCCCTGGGCAAAGATTAAAGCATGAATAGGAATGGAATTTGGGGCATCTGATGTGGCCTACTAAGGTCTAGCACTAACAATTAAAAACAATTTTTAATATAGTGAAATATACATAATATAAAATTTACCATTTTAGCTATTTTTAAATGTACAGTTCAGTGGCATTAAGTACATTCACATTGTTGCGCAGTCGTCACAACTATCCATCTCCAGAACATTTTCATCATCCCAAACTGAAACTCGCTACCCATTCAACAATAACTCCCCATTCCGCACTCCCTCCAGCCTCTGGTAACCACTATTCTACTTTGTCTCTATGAATTTGACTCTCCTAGATACCTCATGTTATTAGAATCATACAATATTTGTCCTTTCATGAGTGGCTTATTTTACTTAGCATAATGTCTTCAAGGTTCATTCGTCTTTTAGCATGTGTCAGAATTTCATTCCTCTTCAAGGCTGAGTAATATTCCATTGTGTGCATGTACCACGTTTTCTCCATCCATTCATCCATTGAGGGACATTTGAGTTTTTTCTACCTTTTGGCTATTGTGAAAAATGCTTCTACGAACACTGGTCTACAAATATCTGTTTGAATCCCTCCTTTCAATTTTTTGAGGTATATCCCCAGAAGTGAAATTGTGGGATCATATGGTAAATTTATGTTTGTTATTTTTGAGGAATCTTAATACTATTTTCCATAGTGGCTGTACCGTTTTACACTCTTACCAGCAATGCAGAAGCATTCCAATTTCTCCACATCCTCAGCAACACTTGTTATTTTCTCTTTTTTTGATTATAGCCATCTTAATGGGTGTGAAGTGGTATCTCGTGGTTTTGATTTTATTTTCATTGCCCTAATGATTAATAATATTGATCATCTTTTCAGGTGCTTTATTGACCATTTGTATATCATCTTTGGAGAAATCTATCTGAGTCCTTTGCCCATTTTTTAATTGTGTTTTTTTTTATTGAGTTGTAGGAGTTCTTTATATATTATGGATATTAATCCCTTATTAGATATATGGTTTTCAAATATTTTCTCTCATTTTGTGAGTTGCTTTTCTACTCTTTTGGTAGTGTACAAAAGTTTTAAATTTTGATTAAGTCTAATTTATCTTTTTTTTTTTCTTTTGTTGCCTGTGCTTTGGGTGTCATATCCAAGAAACTATTGTCAAATCCAATGTTATGAAGTTTTCCACCCTACGTAATTTGAAGAAATGGAACTTCACAAGTGCTCTTTGGTAAGTGCCACTCAAAGATTTTAGGGCTGGTATACAATCCCCAAAATACAGTCCAGATCAGAGAAGAAGGAATCAAGGAGGAAGTGGTAGAACCTCTGTCAGGAAGGCAAGACTCTTCCAGAAATCCCCAGCAGGCTTCTCCTTCAGTCTGTTGGCCAGAACAGTTCATGTTGCCACTCCTGGCTGCAAGAGAGGGTGGCTGGGAAATACATAGGAGTTTTGTTATCATTGTTTGTTTTTAAGCTGAGCACATCACCCTCTAGGGTGAGGATGAAGAAAAGAAGTAGGCAATGTGGTGTCTGCTACAAGTTTTAAATTTCGGTTGATGTATCTGAAACTTTTTCAGCAGAATTGTTTAAAACTTTGTGGCACATAGATAGTATTCTTCTCCAGAGTCCAGTGTTGACATATAACTTTCCCTATTTTTATATTTAAGTCTTTTTGTATTCAAGTCTACTTCTAGAGATAGGAGGTGGGGACCAGGGCAGGGGCCAATGACACCTGGGGTAGGATAGATAGGTACTCATGCCCGTATCCTGTTCTTTCCTGGGATCTATAAAATGCACCTTTGACTGCATCTCTAATGATGAATTTGTGTTCTTTTTTCTAAGAAGAATGTAACTATTCCATTCAGGTTTTACATATTCTGCTGAGTCACTGTTATAACTATGGGTGCTCTGCAGAACACCAAGCAACCTGTCTATGCTGCAACCAACACTTATAATTCTTCTCTGGGTGCTCCGCCCATATCCTGGGGCCTCCCACACCAAGCAGGGTGCACCTACCCAGGCTAAGTGTAGAGAGCCTCTCCCCTACAATGACACCTCAGACTTTGCTCCCTGTCTGCTTCTAGTCCTCCTTAACCTGGTTTGGAAGCTTCAGCACCAAGTAGAGCTGCTCATCGGGAAAGTGCTCTTGTCTGGCCCTATGTTTCTGTACAGAATCTCTGGATTTGAGTTTCTGCTCTGAATCATAGAGCTTGTATATTACCTTCTTTAAGAGAATAGGTTTTTGATGACAAGATATTGCAGGAGTAGTGACTTTTCGTGTTTAGTCTTTGTATACTGAGTCATGAAGGAAAGTTAAATAGAAAAGAGTTCAATTCAAAAGGTAATAAATAGCGGCCAGCCCTGTAGCATAGTGGTTAAGTTTGGCGCACTCCACTTTGGCGGCCCAGGGTCCTCAGGTTCTGATCACAGACATCAGCCATGCTGTGGCCGCGACCCACATAAAAAATAGAGGAAGATTGGCACAGATGTTAGCTCAGGGCTAGTCTTCCTCAAGCAATAAAAAGAAGAAGATTGGCAACAGATGTTAGCTCAGGGCCAAACTTCCTCACCAAAAAAAACCCCCAAAAGATAATAAATAGCAAATATTTCTCTGTTTTTCTGTGAATTTGCTAGTTGAAAAGGCTTGAAAGTAATTTATTATGTTTTTTGGGTTTTCCTAGTATTGGGTCTTAAAATATATGATATTACCTCTGTGCATAAGGAATTCTCATATATTTACAGTGAACCATTTTATTGCCTCCAATTTTGTTCCATTTAATTTTCCCTTAAAGATCCCTTTGGACATTTTTTGACTATTTTATACCATCCCGAAGTTATGGAAATGGCAATGTGTTGTGTGGTTTCCTGTTCCTGCATGCCCCTCATGGCTGTGACCACTTACCTTTAAATGGAAATTTCGTTCTCTACATCCTCTAGCCTTGGGAACAATAGAGCCCTTAATAAAGAGAAATTCAAGAAATTTCAGTGTAGTAGCTCAGCATTTTTATCCTTTTGGCTTATTTTACTCTGATTTTGCACCTTAATCCTAAAAACCTGGAACTTGGCTTTTTTTCTTTATGCACAATGCCCCATTTTGAACTTCATTTCAAGAAAATGAGTCTTTTTCTTATTTTTCTTCCCAGTGCACTGATTTCTCTGAGATTAACTTCCTGTGTTTAATTTCTGGGTTTTAGCAGCTGCTTCCCTGTATTTGGACAGCCTTTATTTCTGTAAGTATTATGGGAACATGAAGTAAGCTTTCTAAAAGTTAACCTGTTGTTGGTTTGAATACTGAATTAGACACTCCTTGAGAAACTGATTTGGGGGAGGAGCTCTTTTAATTCAGTGTCCCCCATTCTGCAGTGGTTTGGCCGGGGAGCACATGGAGTGATGAGTTAGTGCAGAGAAGTTTGATATCAACAAATGACTGTCTCAAGTTCCTTGCCTGCTCTTTATTGTTGTCGTTATATTCCAGTGAAAATGGACATGTATTCTTCTTATATAATGCAGTGAAAAGTTAATGTTGCAGTAATGTTTTGTTTTGAGATTGAATATGATTGAATCTTCCCTATTAAATTACATATTTTGCTATACATTAACTCGGTACATGCTTACCTGCTGTGGGGTTTTCACATCAATTTTTTTTCTTCTTTTCAGATTTTCTTAGAAAACATCTTCTGGACACCTTAGTTAAAAGTTTCTATTTTGCTTTGATCTGGAATCCTACCCTCTCCTCTGCCGAAGCAATTATTCAAAATTTCAGGTAATATGCCTTTGTTTGTTTCTATACTATAGCATTATATCTCCTTCTATACTCTCTACAACATGCTAACTTCATGCTTTATTTTTTTTTGTTATATTTAATAGCTATATTTAGTTTTCATTATGACTTTTTTTTAAACATGTAAGCTTTGAGTCTGTTTTCTGGCCCCCAAAACGTTGCTGTGATGATGAGGAGTATTTCAAATATGTTTTGGTGGGAAAAGTCATGTCTACATTGTATTTTGAGCTGAAAACAAATTTCCCACTGGAGAAAAAGATGACAAATATGATATTTCCTCTGCATATCATCAAGCAAACAGGTTTTAGAGTAATTCAGGGTCTGCTCATCCTTTTATTCCTTCATTCATTTAATAAATATTTATGGGATGTCAACTAGTGCCAGACAGTGTTCTAGGCACTTGGGATTCAGCAATGACCAAACAAATTCCTGCTTGTGTGGCGCTTACGTCTGGTTCAGTGGTTCTCAAACTTAGCTCCATATTAGAATCACCTGGGGAGATTTTAAACCTCCTAGGTCTTGCCCCATGCTAATTAAATCAGAATCTCTGGGGATGGACTTAGAAGTTAGTCTTTGTTTTTGAAACTTCCCAGGTGATTCCAATGTTCCTCTAAATTTAAGAACCATCCATCTATAGCAGGAGTCATCACACTGTAGCATACATCAGAATGACCAGAAGGGCTTGTCGCAATTCAGGATAGTTTCTGATTCACTAGTCTGGGGCTAGGCCTAGAAATCTGCATTTCTAACAAGTTCCCTGGTGATGACGAGCTGCTGGTTTGGGGACTGAACTTTGAGAATAACTGATATAGAGCCTTGACATGCAATGCGTGGTAGCAGAGCCGCAGCATGGGCCTGAGAGCTTGTTGGAAGTGCAGAATCTCCAACCCCACCCCAGACCTAATGGGTCAGAATCTGCATATAACAAGATCTCCAGGTGATTCAAATTCATGTTAAAGTTTGAGAAGCTCTGCTTCAGTGGACTTGGTCACGTGCGTGCCATGCAAACGACAGGTTTATTTCTTGACTCTTGAGTATGCTTTTACATAAGACGACGTCACATACTTTGGAAACAAAGCACTACAGTGGTGATTTATAATGAAATAATCTGTTATTTTTTGTCTTTTACTACCACAAAGGGCTTGTAGTGGCAAATACAATTGAAAAATAATTCTCCAAGTTGAAAACAAGACCCTCCCCCCTATTTTTGTTAGAAAATTTACCATAGAAAACTTGTAATTTCATTCTCTGTCTCTTTGAAATATATGTAAAACTTAAAAGCTAAATACGCCTCTAGCTAGGACCTGGGAGCTATACCTTTGAAATATAATCAAGGAAGATATTGCCTCTGTCTCCCAGGCTTAGAGAGGATAAGAGCCTAACTTTGTTGGGCCCCTCCCTTCAAGTTGCAAAACTACCTCTTGTCAACGAAGATATGAGAAGTTCATTTTTCCTTTGGGTAAAGTCAATTAGCTAATGCAAATGGTCACCCCAACTACCAAGTGAATTTGGGATGAACTATGTGTGACAAATGGTGCTGCCAAATCCTCTTACTTGAGGACTAGTTATCATTTATCTTGAACATGTCTGTAATGGGTTGTATCTGCATGGCTATGTGAAGGCTGAGATTTCTATGTATCTTTGCAATCTCTTAGAAGATTGCCTGAGGTACACATCACATTCTGGATTAATGTTTATTCAATGATAAAATTCCTTTCTTTCTCTTCTACCTTTGTGGAGATGTTTTCTGGGTGGAGAGGAAAATTTTAATTACATTTTTCCCAACAGGCTGTATTCAGTATTTTACTAACTTTCCAGACCACTATCTTTCCCTAGCTAGCCATGGAACCCATTCTGCGTATGACATTTTGAGAGGGGAGAGATAAGAGAGAATACTAAGAGAATATATTAGTCTAAAAAAACAGTCTAATTCAGATATTGTTTCCCAAGCCTTTAAAAAAAAAAGCTCTTAATTATGGAGTTTTTCAATCAAGCATAAAAGTAGACAGAATAGTATAATGAACCCCTCTGTATTCATCTCCCAGCTTCAACAATTAAGACTTTTTCCAATCTTGTTTCATCTATATCTACTTTTGATTTTTTGGTTGAGGTATTTTAAAGCAAAACCTAGATATCCTATCATTTAACCTGGAAATACTTCAATAGGTTTCTTTAACATATTTCTTTTTTTTAAAAAAAAAAAACCATAACTATTCACATAGCCAAAAGATAGAAACAGCACAAGTGTCCATCAGTGAATGAATGGATAAACAAATTGTACATACATACAATAGAATGTTATTTAGCCATAATATGCTACAATGTGGACAAATCTCCAAAACACTATGCTAAGTGAAAGAAAACTAGACACAAAAAGTCACATATTGTATGACTCCATTTATATGAAATATCTAGAATAGATAAATCCATAGAGACAGAACGCAGATTGGTGGTTGCCAGGGTCTAGGAGGAAGGAGAAATGGGGAGAAACTACTTGATGTTTAAGAGGTTTTACCGTGGAGTGATGGATCTATTTTGGAGCAAGATAGAGGTGGTGGTTGTGCAACATTTGGAATGGAAAATTTTTAGTCCTTCGTCATCTCTTATGGGACAATAACAAGTGAAGAGGTGAATATTTGAAGCAATTACGAATTGTGAAATGTTACAATGAGAACAAACGTTGTGCTGAGACAGAAAATAATTGGGAATTTCTTTTAGATGGCAAGGTCAGGGAAGACCTTTCTGAGGTTGTAGTATTTAAACTAAGGTCTAGAAGTTGAAGAGAGAGGCTTCCAGTAGAGTCAAGGGTCTTGAGGTGAGAAAGAGGTTGGCATGTTTGAGGACTGAATGTAGGTGTGGGTAACTGATGTGTCTGCTCAGACTTTCCCTACAAGAGGTTCGGGCCTGTCGCTGGCTCATGGTGTACCTGGATAAATGGGACTTGACTCGTCATTCTTCTGTGAACTGAATAGTTATCATCTACTCTTCCTTCAAATTATGGTGGACTGAGGGTGTTTATGTATACTGGGGCAAGGACAATTGTGTTTTTATTTCTTTATCACTCTGTTCATCCTTAACTGGGTAAGACAAAGGGGTATGAAAAATGTCGATAGTACTGGATATATACTAGGTATGTATCCAGTACATAATGTGGATAATACTAGGATACAGTAATAAAACAATTCCTGAAAAGAAGGATGGGATGAAGAAACTGAGCAAAGCCAGAACACCACAGGAACCGAGGGCTGGAGAAGGAAATAGAAGGCTGGAGGGAGAGGGATGGGGACAGCCAGGGGAGGAAGCCATTCTCTCTGTTGTGTGGTGGGTAGCAATGGGTTGGGATCACCTCTGCCCCCTCTAGCGGTATGCCAATAAACAAGTCACTTTACCTCTGGAAGCAGCAGCTGTGAAATGGGAATTGCATTAGTAATACTTATCCTATAGGGATTATGTGAGGCTTAAATGAGATCATGATTGAAACTGGCTTAATAGGGTGCCTAACACGCAAGTAAGCCCTGAAGTGTTCACTTCTGCTGTGGATATTACACATTTTCTTGTTCCTCAGCTTTCTAAACCTTCTCAAATTCATGTTGTGTTCTCATGTTTTTATACATCCCATTCATATTCTGGCTCTCCTTTCTGGGTTTTAAAAATGCCCCCATAGAGAAAATTGTTAAAGTTTCTGAATGGCCCAAGTTTTCTCTTTAACCTCTTAATACATTTTAAGTAAGTGAGAAGCTTCTTTGTTACCAGAACCTGTGTTACTGATTCTAGTCAGTACATTCATTCAAACAGCAAAATGATAATTGAATTCAACCATTATTCGAAGAATTTAGTTGTTTGAATTAAATAGCTTAGACACTTTTGTGTTTGGAAACTCTGGCATACTCAGAAGCATTTGTTAAGTACCAATTGTAAACAAAGCATGGGATTAAATGCTTTTGAAGAGGTGGAGATGAATTAGATGCAAATAATGTGGGTTTAATATTTCTAGCACTTTTCCAGCATCTTTAACAGTTATTTTCTCTTTAGATTCATAGCATATTTTACGAGTTTATTACATTTTATGGATTTTTTAATATGCAGAAATAGAAGTTCAGAAAGGCAAAGTGAGCTGCTCATGAGTAGTAAATTGCAGTAATAGATCTGAATTTGTTTATTTTTTTTGGCTCCCAAGCCCAGTGCTCTTTTCACCACATAAAAATCCAGGTAGATAAAGCATATTCATTTACTTAGCAACTGAGGCTACGCATCGCTTCTCAAGTAATAAATCTATAAGCTCTAAACAAGAGGAATATTGAATATAGTGCAAAACCCCAGAGATTTTATAGTCCAGAGACACATGCTCAAGTCTCAGCTCTGCCATTTACTATCTTTGGGGCCTTGGATGAGCCACTTGATCTTATTGAGCTTTAATTCCCTTATCTTGCTTTGAAGATAAAATTATATGGTAGAGTGAAGCCACTGACATAACTAGAGTGCTCTACAAATATAACAACCTCCTGTTGATTACAAGTTGTTGATTTGATATTTACAAAATTTTAATTTTTGAGAATTTTCATGATTTTCTGTAATTGCATTTAAAATATTTAAGGAATGCTTTATACAATTGATATGGGATAGGTTAAGCATTGTCATATAGGAGGGTATTGCCCTGAAACACTTTTATAGTATGCAGATGACTCATTTTAAGGAGGATTATTTATCCTATTGTTTATGCAAATCCATGTAATCAGAAGGCATGTTATAGTTCTGTCATACCCCATGTATTATTCTTTAACTTTAAAAGACCTTAAAAAACTACTTACTCTCTCTCTCCTCTGGATTCTAAAGGTTGTTAAGTTCCTCAGTCTGCTAAGTACTTCTAATAGACTATGTTTTGTTAGGTCCTCAAGTACTTGTAATGAAGTTATTCCCCTCTACCATGTGGGTACCTTAGTTGCCAGAAACAGTCAGTGCACTTCTAAAAGTGCTGATAGGGAATATCCTGCTAATTGCTTTTGATCTGCCTTAAAGAGAGCAATTAGCAACAACTCAAATTGTATTTTGTGGGGTATGAACATTCTCATAGCCAAACTTGAGTATTTGGTCCTAAAGGTTTATTATAGAGAAAATGATGCTTTTAATCACATGGACATGTTTGAAGAGTTAGGCTGATATTTTTCTCAGATCTTTTTTCCTTTGAGACACACAGTATAGCATTCCTTTATGAAGGGTTAGGTTTCACACGAGTTTATATTTGGTACCTATAGGAGTTTAAACTGATGATTAATAGTTGAGAATCATTTTTAAAAATGTATGGCTGAAGGCAGAAAATAAAGCACTGATTGGTTCATTAAGCAATTCAGTCCCAGACTGTAAAAAGTTTAAGTTTAATCCTGCCTGAAGCCTGACTGATCCTGTCATAAACACTTTTCATAAACCTTCCACTTAAACCTGGTCTTGAGGTTTTATTAATCTAGCAATAATTCAAAGTGACACCCCATGTAGCAATATAAATCTATAAGATGGATATCATAAAACTTACACCATTACAAAACCACAGGTAATAATGTAAAAATGCAGTTTCTTTTAGTTAGGTATGTCTTTCTGAATTGCTGCTTATGCCTTGGTTGAACAGATGTGTTGACTGTAACACCATCTCATTGTGTTGGTATGCCTTAAGGAAAACAAAGAAAAATTCAGATGGTCTCTGATGATAAAAAGTTCTAGAGTTTGAAGAGCCTTATTTGCAAAACTCAGGGAGCAATTTAGCAAAGACCTATATTTGTGGAGTTGGTGTTCTCTGGGAAGATTCCTTTTCTGTGTTGCTATGTGGAATTTTTAGCTCTTGGATTTAATGGCTGTATTGATATTCTGTGGATGTACTAGGGGCTCTGGGCAATAGGCACACTTGCAGAAATTCGAATGAAGTCCCAGCTGTCAGACTTCTTTTGGTTTTCTTAGTTCTCAGTTTAGGGGTTAGATGGAGACTCAAACTAGATCGTAGCGGACTTAACCTTAGAAATATTGTGTTACTCCAATCCTGTTATTTGGAGCAGAAGACTGTATTTCTCTTTTATATGAAGCAGAGAGAAATATTTCCAAGAACAAGCTTAGAAGAAGGAGTCCATGAGAGCTGGAGGGTTTGTTTTCATATGCTGCCATAGTCGCTCGACAGCGGCAGTCTGCTCTCAAGTAAAAGTGAGCCTTGAAGGAGTGTTCAAATACCTGTTATTAAACCCGTGGGACATTTATGCTTTTATAAGATAGGTGTGAGAAATATATCTGAAGCCACAGGATTTTTTTCTCCCTGTGTGTGCTTTATGGGTCTAAATTGACTGTATGTGAGAAAGATCCACTTTGATGTGACAGGGGACGAAAGCCAAGGTTGCACTGGCACACCATGCTTTAGCACTGTCACAGCTGGAACTGAATTCAGTAAGACGTGTGTAATTATGTGTTGAGGCTCTTACCCCCTGCTGGATTTTGAACTCCTGCTTAGTACTTGGTAGGTGCTCATTTAGCCTGTTTAATGATTTAAGGTTGCGTCTACACAATGGGAAGAGAAACACACAAAGTTTGAATGTTATCTACTTCATTGACCGACAATTGACATTCAAACTTCATTCTTACACAGTGACTCCTTAAGTTAAGGTATGTGGTGTGTGTGTGTATATGTGTGTGTTTGGGGGGCACTTGTGTAGTGTTCATAGGGGCAACTAGCTAGAAGACAATAAACAATCACTGTATCTTTTATTTAGTAATTCATTAAAAATATGAATTATAATTACTATAAAAATATAGTAAACTTAAAATTTGGCATTCTTACATGGAAGTTTAAGACATCTACATGAGCTTCTATGCATTATGTACTTTCCTCATCAGATCTGTCTCTCAAACAAAGCTTGCATTCCTTCAGTCTTCCAAACAGAGGGAAACACAGCAGTAATGTGCATTTGAATATCACAAACAGTTGGCAATGAGTTCCCATCCTCTGCCCAGCCCCTGATCTCAGACAAGGCAATTAGTGGGGTGGATGGTAGGCTAAAGTTATTATCTGGTGGTGGCGGGCGGTAGCCATGAGCTTAGAGAAACAGGGACGGGAGGGTGAGACCCAGAGGGGAAACTTCAGGCATTAGGCAATCCCCTTCCTCAAAAGGAGCAAGGTAGAAGTTAGGGACCTGCGGCCCTCTTCTCCCGGGGGTCTCCTGACCCATTTTACCTGGCTAAGGCTGATGAAATCCGCCCCCTGCCCCAGTCCCCAAACTATCGTATTCTTGGAATTCCTGCTTCTGGCTTTGAAGCCCCTTGATATTTAAATTGGAACAGAAAACCGTTACCAGAGGTGCCAAACTGCAGCCGGAAGAGAAACATTTGGGTGAATCTCTCATTTTATTAACTTGGCAACAATGGAGGTGTATATTTTACCCAAAGCTTCTTTTGTTTTGTTTTGTTTGTTTTAGCCTATTTTCTGTTCAATTATGTGGTCTATTATCATTAGTTAGCAATTTTATATTAAGTCAAAGTGTAAGCTATACATAGTGCAGTATTCCTATTGCTATATGATGACATACTAAAACAAACAGGTATTTGCCATCTTCTTCCATCTTCACATCATAGAATGATCTTTTTGATTTCAACTTTTGGGTAGTGCAAACAATTCTCTAATTTACATTCAATCATCATATTTAAGACTCTTCAGATCAATATTGAACTACTAGAGAACAAGCAAACATCAGAGCCAGAATCGCAAGTGAACTTATCCTAATTAATTTTGCTATCCTAATAGAGATACTTTTAGATTATTTTATTCAGATGAGAGGGCAATTATAATTCACAATAGCAAACCCTCATATGGTAGTAAGCATGTAGCTGCAACTATTTACAGAACCCATTTAGTTGAATACAAACAGCTGAATATTTTGAAAATAATTGATTAACAATTGGCTATTTTCCTTTAATCTTTAAAATAAGACTGCTTGGGTTTGTGTGTTTTTATTTGTACATGGAGCCTACATATCTACTGTTATCCACTTTGTCCTTTTCATGGCAAGTGGGCAGGAGAGAGAGAAAATAGACATCCTTAGGACAAGCAGAACTTACCATTTCTCTTTTAGTGCCTTTGCTAAAACAGGGTACTAATTAGGAAAAAAGAGGAAGTTAACAATTTAGCAATTCTTTAGAGCTTTTGAATGAATAGGGACAAGCAGAAAGAACTTGCATTCAGACATAGAGTAGGACTTCTATAGTTCTTTTTGCATTATTGCCTTTGGATAAGAACCCAAGAGTTTTGCAACCCTTGAATTTTCCAGCTGTCTTTCCAAACAGTGTTAAGGTAGGGAGGAACAGTATTTATCCAAGAAAAAAAAATAGATTTGATTTGCTGTCAAAATTTAATACAGAAAAAGCCTATTTAAATTATTAAGAAAAATCTCCAAGGGTCTTAATATACTTGTTCCTCTTCTTAGGTCGTAAATATTTGTAGAGATTTCTTGTTGTTGCTATCCTAATAGTTTCATCTGTTACCCATCTTCTGAGAGCAATAGAAAACTGAAAATTTAACTTTAAAAAGGTTTCTTAAAATTTGTATTTAATTTACACATAATAAACTTCACTCTTTGGTGTATAGTTTTAAGGATTTTAACAAATGAATAGAGTCCTGTAACTACTATTATCATCAAGGTACAGAATAGTCCCATCACCCCGGATCATTTCCTCATGCTGCCCCTATTTAGTCGGCCCTTTCTCCCACCTTAACCCTGGCAACAATGATCTATTCTCTGTCCCGAGAGTTTTGCCTTGTCCGGAATATCACACAAATGGAATCATAGTATGCAGCTTTTTGAGTCTGCCTTCTTAATATATTTCAGATTCATCTCTTTTGCTGTGTGTGTCAATAACTTGTTCCTGTTTATTGCTGATGTGCCATATTCACCAGTCGAAAGATATTAAGGTTGTTTCCAGTTTTGTGTGATTATGAAGAAAGTCACTATAAACTTTCTGTGCTGTAAAGAGGAGAGTAAGTCCTCCTCGTGGGGTTTTTAAGGATCATCCTAACACGGTCACAGAAATTACACTTGGAGAGGCATATGAAATTAAAGGATCTATTATATTCACAGGTCCTAGAAGAGGGAGGCAGGGGACCATATGGGAGGAGTACCCAGGGAGCAGGCTCAACTAGGCAGATGGGGAGCCGAAAGAGAAAGGGGACTCATGGGCAAGTGTCTTTACTGGGCGTGAGAGTGGAGTACATAGCAAGAGCTGTGAGGAGTTTCACTGTGCATTTGAATGTCACTAGGTCACAGTCAGGAGAGGTCAAGAAGGGGAGCTTGTGGTGGGGACTAGCCTTATCACCCAAGTTCACCTGGTCGCCTGGAGGAGGTGCTCACAGCCTCTTTGTGGGAATGTTGAGACATCAAGAAAACAGTGAAGTTTTAAAAATGTACAATATGCTTTTGCATACAAGTTTTGATGTGACCACAGTTTTCATTTCCCTTGTAGAAGTGTGATCGCTGTGTCATATAGTAATGGATTTTTAAATTTAGAGGAAATTAACAAACTGTTTTCTAAAGTGGATGTACCATTTCATTCTCACCAGCAATGTATGAATATTTGCTTTGCATTCTAACATTTGGCATTGTTGGTATTTTTTAAAATTTAGCTTTCTAGTAGGGATGTAGTCATATCTCACTGTGGTTTTAATTTTCATTTATCTAATGACTAATGATGTTGAGCTTCTTTCCTTGCACTTATTTGCCCTCTGTATTTCTTCTTTGATGGAAGTATCTATTCAAATATTTTGCGTGTTTTTTTTTTTGTTTGTTTTCTTATTGAATTTGGAAGGCTCTTATATTCTAGATATAAATCCTTTGACAGATATGTGATTTGCAAATATTTTCTTCCAGCCCAGGGCTTATCATTTCATTCTCTTAACAGTGCCTTTCACAGAGCAAAAGTTTTGGTTTTGATGAAGTCCAGTTTATCAATTTTCTCTTTTATGGATCATAATTTTAATGTCATATTTAAGAACACTTCACCTAACCTAAGATCACAAAGAACTTCTGTTTTCCTTCAGAAATTTTATACTTTTACGTTTTACATTTCAGTCTATGATACATTTTAAGTCTTGTATATGATGTGAGGTATAGATTGAAGTTCTTCTTTTTGCATAAAGAGGTCCATTTGTTCTAGCATCATTTTTTGAAAAGGCTATTTTTTTCCCCATTGAATTGCTTTTGTGTTTCCATCAAAATTCAATTGTCCTTATTTGTGTGGGTGAATTTCTGTACTATTCTGTTACATTGAACTATGAGTCTATCCTTTTGCCAATAAGACATTGTTTTGATTACTGTAGCTTTACAGTAACTTTTGAAATTAATATGTTCTTTGTTTTTGCACAAAGTTGTTTTGGCTATTCTAGTTCTTTGTCTTTCCATATAAGTTTTTGAATTAGCTTGTCAATATCTACAAAAACTTACTTGGGATTTTGATTGAGATTTTATTAAATCTAGAAATCAATTTGGTGAATATTGTCTTAACAGTATCAAGTCTTCCAATTCATGAACATGATGTATCTCCATATTTATTTGGACCTTTGATTTCTTTCATCAGAGTTTCATAGTCCTCAGCATACATACTATTCAGGGTATCTACATTTCTTGAGGGCTGGTAGTTATGTACTTCAAGGAATTTATACATTGAGTTGTCAAATTTTGCATAAAGTTTTTTTGCAGTATTTTCTTAGTATACTTTTAATGACTGTAGAGTCTATAGTGATGACTCCTTTTGAATTCCTGATATTTGTAATTTGTTTTCTCTCTCTCTCTCTTTTTTTTTTTTAGTATTGATTGGTCTGGCTAGATGTCTATCAATTTTTTCTTTTCAATGAACCAGTTTTAGGTTTCATTGATTTTTCTCTTTTTTTTGTGTTTTTAGTTTTATCGATTATTTTTCTTCTGTCTTTATATTTTCTTCCTTCTACTTGCTTTGGGTTTAATTTGCTCTTTTTCTAGTTTATGAAGGTAGATTAAGATAATTGAGGATTAGAAAAGTAATGCCTTTTTTCTTCTACAATATATACATTTATGCTGTAAATATTCTTCTAAGCCCTGATTTGGCTATATCTCACAAATTTTAACATGTGGTATTTTCATTTCATTTAGTTCAAAATATTTTAAATTTACTTGAGACTTCCTCTTTGACTCGTGTTGTTTTGAAGATTTTCATTTAATTTCCAAATATTTGGGTGATCTTTTGTTACTGATTTCTAGTTTAATTGTATTATTATTAGAGAAAATACTTTATATGACTTTAATTCTTCAAATTTGTTGAGATTTGCTTTGTGGCCCAGAATATGGTCTATCTTGGTGAATGTTTCATGTGTCCTTGAAAAGAATGTGTATTTGGATTTTATTTGGTGAAACATTCTGTAAAGTGTCAATTAGGTCAGATTGCTTAATAGTGTTGCTAAAGTCTTCTATATCCTTGTTGGCTTTTCTTTGTTGTCCTTCATTATTGAGAGAGGATTGTTGGAAGCTCCATGTATATTTATGAGTTAGTTTCTTCTATCAGTTCTATCCATTTTTTAAAAATGTATTTTGAAGCTCATTGTTTTAGGTAATACATATTTAATGTAATTATGTCTTCTTTGCAAATTGATCCTTTTTTTAAAATTAAGTCCATCTTTATTCTTGTAATATACTTGCTTTTGAACTCTACTTTGTCTGATATTACTATAATCCAGCTTTCTTTTATTTAGTGTTATATTTTTTTTCTCCTTTTACTTTCAACCTATTATGTCATATTTGAAGTGGGTTTCTTGTAGAGTGGATATAATTGGGGTCTTTCTTTTTTTAATCAAATCTGACAGTGTCTTTTAATTGGTGTATTTAGACCATTTCCATTTAATGTAATTATTGATGCATCTAAATCCAACCACATCATTTTAATATTTGTTTGACATTTGTCCCCTCTATTTGATTTTTCCTTTGTTCCTCCTTTCTTGCTTTCTTTTGTATTATTTCAATATTTTTTAGTATACCATTTTAATATATCTACTTGTTTTTTGGATATATTACTTCATATTTTTAATTCTAGGGAATAAAATATAAACAATAGTCTTTTACAGTCTACATAGAGTTGATATTTTATCACTTAAATAAAATGTAGGAGGCTTGCAATCATATGGGCCCCCTCACCCTTCCCCCGTGTCTTAGAGTTGTTGTACATATTACAGCTACATACATTGAAAACCCTACTAGACAATGTTATAATTTTGTATTCATCAGAAATACGTATTTTAAAGAACTTAAGAGGATAAAAATATTATTTTGTGCAAATATTTACCATTTCTGTTGCTTTTGACTAATGTCTCGGGTTCTCAATTTCCCTCAGGTAACATTTTATGAACATAGTTACAGTGCTGCTTTAAAGTGCTGGGCTGGTGATTCCAACATCTAGGTCATCTTGGGTTTGCAGTCAGTTGATTGCCTTCTCCACTGCGAGTTGATAACATTTTTATAGTTATTTATATGTTGAGTAATTTTTTATTGTAATAATATTTTGAATGTTGCATAGTGTGTTCCTTAGCCCCCTAGATATTGTTGGTCCCCCCGCCCCTTCTTAACTTTTGTAGGCAACCAACCTACAACCAGGTTAGGTTCAGACGGTCCGTTTCATCTCACTTTCTGTGGGTGGGGTTTCCAAAGTCAGTTCAGTTTTCAAAGCCTTTGCTATGCTGCTTTGACTAAGTTCTGTGCATGTGCCACTCAGGGCTTATTTTGGCAAGCGGGCTGTGTTTTGTACTGTAGTTCAGTTCTTATAACCTTTGTTATGCTAATTTGGGTTTGTGTAGTACATACAACACATGCATGCAGGAGTGAGCCTGGAGCTTGATCATAGATAGAGAATTCCCATCTCCATCTCTCTACTCTACAGGAATCTCCCACACTCTTTGGCTTCTAGGATCTCCTTTTCCTTGTTCTCTTTCCAAAAAGACAGAGATTCTCTTAGATTTTTGCTGTTCATGCCCATTGAACAGTTCCATAACTGGGGCCACCCTCCGGTCAAAGCTGGGAGAGAAAAGATGGTGTATTAGTTGGTAGGGCTGCCATAACAAATTACCACAAAGTAAGTGGCTTAAACAGCAGAAATTTACTGTTGCATAGTTCTGGAGGCTAGAAATCTGAGATCAAGGTGTTGGCGGGGCACTGTTCCCTCTGTGGCGCTAGGGAAGGATCTGTTCCAGGCCTTTCTCCTAACTTCTGGTAGCTCCTTGGTTGTGGCAGTATAATTCAGATCTCTACATGGCATTCTTCTTGTGTGCGTGTTTGTCTCTGTGACCAAATTTTCCCCTTTTTATAAGGGCACCAGTCCTATTGGATTAGGGTCCACATAAATGACCCTAAAATGACCATTTTAACTTGATTACCTCTGAAAACACCCTATCTCCAAATAAGATCACATTCTGAGGTTAGGATCCCAACATGTCATTTTTGGGGAACACAATTCAACCTATAACAGATGAGGGGAAAAAACTCTAGGAAACTAACCCATGTGGTCACTTCTTCAGGTTTTGACTGCCCTTTTCAATCTGCTTACTGCTTCTCAGAGTTTCCAGATAGTTGCATTTTTTTTTTTTTGTGAGGAAGATTAGCCCTGAGCTAACATCCGTTGCCAACCCTCATCTTTTTGCTGAGGAAGATTGGCCCTGGGCCAACATCCATGCCCATCTTTTTCTGCTTTATAGGTGGGACACCTGCCACAGCATGGCTTGATAAAACGGTGTGCAGGTCTGCACCCAGGATCCAAACCCGTGGACCTCGGGCCACCAAAGTGGAGCAGGCAAACCTAATCACCACACCACCAGGTCGGGCTTGCCTTTTGTGTTTTGTCCAGAGACATTCTTTGTAATCAGTGGGAGAGGGAGGTGGTAGTTGGCTTACTTCCAACTGGAAGTTGTAACTTTTAGAAATAAGGAAAGATCTTTTAGTTTTAGGGTTGTACACTACTTCTAAGGTTTAAGGAGGGGTGGCAGCCAAAATGAGAAGCAGAGCTGAAATGGCTGGCAGGCTGAAAGTCTATTTGGAGGAGAATTTTGAGTCTAATACACAGGGAACTAGCCTGGGGTTGAGGTGAAGTTCATTCCAATCTCTGAAACATTTATGACTTGGAGCAACTCAGCTTCCTATCCAATTCTCTTTCAGTGGTGCTACTCTCGATTGATTTCCTGGAGGAAGAATTTGGCAGTAGGATTAAGACTAGAAAAGTAAGCTGCATATTATTTCAAATGGTTGCTATTTATGGTAAAGGTCACTTTAATTTATCATATTCATTTACTGCTTTCTGAGATTACAAAGATATATTAGAAATAGTTCCTGAGATTAAGGAGTCAGTCTAGGAAGGGAGTCAGAAATGTGGGCAAATAATAGTAGTATTGATATTCTAAGTGATCTAACTGGGGTAAGTGCAAAGACACACAGGATAGGGCTGGGGATGGGAGGCTAGGAGAATAGGTAATACCTAACCAAGAATTGAAGAAAGACAGATCTCACCATGTGAAGAAAAATGGGGAGTGGAGAAGGGCTGTCTTGAGCAAAAACCATCTCTGCTAAGTAATCAAAGCTACAATGCAAATGTTCTTTGAGTGTGAAGGGTGCTCTGGTGCACATTTCTTGAAAATATTGTTTATCAAAAAGCATTATATATTGGTGCCCTGAGACTTCATGCTATTTGGTGGCCAAGACAAAGATGAACAACAGCCTAAGGGAAAAACCCTTAGTTGGAGGAAATATATTTCAGGTAAAGGTTTGAAATACTTGCTACTGGTTTTGAAATTTTCTTTTAAGGATTGATCTGAGAAAGATCACCCAGGATAGAAATACAGAAAGACCTCAGGAGAATGAACTTTTATCCCTACAGGCACATTTCTGTTTCTTTGGTCCACTACCTTCAGTAATTCAGAATGGTTCATTCACAGTTTCATCTGATCATAATCAGGCGGGGAGGAGGAGTAATTTATAAATGCCACCTGGAATTAGGTTGTGCCCTGAAGTCTTTTATTGGAAATCTTATTTTGTTTTGAAGTTAGTTGGAGAACAGTATTGGACAAGGCAGTGGAGAGAGAATTAAATTTTTATGAAAAACAGTGCTCAGGACTTATGTGAACCATATAGGGCAAAATTTGTATACTTTGCTCTTTTGTGATTTAGTATGACCACAGTGATATTTATTTATCATAAAGTAAGCCTGCTAACAGAACTGTCTGGGTTGTCCATTTCTGGCAGGCTCTGTGATGCTGTTTGAATAGTCACAATTTCAGGCAACACATACTAAAATTACATCGAATTGATCATGTTGCAGACATCTTAGTCGAAAACAAAAAAGTTGTTCTCAACAGCATCAGAGCAACCCACAGCCTCAGGAAAGTAGGAAGGAATAAGTAAGACCGATTTGGGGTTGCGTGCAGAGCCACTGTTGAGCCATTTATAGTCCATATAGCCACTAATCTCTAATTTCTTATTTAAAATAACATTCTTAAAAAATTTCTTAGATGTAGAACAAATTCCAGAGTCCTAGAATAGTAAGACCCTAATCAGTCTTTCCATTTCTACCTGTCACAGCTCCACAACATGCCCACGTAATCAACTGTTCAGACTTCTTACCAATCCCTGCACAAAATATGCCTTCCTTTCCGCACCTCCCTGCCTTCGCACATGCTGTTCCCTCAGCCAGAAATGCACTCCCTGACTTTGCAGTCACCCTGCCTGGAAAATATTCTAGTCGTTCTTCAAGACTCAGTTCAAATGTCACCTCCTCTCTAGTGCCTTTTTGGCTTTCCCAGGCAGTTACTTATGTTTTTCCTCTGTAAACTCAAGGCAATTTAGTCACACTTCTTTTTTTTTTTTTTGTGAGGAGGACTAGCACTGACCTAACATCTGATGCCAATCCTCCTCTTTTTTCTTGAGGAAGAGTGGCCCTGAGCTAACATCCATGCCCATCTTCCTCCACTTTATATGGGACGCTGCCACAGCATGGCTTAGCAAGTGGTGCACCGGTGGGCGCCCGGGATCTGAACCTGCGAACCCTGGGCCGCCACAGCAGAACGCGTGCACTCAACCGCTTGTGCCACCGGGCGGCCCCTCGTCACACTTCTATCATGGCGCAATTTAAATTGCATTTCAGCTTACATATTTACCTTTCTCTCATGCCTTCTTGGCTGTCAGCTCCTTTGGGATCCTGTGTCTTTGTTCTCCTCTTGTAGTAGAAACCTAGTAAATATTGAAAAATATTTCAACAAAGTAATCTCTTTGTTCAAAGAAATGAATAAGTTAATATATACTATACCTAGGATTAGAAAAAATCCTATTGGGGCAGCCCAGTGGCGCAAGCAGCTAAGTGCGCGCTCTGCTGCAGCAGCCCGGGGTTTGCTGGTTTGGATCCCGGGCGCGCACCGACGCACCGCTTGTCGAGCCACGCTGTGGCGGCATCCCATATAAAGTGGAGGAAGATGGGCACGGATGTTAGCTCAGGGCTGATCTTCCTCAAAGACACACACAAAAAATCCTATTGAAGAGACCTCAGATATAGTACTAGTGTGCTGGGTATTTGTCCATTCAGATCAACTATTTACCCTTTTGTATCCTACTCTGTGCCCAAGGAAGCTAAATTTTACAGACAAATGGTCCCTTGTTTCTGGCTTCTGTTGAGTTTGGCCAATGGGGCTAATGATAGGCAATCAGAGGGTGAGAAAAGAGCAGATTTGCGTATTTATTCCCCCAACTTCCTCTTTACTATGTCTTATGTGGTTGCCTACATCCCTCCACCAAGGGCCACAGCTCCATGTAATACCACCCTCTCCGGGTTCTAGTCTCTACTCCTTCCTTTTGTCCCTTCAGGCCTGGGGATGGTAATGGTCCCTTGATGTTGGTAGACTCTAGAAACTGTACCATCTCTTATTATTTCCTTAATTTATCCATGCCTTTGTAAATAGTCCCTTTATTAAACTCTCCTCAATGGTCCAGTTCGGGTGTGCCAGTTAGTATGACTTTTAAGTCAGATATTTTTTTTAATGTGAGAAAGATCAGCCCTGAGCTAACATCCAATGCCAATCCTCCTCTTTTTGCTGAGAAAGATTGGCTCTGGGCTAACATCCGTGCCCATCTTCCTCTCTTTTTTTTATATGGGATGCCACCACAGCATGGCTTGACAAGTGGTGCGTCGGTGTGCATCCGGGATCTGAACCTGCGAACCCTGGGCCGCCGAAGTGGAGTGCGTGCACTTAACCGCTATGCCATGGGGCCAGCCCCTATGTCAGATTTTTAAAACTGAATGTTATGTGCAATAATTTTCCTCAGGTTATTACTATGTGACAAAACAAAAAGTGTCTATACTTATGTGTTTAGGAAATATTGTTCACTGTTTGGTATTACAGTACTTTTCAGAGACTTAGTATTCTGAATGTGAGATATAGCATATAATATTCCCTAAATATTTTTACCACCCTAAAGTTTGCTTTGATTGTCTTGTTTTGTAGTGTAGCCATTGATGTCTCTCAAAACTAGATGTTTTTATTTTTTGTAAAGTGAAGTTCCAAAAATGCCGCCTTAGCTCACCAAAGACAGACCGTGGTAAAATGTCGACCTAAACTCCTTATTGTATTACCATCAGTTTTCCTGTTTGTTGTGAAGAATATTTATTTTATTCTAGTAAAAATCTAGGACCTTACTATTTGGATACTGAATTGATTATCTGCTTTTGTTTTTAGCTCTAAAGAATGTCCTGAGCTACTTTCTACTACTCAACTCTACGGGCCAGAGAAAATGATCACAACTAAGAACTACAAGGATGTAAATATAGTCGCGCATAAGTTATTCCTTTTTGAAAGCAAAATAAATTGAGAACTATAAACTCCTTGTTAGCAGATGTGAACTGAGAGACTCTGCTAATTTGTTTTACTGCTGAGCTCATAACTATATATATCAAGACTGACAATGTTTTCCAGGACATTTATTACTTGGATTTTCTCAGCAGGAATTAAAAATTCACCTATATAATAAATTACATCCTCTTGGACTGATGAAATAATTTATTCTATAATAGATATTTATCAAACCTAGCTAGATCATAAAGTACAGATTTTAATCGAAGTGTCAAACTGTTCTGTATTTGATAACTTAAGTGACCATTAATAGTGACAGTGATTTAAGCCATATAATATAGAAATTTAACATACTGAGAAGTAATAGTTAATCTCATATTTATCAACATAACTTAAATGAACTTCTAGTAAACTTGCTTATGTGCTCAAAAATTCCAAGTCCAAGCTTTTCCATTACTTTGATAACTCTTTTGAAATTGTAATGCTTATATTACAATATTTAAAAATTTTTAACAGTGGAGGTATACTTTCAAAATCAGTGTTCCTTTTATATTTGTCAGCTATAGTACAGCTAAAAGATGACAGATAAGTAGGGCAAAGAACACAAAGTCTTTTCTAGAATTATACAGCATTCCTGATATAGGAATAGGAACAATATGAAAGAATAAATGATTAAAACATAATGGAAGAAAACTTTTGTCGGCCAAAAATTGACTGAATAAAACAAATTTGACTTGCATGTTGGAAGTACTCATCATATTTTAGGCAAAATCCAAGTGATTCATACCTAGTAATATAGTAGCAAAATATTTGAGTTACAAGACTATAGAGACTCTTCTAGAACCATTAAGAAATATGTACCAAAAGCTGCCAAATTGAGCTGAGATCAGTACTTCAGTTTTATCACAAGATTTATTGGATATTATTCTGAATTTGACCTATTAGAATCTTTAGCCTAGTTGAGGTGCCATCTCTTTTCAGATGATATGTATCATAAAATAGCATCACTTTCAGACATTTGTATACGGATTCCACTTCAACATTGTGTAGACAGTGTAACGAATATTGGAGTATGTTTGTGTGTGTGTATGTGTGTGTGTGTGTGGCAACTCCAGAAGGAACATGTAACATGTTGTTGGACCAAAATGCTAAGTACTAAATCTCTAAAGGAAATACCTTACTTCTCTCCTGAGAAATTCAGGCATAGCAGAAAAAGTTGGTGAGAAAAGTCTCCATGATGACTGCTTTGGTTGTAAACCACTTTTAATCTCAAGAAGAAAATAAAACAGGCAGCCACACCAACTAGATAAAAATTAAAGGATTTAGGTAGAAGCCAACTGAACTTGATTTTGGAAGTTGAGATAAAAGACATTCCACTGGACACTATATAGGAGGATGTCAATACTATTTGACCACTTTGTAAGTATCTCAGGTGGAAGCAGTAAAGTAATTCATTTTCTCCCCCGGGATGATTTTCTTTAGAAGCTCTCCCTCACCTAATCCTATGTAAGACTTACTCTAGTGCCTCTACACATGGTTCAAAGCAAATGACTGAAAAAGTGAATGATGTAAATGTGCTATTAGTTATAGCTACATAAGGCAAATCTAGCAGTAGTTACGAAGAGGCAATAGTTCCCACCTTTCAGTAGAGCAGAACAATTGGGGTGCTGGTTGAATTAGCGTTTCCTCAGATTTTGATTCAGAAGGTTTGGAGTGGAGGTGCATGAATTTGCATTTTTAATAAACATCTCACTTAATTCTTCCATAGAATGCCTTAAAAAACACAAGCAGAATGGTAATATCTCCATGCTGTAATTTCTGTATTTATAACATTAGGACAATAATTACCTTAAATTTTTAAAAATTGGGATAATTGTTACCTTAAAAGATGGTTGTGATGATTAAAGGAACTACTTCTGTGAATCTCTCAGCACAGAACCTGGAACAGCATAAATACTCAATATATGTTATTTTAATAAAGTTAAACTCAAAATGGGGTAATACTTATGCTGTAATTTTAAATAAAAACAAGATTATAGACCTGATATACAACACAATCAATTATGTAAATGTGTTTATTGAAAAAGGACTAGAAAAATAGTAACATGTTAGTAGTTGTCATTAGCCTTTTTGATCTTTTTTCCCCCAACTTTTCTCTGCATTGTGAATATATAACAATGTATATTACTTTCATAATGAATTAAACTTAAAAAAATAAAAGTAGGCGATCACGTCACTATATTCTTTATATTATAGATCCCTACCCCTCTATGTATCATTTTTATGATCTTAAGTAACTGTGAATAAGGTTGGTTACTGTATTAGTAACTTGCAAAGAATATTTCTGGGTCTTGCAAACTTAATATTTTATTTTTAACTACTCTATAGACTCTGAAATAAGGAGAGCAAGAATTCGTAATAGGGAACACTGAAGACAATGAAGTCTGTGAATTCTTTATAAATCTTAAACCTCCACCCTGTAAAGAAGGTTAACCCACGAGAAACTTTACACAAAGGGAGCACATTCCCTGTGGGAACAATGTGTGCTGTGTTGCTTGTATGGTTTGTATCACTTGCTACCATGAGAGATGCAGGTAGTTTGGAAGGATGGGCAGTAAATTATCCAAGACTTTGAAAGTAATAAAAGAAACCATGGTCTGTGGGGGGGAAAAAAAGATGTTCTAGACATGATTCACAGATTTATTGTAGTCGTTTTGGAAGCATTGAAACAGACCAAATGTGTGGAGAAATTATTTCTGATTGCGTACTGAAATTTTAAAAGCACTCAGATTGCTGAGGTTTGTGTTCCATGTAGAAACTGATGTTGAATGATAGGTTTGGGAAATGGATAGGAAAAGGAGGAGACTCACGTTTTGAGCAAGCTTGAGAGGCAGAAAGGCGGGAGAAACTTACAAGGAAAAGGGGAAATTCTAAGGAGAATAAGGTGAGAATTGGCGTGGGCAGCACAGTAAAACAGAGATGGAATGAAAAAAGATCTGAGAACAGCAAGGGCTCAAAAAACATTTCTTGCAATTTAGGTAAAAGCTATGTGATTATTTCCTAAGAGTAAAAGCATACTGTGGCTAAGTGTAGAGTGTTGAAGCAAGAGGCAGGCATAGATATTGGGAAAAAAATCAAAATCAAAATGAGACTTTATTCTATTTTCTATTCTGATTTCTTCACTAAGAACCTTAGGAGTCACACATTCTCTGACTTTTCTGTAAAATGTGGTCAATAGTACTTTATCTACATAAATCTTAGAGAGTTATTCTGCAGGGGTATATGTCAGGTTTTTAGATTGGTTTCCATAGTTTGTGTCTTGCTGGTTTCAGAGAACAAGGGTAATCTTCTAAATCTGATGGCAGCAGTGGTGGTAAATATTATAAACAAATGAATACTCTACCTCCCTTCCCAATAGAACCCCCGAAAAGAAGAGGTGGAATGGAACTTAGAAGTTATCTTCCCATTCACTGAAGAAGTCTTCCATACCATCTCCAAAAGATGGCCATATGACCTCTGCTTGAATTAAGATAAACTGTGTCTGTTATCAACTCTGATTTTACCATTTTAGTAATTCTATCAAAAAAGAATGAAAGGTTAATTGGGCATGAAATGGTCTTAGAGAATTTAATAGTTATCTAGAATTTTGGGCGAGGGATATCAATATTACACTTAAAGATTATAGTTTGTAAAATCTACTTTTCCCGTTAAAAATGGATCTTTTCATAGCCCTTAATTCTCTGTGATTTAGCAGTAATATCTGATATCAAATTCTTTCCATCTCTTCGGTTGCAACTCCAGGCCTGCCCCACTCTGATCCCTCTGTCATATTGCTGCCAGAATAATTTTTCTTAAAACTGTTTCTATACGTCTCTTGCTAAATGTCATTCAGTGATTGATTCCTCATTAACTTCAAGATAAAAGTTCAAACTCCATGGCATGGCATATAACATATCCCCAAATCCGGATATTTCTGTCTCAGTAATCTATTGCTGCAAGAATCTGCATAACAAACAACCCCAAAACTCAGTGGCTTAAAGTAACAAACATTGTTTACAAGTCTATGGGTCAGCTGGGGAGTTTTGCTGGTCTCAGGCTTAGCTGACCTCACCTAGATCTCATGCATCTGTTTAACTGGCAGGTTTCTGTGGCTGGCTCTTGGCTGGTGTGATGAAGTGATTAAGCCACAAGTCTCCTTATTCAGCAGGCTAGCCAGAGCTTGTTTTCTGGCTGCTGAGCAAGGTTCTAGGAGAGGAAGTAGAAGTTTACAGGCCTCTTGAGGCCTAGGCTTGGTCCTGGCACATTGCCACTTCTGTTGGATTCCATTGGCCAAAGGAAGTCATAAAGTTCTCCCAGATACAAGGGGTAGGGAAATAGACTTTGATGGCAGGAACTACAAATCCACAAAGCAAAGGGTGTGGGTACAGGGAGGGGTGAAATCTGGGGAGTTGCTGCTGCCAGTCTACAACACTTGCCCACCTCTCCATCGTCTCTTCTTGCTGAGCCTCATCTTGTTTCTTATGCCCAGCAATAGTGAACTTTGTGTAGTCCTCTAAAAACGATATGTCATTGCTTCCTTTTAGTTTTGCACCTGATACACCCTTTGCCTGGAATTACCTTTTGTACTTGAGTAATTTCTGTACTTCCTTCAATAAAAATGTAATGATAACCACAACAATGATAGCTAAAATATTATCTACCTACTGTACTTGGGCACCATTCTAAGTCCCTCACGTGCAGTAACTCATTCGATTCCCATTGTGACTTAAGTATTATTGTTTTCTGGATTTTACAGACGATAGAACTGAGTGAGGCACAGTGAGGTTCTGTAACTTGTCCAAAGGCACAGCTAGTTTGTGTGGTAAAGTCAGGATTTGAACCCAGAAAATCTGAGTCCAGCTGTCACTGTCACAGCCATTGCCAACAGCTGACGCTGATGGAGAGGGAGAGTGCTCTCCTTTTAGAAGCTTCCCGTCACCCTCCTGAGAAGCTTAGGCACCGCTTCTCTTGTTTTACATGTTCCCTGTGATCAGCCCTAGCCAGGTTCTGACACTCTCCTGTTCTTTGAGTACACTTCACTGTCTGTGCTGTGGGTGGTAATTCTGGAGGACAGAGGCTGCGTCCTGCGTTTCTGGGTTCCCAGAACCTAGCACGGTGTCTGGCCCAGAGTCATTCTCTGTGGCTCTTTTCTTGAATGAATGAATCAGTTTCTCAACTTTGGCACTATTGACATTTTCGGTCTGATACTTTGTTGTGGGGGCCGTCCTGTGCATTATAGGATGTTCACCAGCATTTCTGGCCTCTACTCAATGGATGCCTGTAGCACTCCCCTAGTTGTGACAATGAAAAATGTCTCCAGACATTGCCAGATGTCCCCTGGGGGCAAAAATCACTCCTGGTTGAGAACCACTGAAATAAATGAAGGACGTAGAGCAATTGTTTTTAAAGTTGTCTGAATAGTACAATAACTTGGGCCACTTTTACAAGTCCCCAACCCCCTAGACTAATTAATCAAGATTTCTGGGCATGGGGCCCAGGCCTCAGTATTTTTTAGAGCTCTCTAGATGATTCCAATGTACAGCCATTTGAGGTCCAGAGGTTTAAACTCTTGAAGAGTTACTGTCTTATAAGTTCCTCACCTGTGAAGCCTTCGCTCAGAATTGCAGCTGGAAGTGAAATCTCTATTATTAACCTTTTTGAAGTCAGGGGCTATATTTGATATTTCTTTGAATTTTCCTAAGAGACTAACGTAGTGCTTTATACAGTTGGAATTTTTTTACCTTTCAGGTGAGATTGAATTAAATAAAAAGCAAACCAAAGCTAGCCATCCCCAAAGCCAAGGAAAGAGGGGGCACAGCAGACTGTCTGCAGGGCATTTTTATCCTTGGCAATTGTTTGGCTAATAGTGCTTACTTAAATTTCTGAGTTTATATTCACCAAACTAATGGATGCACTGTGCACAGCACCTCTGTCCCCACATGCCGTTTGCACGGAACGTGGTGTAAGAATATTGCCGTTGCCTGCTTTTTCATTGCTCAGTGTTCCCAATATGTTTCTCCTGGGTTGAAAGAGATCCATGTTACAGATGACACTTTGAAGGCAGTTGTGAAAATTTTGTTCATCTCAAATGGACTCAGACATAGAAGTCTGTGTGTGGGCCATATTATATTTCTCTGTGCCCTAGCATAACTTAAGGCCTTTTCATTTTACTAAAAGTCCTTTTATTTTCAAGCAGCTTTCCAAGTATATTTATTGTCTGTTTTATTGTCAACTGAATAATTGAGTCCTGGGAATTAGGGTACTATCCTTAATTCTTTATACAGTGGGATATTGATCAGTACTGTATTATAAAATATCTTCCAAGTAAACCACAGTATATAAGGAATATAATTCCTGGAAGAAATTTATTATCATCTGATTTTATTACAGTGACTCAATGACTATCACTCTTAAAAGGAACATAAAATAAGTGTAATAAATTGAAATCAGTCTCTTTTATTGAGTACAAAGAAAGCAGTACAGCTGCAAATGTTGACCATCCATAGCATTATATAAAGGCAACAGACTAAAAAACCACCAAAATCTGCTTATTCTTACTTTAGTCTCAAATACCACTTGAGGTTTGGTTGAATTAAAAATCTCTACTCTTTATTGGATAAAATCTCCTCTTAACAGTACTAAAATATTATGCTACTGCCTAGATATAATAAAGCTGGTTTTTAAAAATTGATAATTGTGTCTCAAAATGAAGAGTTTGACATGCTGTGACATTCTGTCTTATGTTAAGGCCCCTTTGACTTTTGTGCCTTGATAAATTGTTTTTTGACTTTACATAACTCAATGATAAGAGGACTATATTTTAAACCCAGCTGTAGAATTTTAAAATTTATGTTTTCAGCAGAAAAGTATAGCTATAACCATGGTGCTCAGTTAACTGGTGATGACCGTCATTAATGAGCCTTCTTTTATTGCTGTAAATGACTAGCCGTAATGAGGCCAAAATGCAGATTTCATCTACTGCTGTCTAGTTTCCTTGCTTATCTTTGATAACTCTACTAGCGTATGATTGTTTTCTTGGGAAATGCACTACTCTGTCCCCAATTTTCATTGAAATCTGTGATAAGAAAATAATTTACCTTGAAAGTGTAACCCCTCCTTTATATTAATAGAGGTAATTATGTTCCAGCAAATCAGATCTTATTTTTGTCATGCTAGTGTGACATTTATAGACAGTGTGGTTCCTCAGTCTGATGAAGGCTGCTTTAGTCAGAAGGTAATGAAGAGATGAACAAGATGATCAGATATATAGCATTGTTTGCCCAGGGGACAGATAGAATACAATCACCTGAATCAGATACAGCTCTGGAGAAAGGTTAGAAATTGGTTGGTGTCCATGAATCAGCCTATGGCAGAAATGTGATTTAATCAATGGACAGATGGCTGGTTCTCAAGCTTTTGATGCCCACTGGGCAGTCACTTCTGGAATCCTCTTAGCATTCAGTTAGAAATATCTGTCAAGGTCAGAAGGAAAGCTTGTCTTATCTTCGAACAAAATGTTCTCCTACCTTAGAAATGGTGTGTAATATTTGTCCAATTGCAAAGTGGCAATTTAGAGGCAAGCTCTAAAACAATTGATAATCACCAAAATATATAAATAGAAAGAACTGCTCAACTCTTAAATGGTCAGCAACACTTTGTCATGTCATTTTGACCCTCCTTTACCAGTGACAACCTCTTATATATAGCACAAATTGGCTCAGTGTGCCCCAGAGAAGATGCCATCACCACATCCCAAGCACTTTAGCAAATATTTAAAATTTTTTTACATAGAATGAATTATTTAAATGGGCAACCATTATTGTTTTTTTTATAAATAGGCAGACACTTTTTAGAGCAATTTTGTTTTTTAATGTTTCCAGTAAGACTTCAGGATAAATAATCTTATAAATCTTACAAACAGGAAAACCACAGTAGAGGAACCATCCTCAAGTTATCATTACTCATAATCTTTCTTCTTAAACTTTAAAAAGATGTAAATAATTTATTTTTATTTTTATTAACAAAAGGGCAGAAACAGTTAAAATAGAAACGTTCATATAAAGATCTAGATCCCTTTTTTATTTCTGCCACAGAACAGAGCATTACACACCCTTCTGCACCTGCACAAATTGTCTGCATCCTCAATCTGCCTTTCCATTGATGAACAATCACTGAATAATTGGGCAGGTCCAGATTTGCTCTTTCAATGTAGACTTGCCCTCGAATTGACTTTAAGTTGCTCTGAAAGATCTGGTAAAATTTTGAAGGTGCCAAGATTTGGATTAAAATAAGGTATAGTTTGGATTAAATTCTTCGTCCAACAGAACCAATGAATAGGGTAAGAAAAAAATGGGGTGCAGCAAGAATTTTGAGTTCATCAGCCATCTTGATGAACTGCTAAAAGACTGCACATTTTCACAGCGTAACTGGCTCCTGCAAGAAGGAAGAGGCACCAAGAAACACGACATTTTCGAAGCCTTATACTTTCCGGAAATATGCAGATAACCTGGTTGAAGTGATGATTAGTTTATGATGTAAATCAAACGCACCCAACAGGATTCTTTCATACTGCAGTATTTTTGATACCTCCAGCTATCAGATAACTTCTTCCTAAGGACATCTCTTTTTCAAAAGATAATTTCCCCATAGGAGGAGTACACAGAAGAGAAATGAAATAGTTTATAATTGTTTGAGTTGTCTAGTACACCTGTTTTACTACGGAAGAATATGTCTTTCTTCAGACAGTTGTTTTTAACTCTATTTTCATCAATTTTCAAAGATTTGTAACTGTCAATGGGGTAATTAAAAGTCTTTCTTTTTACATTTTTCCCTCCTGTCTGTTGACTCCCTGTTTGTAGTCCTTTGTCACCACCTCTATGTGAGAGTAGGACAGAGCAGGAATATAATGTGGTGGGCCATTTCTCTGATTGTGAGTGGCTCTGCTGTCTCTGGATGAACTAATCCATTCCACCATTGAAAACTGTTTATTAAATTTATTATCTTCACCAGGCTTCATGCTAGGTGGTATATGTCTATTCTCTGTGGTCCTTAAAAAGATCCCTACAAAGTAAATACTGGTATACCATTTTGTTGTTGTTTTTACAGAAAAACAACTGAACATTATGAATTAGATTCATATGAATCAAAGGATTTATATGATTTTCCCAACGCTCGTAACTAGTAAGTGGCAAATCTAAGACTGACTAATTGACTGACTGATTCTAAATCCCTCACTTTTTCCAGTATGGCACATTGTGTATTTTAGTATAATTAGAGTTGACTATACCATGGAGTTTACTCATTGGAATTAAATTGGATTATGAAGGGGGACCACTTGGCAAAGAGCCTTTGGAATCAGATGAGTTTAAATCTCAGAACCTTATTTGATATCACTGAGCCTCAATTTCCTAGTGGAGATATAATACCTAACTTTACAGAGTTGTTGAAATAATTACAGGAGGTAAAATTTATGGCACTCAACACTGATTTGGCATTCAATAACTTTTCTGGGAGTTTATTTCCTTCCCATAAGTTGTTTAACCATATGTGTTGAGCAGCTATATACCAGGTACTTTTCTAAGTGTGGGGAGCTTAAGGGTGAATAAGAAGCCATGAAGTTTTTGCTCAAAAATTAAAGAAACTCAACCACTCAAAGAATTAACATACAAATATTTATAAAGTAATCTAGAAAGCACCTGGACGCTATGTGAGCCCAGAGAGGATACACATGACCCGGTGTGGTCAGGGAAGGTTTCCTAGATAGATAACGCTTGAGCCGAACCTTAAAGAATTAATATTCTTAGGGGTAAGCCAGGCATGGAGAGACAAGAAAGGAATACTAGACAGAAGGAAAAAGGAGAGCCAAGACAGAGGCGTGCAAAACACCATTTAGTGTTTCTGGATCATAGAGTAAGAGATGGAGGTAATGCTAGAGAGAAAGGCAGGAGTCATATGCTGTGGGGATCTCATACATCCTGGTAAGAGTGTGTGTAAATATTTTTATGGAAACGGGGAGGTATAGAAGAGTTATATTTTAAGTATATAGGTCTTTCTGGCAGACCTATGATTAGGGTGGATTTGAAGGGAATAAAATGAGTAAGGGAGTTAGAATCTGTTGCAGTAGTGCAGGCAGGAGGGGATGGGGGCTTGAGCAGGGACAATTGGAGAAGAGAATGAACAAGAGAAGATGGATTCGAGAAATGTTTAGAAGGCAAATATAACGGGTTTAGGAGGTAGAAGGAGAGAAAAGAGTTATTAAGGATGACTGGTTCCTAATTTGGGTAAATTGGAAGAATGGCAGAACCATGAACTGAGAGAAAATGAGTTTGGGGGCAATGGAGATGCGTCACAGAGATATCCCTTCAAGAATACCTGTTACAGAGTAAGTAGTGACTGACAGCTCCAACTACAGCACCTTTGGCTTGGCCGTGGCCAGGGACTCCTGAGCTGCTATCAGCCAATGCCTGATCACTATGGTAATTCTAGAGCCCGCCATTCCTGTCTGGCATGGGACATTTCCACCAGTAATTTTTACTCAAAGACTTTCCATTGTTCTGGCCAAGACTCGGAACTGCACTGCAGTATGAGGCTCTTCCTACCCAGTCCTTCGGAGTATCCACCCTCTCCTTTCACAGCATCGGACCTGCATCGTGGTCTGAAGGGTCTCCCTGCCGCTCCTGCTCCCTCCTCCTTCACAGGTGTGTCTCTCCATAAAGCTCTTGCATCTCTAATCCCAATGTGGCTTCTGCTTCTTGGAAGACCCAAACTGATATTAAGGAGCATTTAGACATGTGTGGGGTGAAAGGGATGAAATACGAGGAGATCAGTTACAGAAATACTAAGTTTGATAAGACTGACAGAAATCTGGCTGGAAATGTTGGACAGTTGGATAAACAAGTTAGAAAATCAGACATAGAACAGAGCTTGATATGTAGATTTGGGTGTCTCTAGCATGTCATGTGTAATCAAAATTGTGAGAGTGGATGGAATCACTCAGGGAGTAGGAATAATGTGAAAAAGTGGAAATTTTTTTATCCTTGCAGATTAAGATGCATTAGAGCATACACGAGTCAGCCTGTGAGTGTCACTTCCCGTTCTCATCCCTTCGACCTGTCTGGGCTCCCCTTCTTTCCTGCTGGACACGCTGCCTTGTGCCAGTCAGCTCCTATGAGCGTTTAGCACGTTGCAGGCTCTTCACTGCCACGATTAACGCCCATTCCTGTGTTAGTTGTGCCTCATACCTCCATCGTTTGCCGAACAGGGATACATCTTAGTTGTCCTCTTGAGGTCACTGCTCTAGGGCTCAAGTTCCAGGCCTACTGGGTCTGATGCTCTTAGCCTTGCAGACAGTTGCAGGCCCAATTCACTGCCCGAGGGCAGCATGTTTCTACTGTTAATTTTCTGATTTTATTCCCCACTTAGTTTTATTCTGTAGATTTTCAGAATTTCTAGCTTTGTCTTCACCTGCCAAGATATGGTATGGAGTTTTATTTGTTCGCTTGTGGGGATTACTCTAGCTTTAATCAGTTGTTTCTGGCAGGGCAGTTCCTTCTATCTTTTTTTTTTTAGCCTTTTTTCTCATTTATTTCAACCTTTCCACCCAGTAAGCATTTTTTTTTTTATTTTTATTTTTTTAAAAATTTTTTTGTTTATTGCAGTAACATTGGTTTATAACATTGTATGAATTTCAGGTGTACATCATTATACGTCATTTTCTGCATAGATTACATCATGTTCACCACCCAAATACTAATTACAACCTATCACCACACACATGTGCCGAATTATCCCTTTCGCCCTCCTCCCTCCCCTCTTCCCCTCTGGTAACCACCAATCCAATCTCTGTCTCTATGTGTTTCTTTATTGTTGTTATTATCTACTACTTAATGAAGGAAATCATATGGTATTTGACCTTCTCCCTCTGACTTATTTCACTTTGCGTAATACCCTCAATGTCCATCCATGTTGTCACAAATGGCTGGATTTCATCGTTTCTTATGGCTGAGTAGTATTCCATTGTGTATATATACCACAGCTTCTTTATCCATTCATCAGTTGATGGGCACTTAGGTTGCTTCCAAGTCTTGGCTATTGTGAATAATGCTGCAATGAACACAAGGGTGCATGTATCTTTACGCATTGGTGTTTTCAAGTTCTTTGGATAAATACTCAGCAGTGGAATAGCTGGATCATATGGTAGTTCTATCCTTGATATTTGAGGAATCTCCATACTGTTTTCCATAGTGGCTGCACCAGTTTGCACTCCTACCAGCAGTGTATGAGTGTTCCCTTCTCTCCACATCCTCTCCAACACATGTTGTTTCCTGTCTTGTTAATTATAGCCGTTCTGATGGATGTGAGGTGATATCTCACTGTAGTTATGATTTGCGTTTCCCTGATAGTTAATGATTTTGAACATCTTTTCATGTGTCTGTTGGCCATCTGTATATCTTCTTTGGAGAAATGTCTGTTAGGTCTTTTGCCCATTTTGTAATTGGGTTGTTAGTTTTTTTGTTGTTGAGATGCATGACTTCTTTATATATTTTGGAGATTAAGCCCTTATCAGATGTATGGTTTGCAAATATCTTCTCCCAATTGTTAGATTGTCTTTTGTTTTGTTGATGGTTTCGTTGCTGTGCAGAAGCTTTTTAGTTTGATGTAGTCCCATTTGTTTATTTTTTCTATTGTTTCTCTTGCCCGGTCAGACATGGTGCTTGAAAATACGTTGCTAAGACTGATGTCGAAGAGCGTACTGCCTATGTTTTCTTCTAGATGTTTCATAGTTTCAGGTCTTACATTCAAGTCTTTAAGCCATTTGGAGTTAATTTTTGTGTATGGTGTAAGGTAGAGGTCTACTTCCATTTTTTTGCCTGTGGCTTTCCAGTTTTCCCAACACCATTTGTTGAAGAGATTTTCATTTCTCCATTGTATGTTCTTGGCTCCTTTGTCAAAGATTGGCTGTCCATAGATGTTGGGGTTTATTTCTGGGTTTTCAATTCTATTCCATTGATCTGTGTGTCTGTTTTTGTGCCAGTACCGTGCTGTTTTGGTTACTATAGGTTTGTAGTATATTTTGAAATCAGGGTGTGTTATACCTCCAGCTTTGTTCTTTTTTCTCCGGATTCCTTTAGCTATTCGGGGTCTTTTGTTGTTCCATATAAATTTTAGGATTCTTTGTTCTATTTCTGTGAAAAATGTTGTTGGAACTTTGATAGGGATTGCATTGAATCTATAGATTGCTTTAGGAAGTATGGACATCTTAACTATGTTAATTCTTACAATCCACAGAGCATGGAATATCTTTCCATTTCTTTGTGTCTGCTTCAATTTCTTTCAGCAATGTTTTATAGTTTTCTGTGTACAGATCTTTCACCTCTTTGGTTAAGTTTATTCCTAGATATTTTATTCTTCTTGTTGCAATTGTAAATGGGATTGTATTCTTAATTTCTCTTTCTGCTACTTTGTTGTTAGTGTATAGAAATGCAACTGATTTTTCTATGTTGATTTTGTATCCTGCAACTTTACTGTGTTTGTTTATTACTTCTAAAAGTTTTCTGGTGGATTCTTTAGGGTTTTCTATATATAAAATCATGTCATCTGCAAATAGTGAGAGTTTCACTTCTTCCTTTCCAATTTGGATCCCTTTTATTCCTTTTTCTTGCCTGATTGCTCTGGGTAGGACTTCAAGTACTATGTTAAATAGGAGTGGTGAGAGTGGGCATCCTTGTCTGGTTCCTGTTCTTAGAGGGATAGGTTTCAGTTTTTCACCATTGAGGATGATATTAGCTGTGGGTTTGTCATATATGGCCTTTATTATGTTGAGGTACTTTCCTTCTATACCCATTTTATTCAGAGTTTTTATCATAAATGGGTGCTGTATCTTGTCAAATGCTTTCTCTGCATCTATTGAGATGGTCATGTGATTTTTATTCTTCATTCTATCAATGTGGTGTATCAACGTTGATTGATTTGAGAATGTTGAACCATCCCTGCATACCTGGAATAAATCCTACTTGATCATGGTGTATAATCTTTTTAACGTATTGTTGTATACAATTTGCCAGTATTTTGTTGAGGATTTTTGCATCGATGTTCATCAGTGATCTTGGCCTGTAATTTTCTTTTTTTGTGTTGTCCTTGTCTGGTTTTGGTATCAGGTTAATGTCGACTTCGTAGAATGAGTGAGAGAGCTTCCCCCCTCCTCAATTTTTTGGAAAAGTTTGAAAAGGATAGGTATTAAGTCTTCTTTGAATGTTTGGTAGAATTCACCAGTGAAGACATCTGGTCCTGGACTTTTTTTTGGGGAGGTTTTTGATTACTTTTTTTGATCTCCTTACTGGTGATTGGTCTATTCAAATTCTCTACTTCTTCTTGATCCAGTTTTGGAAGGTTGTATGATTCTAAGAATTTATCCATTTCTTCCAGATTGTTGAATTGGTTGGCATATAGCTTTTCATAGTATTCTCTTATAATCTTTTGTATTTCTGAGGTGTCTGTTGTAATTTCTCCTCTTTCATTTCTGATTTTACTTATTTGTGCCTTCTCTCTTTTTTACTTGGTGAGTCTAGCTAAAGGTTTGTCAATTTTGTTGATCTTTTCATTCTGCTCTGATGTTTATTATTTCCCTTCTTCTACTTATTTTGGGCTTGGTTTGTTCTTCTTTTTCCAGTTCCTTTAGGTGCATTGTTAGATTGTTTATTTGAGATTTTTCTTGTTTGTTGAGATAGGCCTGTATTGCTATAAACTTCCCTCTTAGAACCGCTTTTGCTGTATCCCATACATTCTGGCATGGCATTTTCATTTTCATTTGTCTCCAGGTATTTTTTGATTTCTTCTTTGATTTCTTCGTTGACCCAGTTGTTGTTCAGTAGCATTTTGTTTAATCTCCACGTATTTGTGGCTTTTCTGATTTTCTTTGTATCATTGATTTCTAGTTTCATACCATGTGGTCAGAAAAGATGCTTGGTATAATTTCAATCTTCTTAAATTTGTGGAGACTTGTTTTGTGGCCTAATATGTGATCAATCCTGGAGAATGTTCCATGTGCATTTGAAAACAATGTGTATTCTTCAGTTTTTGGATGGAATGCTCTGTATATATTTACTAGGTCCATCTGTTCTAATGTGTCATATAAGGCCAATGTTTCCTTATTGAACTTCTGTTTGGATGATCTATCCATTGGTGTAAGTGGAGTGTTAAAGTCCCCTACTGTTATTGTGTTACTGTCTATTTCTCTTTTTATGTCTGTTAATAATTGCTTTATATATTTAGGTGCACCTACATTGGGTGCATAGATATTTACAGGTGTTATACCCTCTTGCTGGGTTGTTCCCTTGATCATTATATAATGTCCTTCTTTGTCTCTTTTTACAGTTTTTGTTTTAAAGTCTATTTTGTCTGATATGAGTATTGCTACCCCAGCTTTCTTTTCTTTGCCATTTGTGTGGAGTATCTTTTTCCATCCCTTCACTTTCAGTTTGTGAGTGTCTTTAGGTCTGAAGTGTGTCTCTTGTATGCAGCATATATGGGTCATGTTTTTTTATCCAATCAGCCACCCTATGCCTTTTAATTGGAGCATTTAGTCCATTGACGTTTAAAGTAGCTATTGATAAGTATGTACTTACTGCCATTTTTTAACTTTTTTTTTCCTCAGTGTTTTAGTAGTCCTTCTCTGTTCCTTTCTCCTTCTATACAGAATTGATGGTCTCTTTAGTTTGACCTCTGTGTGAAAGCTCTACTCTTTAACTCCCATCCTCCCTCATTTTATGTTTTTGATATCATATCTCACCTCTTTTTTGTGCATTTGTATCCATTACGTTCTTATCATGGAAATAGATAATTTTTCCTATTTGTGGTCTTCTCTTTTCCCCTTAAATCAGTCCCTTTAACATTTCTTGTAGCACTGGTTTCTTGGTGACAAACTCCTTTAACTTTTGCTTTTCTGGGAAATTTTTGATCTCTCCTTCCATTTTGAATGATAACCTTGCTGGGTAGAGTATTCTTGGCTGTAAGTTTTTTCCTTTTAGCACTTTTAATATATCATGCTGTTCTCTTCTAGCCTGTAAGGTTTCTGCTGAGAAGTCAGCTGATAGCCTTATGGGGTTTCCTTTGTATGTAACTTGACTTTCTCTTGCGACTGTTAGGATTCTCTCTTTATCTTTAATTCTGGGCATTTTGATTATGATGCGTCTTGGTGTGGGCCTCTTTGGGTTTATCTTGTTTGGGGCTCTCTGTGCTTCCTGTACCAGGATGTCTGTTTCCTTCCTTAGGTTAGGGAAGTTTTCATCTATTATTTCTTGAAATAGATTCTCTGCCCATTTGTCTCACTCTTCTCCTTCCAGTACACCTATAACACGGATGTTAGTGCACTTGATGTTGTCCCAGAAGTCCCTTAGACTGTCCTCACTGTTTTTAATTCTTTTGTCTTTTGCCTGTTCAGCTTGGGTGATTTCTTCTAGTCTTTCTTCCAGCTCACAGATCCGTTCTTCTGTATCCTCTACTCTGCTTTTGAGTCCCTCTAATGAATTTTTCATTTCCAGTATTGTATTCTTCATTTCTGATTGGTTCTTTTTTATGTCTTCCATTTCTTTGTTGACATTCTCACTGAGTTCATCTATTCTTCTCCCCACATCAGTGAGCATCCTTAACACTCTTTGTTTGAACTCTCTGTTGGGTAGGTTGCTCATTTCTGTTTCACTTAGTTCCTTTTCTGGGGTTTTGTCCTGTTCCCTTACTTGGAGTGTATTTCTTTGCCTCCTCATTTTGCCTCTTTCCTTGTGCTTGTGTCTATGTATTAGGTAGGTCAGCTACGTCTCCTGCTCTTGGATAGGTGACCTTATGTAAGTGATGCCTTAGGAGGCCTTCAGTGTGCTTCCCTCAGCTCTCAATGTTCCAGGTGTGACCCCTATGTGGGCCACGTGTGTCCTTCTGTTGTGGCCTGTTTGCTCTCCCTGTAGGCACCCAGTGAGGCCGTGGTATGCTCCTGGCCAGCTGTTGTAATGCTCAGCTGCTTGTAGTTGTTGTGGGCCCTTCAGTCTCTTTATCAGGTGTGGGGAGCCCCAGCACAGTTGGCTGCAAGTTCTAATACCACATTTGTGTTGCAGTCTTTCTTTTAAGTGAGTAGGCCCCCAGTGTGGCAGGTTGTTAGGGTCAGGGGCTTACAATTGCTATAAGCCTTCAGCCTTTAGGTCTCTTGTCAGCTCTCTGAGAACTGCAGCTGGGTAGGGCTGGCCTCAGGCATGGGAGCACCCAATTGTTTCAGGCTGTGGAATGTGGGGCACACCCCCTATGTGTGTCTTTGAGAAGCATAAGTCTTCTGCAGCTGACAAGCCCTGCCACCCACAGGTCCACACACACAGTCAACACAGTCCTGCCCGGTGTGCGTGCCCTGACCTCCTGAAGTGGACCCTCTCCACAGGGTGAGCCCCAAACACTCCACCACTGCCCCACACTCTCCACCCACTCCTTGTGCACGCCCTGCCCCTCTGAAGTGGGCTCAGTCGCCAGGCTGCAGAGAATCCAGTCACCAATCTATGCAGGCCCACAAGTTGCCTGAGGGCTTGTTGTTGGGTGGGGCCAGTCTCTAGGGTGGGCTGCCTGGCCTGGCTCAGCTGGATTAAATCGATGCTCTAGTGGGGGGGGCAGACCTGGGCTAGTAGGCCCCAGGGAGAACTCCAATGGCGTCTGTGTCAGCACACCCACACCAGGCCACAATAATGGCTGCCACCAATGTCCCAGTCCCTGGAGAGGTCTCACCTCTCATCGAGATGCACTCAGAGCCTATCAGGTGAGTCTCTTTTCACCCAAGCACTGTGCACCTTTCTTTCTGGTGATTTTAGGTTGCTTTCTGAAACAGGTGAGTTTGCGTGTGGGCCCTTTAAGAGCCGGTTTTAATTTCTTTGTGAACCAGCTTTTCTGGGGGTACTCCCCAAGGTTTTAGTAGCAGGCAAAGTCAGATATTATGCCGCTGGTCTCGATTGTGCTGGGTCCACACAATGCCCACAGCGGGGGCGCCCCCCGGCTCAGGGCCCTGCGCCTCCAGGGAGGCTGCGGACCTGTGAGCTGCTCCCGGCGGCCGTGAGGCGCTGCGGCTGGTGAAGGCGGCGTTTTTCCTCTCCAGAAGGGAGTCTCTGCCTCTTCCACCTCAATTAGGGTTGTCCTTTTGTTGCAGGAGTTCCTATTATCCAGTTTTCAGTTCTGTCTCAGGGCTAAATTTTCCACGTGTAGTTGTAAATTGGCTGTGTCCACGGGAGGAGGTGAGTTCAGAGTCTGCCTGTGCCGCCATCTTGACTTCTCTCCCTTCTATCTTGAGAGCTCTTGCTCTAGTCTGAAGTTCTGGCTTCTCTGAGGGGAGTCTCTTACAGTTCTTTCAGCCAGGTGACAATGCTCTGTGGCTCTGCGTGTTTTCGTGAGGCTCTGGTATTCCAAGTGATCTCGTCTCGTCCAAGAAGCAGTAAATGTGAAGTGAATCCTGTAGTCTTGTTTGTGGTGGCATTACACACGTTCAGCAAAAAACATGTCTGGATCCACCTGTCTTGTGCTCTGGCCTCATGTTTTTGGCATGTTTTATGGTGCAACTGAATTGTGGATAAAGATGCCCCTGGGGTGGCGTGGTGGGGTGGGTTAGAAACACACAGTGTCATTCTGTGTGAACTTGTGCTACTTGCTTTCAAAATTTCACCTTGAACAAAGTAGACTCTGGCAGAGAATAAAGATAACATTCCCACAATACTCTTGACATGGTGGCCACCTTTTAAGTGGGTGAGGCTTGGGCATTGCAGAAGAATTAGTTAGTCCCTAATAAGATATTACACATGTATTTTTGATGCCCAGGGACAGGAGGAACATATATACCAATTCCAGAGGTCTGTTTCTCACCACTTTATCCAGGTGAACTGATTTAATTGGTAATATATTCAGTTGTACACATCTGGCATGAATCTCAATTTTGTTGACATATATCTGCTTTCATTTTAGGTTAGTAGAATCTGTTCTACACAAATCTTCTGTCAAAGTCACCATGTGCACTCATCTCCAAATGCAGTGCAAAATTGCAGAATTTTATGAACTCCTGCATACTCATATAATCAGTTTCATGGAACATTAATGGGCTCTTTATTTCTCATTACAGGGACTTCTGATAATATTTGAAATACAAGGTGAGCACTCATACTGCAATGCCATATTGAGAAGGTTAATTAATAGAGAAAACTATACCACATCTAAGGCAAGTGTTAACTGGGTAATAGGAAGCCAATGAAAGATTTGAGAAAAGGTGAGCAGACTAGAGTAGAATAAATTGGAGAAAGTAAAAGACGTGGAATGAAGATGAGTGAGGATCAGCTGAGATAGTCTGAAGAGCCTGAAGCTGTAAACAGTATGACAGACAGGCCACGTGTAAACAAGTTTCAGGCAAAAAACCGACATTTAGCAGTCAGGAATGGTGTGACACAGGCAGCCTCAGGCATGATACGGGGTCACAAACAACATATTTTGCAAATGTTGGCAAAAATAAAGGGCTGTAGATTTTTAATGTATTTATCTATATATATAAGTAACGGTCATAATAGTGTTTTTTCTAGAGCTGGTAAATAATAATTATAAACCTCTCTAGGCTATTATCTACTATTATCAAAATTTGGGGGAATTCTTACCTGTGCTGGAGTTACGTTTCAAGCTCGTGTATTTAACTGATGGTTACTGCCCTTAGGTCTTTGTCAGTACATTAGAATACTCTGTCAATGTGAAAAATCGCTCTTGTATTTACTTTCCATTTGACTGCTTTCCTCCCCTTTCCTACTTCCTCTGAAGATAATGGCTAGGTTTTTAAATGCCCCACTGATGGAATAAAAAGGTCAATGGAAATAGTTAAACAGAACCTCAGGTTATGAAAAGAAATGTTAGCATATGTATAATCTAATAATTTGCACATTATTGATGGCCATTAGTCAGATAATCAACCTTACATTATATACTCTAAGTATCTAATTATTTTAAAATTATCTAAATTTTCACCCACTTTCAGATTTTTCTCTGAGAATGAGGTTCTATGACTCATAATTGGATCACTTTCCTTCAACCTGGATTAGTTTAATTGTCTCTTTGTCCCAAATCACCTTTCGGTAAATTAAACTAATGGCAAATAATGTAGAGAACTGGAAAGAATGTGAATTTAGGCATGAGAGGTAAAAGGATTAAACACACCTGCTCTAATGGTCCTTTTAAACACTTTGTGTAATTGTAACAGCAGCTTTGGCATAAGCAGCTGTTGAAGCTGTGTGAAGCCACTGGGAGAGAGTGGAAAGTGGGACAACATCTGAGTTCTGTGAAATTTAGTTGTGACCTTGGGCTTAAATCTTTGAGTATTTGTTTCCCCATAAAAACAGTGAGTATTAGCTTAAGGCTGTGTTGGTCTCTCTCCTGCAACCTTGAGAATCGATGGTGTTAGGGATGGAGGGTCTTTTGCAGATATGTAGATTTCGTCATTAAAAAAAGTATGTGTACAGGAGAATCTTTCCTACTTTGTCCTCACCTCTTTTCCCAGGGAAAATAAGAGCATTTTTGTTTGAAATTCTTTTTTATATGTCGAGTTCTGGAGTCATAGATCGAAGACAAGTCTTTTGGATGTAGATAATGAAGCTAACCTTTCCGAGAGTTAACATGGTGGTTTAGCTTATTTGACACTTGCTTTGCTGAAGTGACCTTGTTGCTAAGGCTTTTAATCTTGTACTTCATGCCTGAGAGTTGAGTATTTTTCATATAATGCACAACATATCTTTTAAGCTCTACAGCCAAGTGTCATTTGTCTTCTGCATGGACAATTGGAACATAGAATAAATATAGATACTACAGTTTTCTATCACCACAAACTTATTGAAAATGATCTAGAAAAGGGAATCTTATCAACCCTCCCTAAAATTATATGAAACGTGGTGGTAAGTGTTTATCTGTTTGTTTGTTTCTTCGTGTTTTTAAAGAGAGCGTCCATTGTTTCCTCTGATATTTAAATAAGGTTTGTGATCATCTCAGATGTTTGGAATTACTGCTGTAGAATACAAGAACTATTAAGAGCAAGAAGTAAAGCAATGAAAAAAACATAGTGAAATTTGGTTCTTTCTTTAATCAGTAGTATTATTAATCATAAGTTCTAATGTTTAAATCTGAATTTTATTTTTCTCTGAATTTGTTTCTATTTCTATCTGTAACATTTAATGGAATGTTATAATTTCATTACGCAAAGTTCCAAAACAAATAATAGTATTCAAGTTTGCTGTGTAAAGGATATCAATCTTAAACATTCAAGTTCAATAAGGAGCATTATTTTGTTGAAATTTCTGGGGGGAAAAATCAACAGCAGAAAATCACTGAATTGAACACTACCTTCATCCTACAAATAAGGAACATAAATTTTTTCATCTGATCAATCAAAAAAACTAAAATTCTATGAGTGAGTCAAATATTGACTTAGAGTTTTTAAAAATACAAAACCGGGTAGAATTTTCGTAAAAGTTTTTGGAATATTGTCTTAATATAACATGATTGTTAAAAGTATAGTCTTTGGAATCATTTAATCTAATTTCAGATTCCACCTTCAGTACTTACTGAGGCTGTAACCCTTACAAAATTATGTAAATTCTCTTTCCACAGTGAATGAAGCAACGCACAGAAAGCCTTTGTTTGGTGCTTGCTTCATGAGTAGTAAAATAGTAGTAGTATTCCTTCCTAGGAGAGCCCAAAGAGACTTCATGTGTACGTAAGAGATTAGTGAGGGAGGTTAGAAAGGGGTGCTGGGGATATTGAGCCACCTAGGAATAAAATTCAGGCCTTAATGTAGCAAATTAGCAGACACTGCCCCAAGAATCACTCCCTGTTTAGAAGTAGGTATATCAAAATGTGTTTCCATATTTGATATCTTTATAGGCCTGCATAAGGAACATAGGATGATGAAATACTGGTAATGATGAAATGGTGACAGTTGATACATGAATTTAAGTTAAAGATAAATTATCAGTTAACAGACATGAAAGATCCCAGGTATGGCAGAAACCCAATAAGTAAGACAGATAATATCACATTAGACTGTAAAACATGCTAATGTACAAAACCCTGAAGATAACACAATTGATAATCCACGTAGGTACAAATTTTGTCGGACAATTCAAAGTTGTCAATACTGTGTAACTACTATTGTGTTGATTGTATTGTGTCTAAAATGACTCTGTGCTATTTTGTATGAGAAAATTTCACCTATAAATCTTTTTGCATGTACACCAGGGAGTAGTTGTATTTATGTACTCTATTATTTTTGTTTGGTTGTGCATGTTGAAAAAGTAGCCTTATTTTAAATGTAATTATAATTTGATAATACCTCAAAAGATGGTATCTTTTTCTTACTCTTCTTTTCTCCATTTGTATGTCCAAGTATAGAGAGGCCCCCTATTAAATGTTTTGGGTCGATCTAATCTAGCTCCTAGGGAGCTAATGTTAATTAGAGCTAATGTTTATTTAGTGCTTTCTATGTGTAGGCACTAAGAGCTCTGACTGTATTATTTTCTGTAATCCTCATAATAGTGCTGTCAGAGAGGAACTACCATTATCTCTACACCATAGATAAGGAGATTAGAGAGGGTAATTATTTTGCTTAAGGGCACACAGTTAGTGAACGGCAAAGCCAGAATTCAAAGCCCTGTGTGATTCTAGAACCCATATGCTACAACATGATATTAACAGGTGTCTCAGAAGGGAAGGTAAGGTGACCCATTGAATGTAGAACCTGCTACCAGTAAAAATCAGCTGTACCTCTACCCTGGAGCCATTTCTAAGATGATTTTGCCAAAAGTCAGGGAGGATATTGTCTAATCTCTGTGTTCATAATATGTCACGTGCTTTGTCTCTAAACTCTTGAGTATTAGTAAGCTACATAAATTTTCTCCCAAACACAGAAGTAGAATTGATTCATTTATTTCACCTTTGTTGAATGCCTATTAGAGCCAGGCCATGCTTTAGGCACTTGGGATTCATTTATCCCTGAGTAAAACACACAAAACAAAGAAACAAAACAAACTCTAATTTCTTGGGGTAATTTTGTGAGTTTCAGTGTACAGGAAATTGACAGCACATAAGACAAAGTGGGAACTTCTGACGATTGAACGAAAACTGGGTAACTGTTTAATAGGGCTTAAGTCAGCGTTCGTTTCTTAAATATCAGGGTCTCTAAGTCAAATATACCTAGATTAGAATTTCTTCCCTTTTGTTTTCACAGATTAGACTATTATCATTCTTTCTCATCCTTCATTTCCCTACTTATTAAATAGGGCTACTGAGTGAGAAATTGTGCTTCCTTCTGTCTGGGCATATTTAGTCTTATTTTTCCCATATTCTGACATGTTGTCTTGTCTTTTGGTGACAGGCATGGGAGAGATCAATAATCAGTGTTGTCGGTTCCAAGATGTCAAGTAAAGCTTCTGTCTGGACACTGCTCTTTGTTTATGCATGGGTGTTAGATGCCACAAGAATTGAAAGCTCACAGGAAGGCAACTGGGGGTGTTCCAAGGCCAGAATGGTAGAGGAGAAGGGAAGATGGTTTCTTACAATTCTCTTGATAATATGCCTCTGCTATGTGTCATAGTATGAGTTTCGTGGTGATGAGATTGGAGGACTACTACAACATGGAGGGAACTGTGAAACTTCTTAACGGGAGAACTTCTTTCCCCGATATAATGTAACCAAGATGAACACTTGTTATAGATGTTTGGAGTCCCCTGTAACTTTGTGTAGGAAGGTACAGAAAGCATATTAGTACAATTTCCTAAATGTAGGTGAACCAGAATTGTTCTGTCTTTCCTATGTTCTCTAGAACTCCCAGAAGTTTCTGCCCAGAAAGAGAGGTCTTAGTTACAATAACATATTGAAGGGCAATAATCTTCGTGGGCATTAGGAAGAGAAAAATAATCAATCACACTTGAATAACTTATTTCTTTCTGTGGAGCTCCAATCTGGTGAGACTTTCCTGATGATACACCTATATCTTTGAAGAACTTACTATGCATATATAAAATGACTCATTCTACTTTGTTGAGCTCTTAAATGCTTGTTCACGAAGCACAATTAAAGCTATGACTGTATTCAGCATTATTAGGAACCTGGAACAGTAATTTCTCTGTCTTCTGTTTAATGAAATCTTTGTCCTGATGAGACTGCATGAGCAGGGGTTTTAAATTCAAAAGTATTTTAACTTGGAAATCTCGAAGCTAAGGGAAAATACAGGAAAGTAAGCTCCTGAAATACTGGAAAAAGCTAAAAGAAAAATAAAAAATATTAAGGAGGATAACTATAGAATTTGCAATGAGTAAGACAGATAATATTAACTGGTGTAGGTTTATGTTCTATTGAACGCTTAACTAAATATGTGCTGTTTTTCTAAAACACTCACAATTAAAAAAAATACTTACATTCAGCTTACTATTTATCAGGTAGTATACTGTGCACTTTTTACATATTAACTGATTAACTGATTTAATCCTTATAACAACTCTGAATTAGGTACTATTACTATCCCCATTTTACAGATGGGGAATCTAAGCTACAGAGAGATATGGTAGCTTGATCATAAATATGATGGGGAGCGGTATGGTCTGAATGTTTGTGTCTCCTAAAATTCATGTGTTGAAACCCTAACCCCTGAAGGTGATAGTATTAATAGCAGGGGCCTTTGAGAGGTGGTTAGGTAATAAGGATGGAGCCCTCATGAGTAGGACTAGTGCTCTTATAAAGGAGATCCCACAGAACTCTCTAGCCCCTTCTGCCACATAATGACACAAGGAGAAGACTACAACCCAGAAGAGGTCCCTCACCTGACCATGCTGGCATCTTGATCTCAGACGTCCAGCCTCCAGAACTGTGAACAATAAGTTCTGTTGTTTATAAGCCACCCAGTCTGTGGTATTTTGTGAAAGCAGCCCAAAAGGACTAAGACAATGGTACAGGCAAAATCTGAATCCAGGTAGCCTTGTTTCAGAGTTCGTATTCTTAACCACTAAGCTACACTGTCTCTCAGCATGTTCCCTGTTTTTGTTTGTGCATTAGACTGTTCATTAATAGCTCACATCATTATCTATACTGTTGTAAGTACTGTATTGTCACATTGAAAAGAGCTGTTTTCTATTCTTTGGTAAAATAGTTCAAGAAAAAGCTGACAAGTTAATTATTTACTTGTATTCAGGTTTAGAACAGTAGGTAAGGAGATTGGGAAATAGCTGTGCCATTTAGCTGGAAACCAAAAACCCAATTTTGTTGCTCTAAGAGAGTGGACTACTTTTTGTGCCATAAATTATTTTTGGAAAATAGTTCCTTTAGGAGGAAGTATTGTCTGGTGGTTAAACTTGGAAACTTCAGGACACATTTTTAATGGGGTAAGGGAGAAGGAAAATCTTGAGTAGTTCTCCATTAGAATATGGCATTTAGAAAGGATCTATAAGAAAACAGTAGAAATCTTGGTTTACTCAGCTATACATTGAAGACTGCCAGTCCAGAGAGACAAGACCTGGATTCAAGTCTCATCACTTACTAGACATAGGATGGTTTGCAAAGGAGAGAGGAGAGAAGTTGCCTTATAGAACTTTGTTACTCCAAGTGTGGTCCAGCAGTGTTGGCATCACCAGGTAGCCCATTAGAAACATAAAATCTCAGGCCTGGCCCAGACCTACTGAATCAGAAGCTGCATTTTAACAAGATCCCGAGGAGATTCTATTGCACATTAAAGTTTTATAAACACTGTAATAGAAAGAAGGTTAGAATTTTCAGGTTTCTGCTCTGGCTTAAAGGACAAGAAATGACCTCAAGAACATTTTGACATGAATTCCATGTCTCTTTAAGAACCTTCTGTCTAGCTAGCAGATTTCATCTTCGTGAAAAATTTCTTCCCTATTCCTTTCCCAAATAATAATAGTACTAACAATCATGGTGATAATAACAATAGCTAAGGTTTGTTGAGTGCATTCTGTGTGCCAGCCACTGTTCTAACTGCTTTATGATTCTCATTTAATCATCACAGATAATTAAATTGGTACTTTTATTTATCTTCGTTTTACAGATGAGGAAACTGAGGCATAAAAACGTTAGATAACTTGCCCAAAGTCATACAGTTAGCAGTATCTAAACCTAAACTGAGTCCAGAGGCAAGTGGCATCTTTGACAGCCTGAACTGTCTCTCAGCTAATGAGATACACACTACTTTTCCTGCAGTAACTTAATTTCTCATCTGATCCTCCCATTAAAAAGGAAAATGTAGAGAGATCCGTATGACATCCATTCCGGATACACTGGGGGCAGCATTTAAAGTTGTCCAAAGTTTCTGAGCAATATAAGAATGCTTATAGCCAAACTCTTCAGAAAATGTCTCATTGATACATAACTGGCATATTTGCTCACCATAGATGTAGACACACATCTGTATTGTAGAACATATTTCAAAAAAAAGGACTTTTACACCTATCCTCAGACATTGACACTTTGTTTTGGCATTTGAAGGTATTGGCTTTTTAAAATTTCTTTGATACATTTTGGACCATCTGAAGTGTAGCAGCGCTGTCCTGGAGTGCTAAGAGCTTGATGGGAAACAGAAAAATCCCTTTGAATGAAATGTAGCAGGTCTTACCTGTTAACCTTAGGGCAGGAGTCTATTGAACCTTTGAAGGCAAGGCATCCTAGGGGACACCACCTGTGATTCATCCCAGGGAGGCTGAGATGGAAAATATTTCCCAAACGGTTGTCCGTACATGCTTTGACCTGAAGCTTCAAACTGCTGCTTAGTTCAGTGAAAGACCTTTCTAGTGTTCTCTGAATAATGGGAATCTTTTTTTTTTTTGCCCAAAAGACAAAGCAAGGACAACGATTTGTTAGCAATGGCTCTCCTTTTCTCATTTTATTACCGTTTTCCCTATTCGGTGTTTCATCATGTGTTTTTTCACTTGTAAGGTCCTAACTCAATTAAAGCATTCAAGTGCTTTAGCCTTGTACATTAAAGACTATCATCAATAAATTCAAATGGGGTTAACCTTGGAGTGACATCTTCATTTCTATGGTAATATATAGTCTGTGAATCCTTTCATATCATTGGCCACAGTATGATCAGACTCTCATATGTAAAGACCTTGGAACTTTAAATAAGTTACTTCTTCATCTTCAGCCAGTTGGGTTCATTTATTTATCAATGGTTATTTCAAGTTCTTTCATTTGGCTAAAGCTGTTGATTGATGTTTCATGTGACTGTTTTTTCCTTTTCAAAAAGCAAGAAGATAGCTGGGACATAACTTCCCAGCAGCCTTTTAATATGAAAGCCTATTTTGTGTATGGCTCTTTCCGTAATCACTTGTGCATGACTGAGCTTAAACGGTTTGCAGACCTTGCTGATGGATTACAGAACAAGCCATGAACTGACAATTCTTTCTTAAGGGATTAGATGACTTGGCGCTGTGGTGAATTGTGCATTTTGCCCTTTGTTTTATTCTTGCTTAGGTGCTGTTTGGTGATTAATTTTATGGGATATAATAAGAAATTCCCTAGATGAGCTGTAGATGGTACCTTCTGGTAAGAATGATAGTCTTGTCCAGTAATGATGGGCATGGGATAGGGCTGATGGTCTGTTTGTGTGTATTTCTAAAGGGAGGAAGGCTGAACTCAGTGAAGAAAGAGGTAGCTCCATGCCCTTTCGGCCTTTAACTTTCCCATTTGCAGGTCCATGGAATGAGAGAGAGATCCCTTAGGCTGCCCTTGATGCCCATCAGCTCAGGTATGGCAAGCCCTCAGCAACCTGCGCCTTTGTTTCACCAACTCATCTTATTGACAGGTTTTTTTTTGCTTTGTGTTTGTTGGCGGGCCTATTAGAGCAAAGATATTCTTAGAAGTTTAACACAAGGATTGATCATAATTCGAGTCAGTTATCTTAAAAATATGTGCTATTGGTCACAAAGGGACAGTGGAAAACAGTTTACAACATTTTATCTTGTTGCCAGAAAAGATAAGATTTTATATATATAATAAATATGTTAAATAGTTGATTTGATCTGATTTTCTTCTGAGAAACCGGTCTTTGAATTCAAAATTCAACACTCTTTTAGCTTTCTAAAATGTATTAGGAAGGAGAAAATTGAGTAATGAGGGGAGGTAGAGACTAGCAATAGAACGAATAATGGCAGTGTGTTCACAGGATCCAGTGTCTGGCTACTTGCTGTGAAATTTGAGGCAAGCTACAAGATCTTTCAAAGCCCTTTCATAATGGAGATAATAACGTACCCACCTCATAAGTTTATGGACCTTGTAGTGAGGTTTGAATGAAATGATTTATGGAAATGGCTAAACTTAGTACATAGTAAGTTTTCCGCAAATGTTGCCTACTATTATTTGTTCCTAAGGCCATGCAGAGCACACTCTGTGAATGAACTTATTTTCCCATTTTGTAAATGGAGAAACAGATACTTTGAAAAGTTAGGTAGAATTTACAAGGTCACAGCTAATGGTCTCAGGCTGTCTCATATCAAAATAATATATCTTAATTATAATTCTATATTTAATGCTTTACATAGTTTTTAGATTTTTTTTTCCCCACTTTTATTAGGAAACTGAGAATCAGAGGGATTGGATAATATATTAAAGATCCTCAAGTTACTAAGTCTCAAAGCTGGGATTTGAATGTTGTTCTGCCCGCCCTCCAGATGTTCCTTGTCTATCACTCTGCTTCTCTGAATACCTCATGGGATCATGCTGTTTGGGAAAAGGGCTTAGGTATGTAAGCAATGCTTTTCCATTAGTTCTCTATTCTTTTTTTTTAATCCCTATTCACTAAACATTCCAATGATGGTTGAAAGAAACAAACTTTAAAATAAGCAAAAAATTGTAATGAGATATTGCTACACAATTACCAGAATGGCTACAAACTAAAAACACTGACAACACCAAATGTTGGCAAGGACGTGGAGTAACCAGAACTCTCACACGTTGTCGGTGGGAGCAGAAATGGTACAACTGCTCTGGAAAAAGGTGTGACAATTCCTTTTAAAACTAAACATATGCCTACCCTATGACCTGGCAGTTCTACTCCTAGGTATTTACCCATGAGAAAGAAAAACTTATGTTCACAAAAAGACTTTACAAAAATGTTCATAGTAGCTTTATTCATAATGGCCCAAAACTGGAAAAAGTATAGATGTCCATGAATAATGACTATACAAATAAACTGAAGTGTAGTCATACAACAAAATACTAGTTGCAATGAAAAGGAATAAGCTACTGTTATATGTGACAACATGAATAAATCTCAAATACATTATGCTGAGTTAAAGAAGCTTTACACAAGAAGAGCACACACTGTTTGATTATGTTATGTTATGTTCTAGGACAAACAAAATAAATTGATGATGGTGCTTCCCTCCCCAAATGCAGTAACCTGGTCTCAGGGGTGTTAATAAGAGACCTGCAGTGTTTAAGGAAACATCTGTGTACCATGTAGCCCTCAGACAACTGTGGAGGTCTCTCTTCAATGAGACTACCCTTGGTTACTCTAGGGAGCTTTGTGAAGTAATAACCGACTCATTATTTATGTTTACCTTGTGGGCAGTTTTCCCTGCTACTCAAGTTATCTAACTAGAAAAGCCAATATGAAATTTGTCTCTGGCATTAGTGTGAATCTCTGATCCGTGACACCACCTCAGCGCTAGAAGGCATTCTGGCCAGCTTGAACTCACCGACCTGTATTGTTTTGGATGATAAATTGCCCTTGACCTCTTCTTTGTGGGCCAAGGCAGAGTCTGTGCAATGACTAGTACATACTACTATCCATGGATTAATGCCTTGGGGCAAGCAGAAATGTCAGTACAGAGACTTAAGGAGAAAGCTACCTGACTTTCTAATGTATTCTGGTGGTTTATCAGAATTGTTGAGCTGACTGGGTCTGGGACCCTGAGGAGGGGTATGATCAAGATCAATACTGCTTGAAGTTCTGTTGATAGTAGCCTTAATTAAGTGCTGTATTAGACAAATTAGATGGATTTGGTCCCAGCCACTAATTAGTGACTGACAGAATGGTGTACTAATGGGACAATTCATCAGAAGCCAACATGGTGTGGAAATGAGTGGAGATTGTTGTGAGACAATTCTCTGTGTGTCTCTTGTATTTCAGCATGTATTAAGAGTGAAACACCAAGTTTCCTTGTTCCAGGTCATCTTTTCAAGGATGTAACACAGCATGCTTAATGCCCATTACAAAAGATTCAGGTTCCCTAGAGAACCAGGATTAATCTTGATACTAGTTTATACAATTGGGCAAAACTCAGGCTGACTGAGTGATTGGCAAGGAAGTCAATCTGCCCAAAGAAGAGTCAGTAAAAGCCAGGGTACTGTTCAGGCAGCCCTCTTTGAACCTACTTCCCCCATTTTGCCCCCTTAATAGGCAATGCATTGAGGATTACTTATTGTCTGTAGACCATACAGTTTGGTTACCATGTTTATTACCAGTTCCCATAGACTTCCCTCATATTTTGTTAAATGTCCTCATCCTTCCTCTTCCAAAAATCCACGTGTTTATCAGCCCTCCATCCTCATTGTCAAAACTGTCAAGAATACAAAGGGTTTGAGATTTTATCCTACTTGCAAACTAACAAGTTAATATGGCACAGTTTCATGGCTGCTGGCAGAAGACATGAAACCACTGAGTCAGAGGTAAAGGAGTGTTTATTATTCACAGTAGTAACAGCAGCCAGAATATCAGCATTTTTCTCAAATCCCATAGTAAAGAGAGCCAGATGATAACTGAACACGCAATAGATTGCATTTTAGGAGAGAAATCCTGAGCTTAAGTTGCCTGAATCTTTTATAACGGGCAGTTAGCATGCTTGCCCTCTGCTCCAGAGGGAGACACTATCCCTCTGAGGCTGTTTATGATGTAAAAATCCACGAAGATAGTCCAGAATAAAGAGTAGTTAGCGCATAGCTCACAACATGTGAAGAAATGTGAGAGACCCATGGAGGAGTGCCTCCCAACAACAATCATCTGACATGTAGCTTCGCAGTTCATGACCTGTTGACAGCAGTGACCTTCACCTCCATTTTGTTTTACCTCCCCCTTCTCACAACTCTCCTCTTGACTTTGCCCTCATCTAGAAGAGCTCTTTCTGTAAAATCTTAAAACTCTGAAATGTCAAACTCTGACCAAAATCTCCTCACCTCTTTCTTCCTCGCTGAGACTAAACATTCTGAAATTTTACCTGGCTTTCCCTCCCTTCAACCACCCCTATTTTCCTACTCTGTCTTTCCTTCCTGGCTCCACTCCTTTCCTTTCTGAGGCTGAGCCCCAACCACGCTCTCTCACAGCGTCCTCAATGCTTCTGCCTCTGTTCCCTCTCTTACACTTGTTTTGACATTTTACAACTCGGCATTATCTACTACTTCCTTTCTGTTTCTGATGCCAAGCTTTGAAACAAATGTGAAGCAATTGAATGACCTTGTTGATGAAAGCATTAATAATGATGATTTCCAATTTCAGCAGCTTCAGTCCATCTCCCTAGTTCAGACTTCTTACTTGTAAAATATTTTAGAGTGATGATGATAGGTACTACGGCAATGAAAACTGGAATAGGCCTCAGATAATGGGCACAATAAAATGTTTATTATAATGCTAGCAGTAAATATAAGAGGCATTTTTCTGTGTTACATCTACCTGGGTAATGGACCAAAAGTATTTTAAGTTTACTAAAGTGAAAACAATTAATCCTTTCTTGGAGGTAGATGAAAATATAGCCCAAAATAACATACTTGATAGATCTATATTGTGTTTGTCTTTACTGAATTTTGGTCCAAGTTTAGGGAAGTAACTTTGCAAGGTGACTTACGAATTTTCCTGTTTTTTATTTTGTTATTTTCTATTAGACAGCTAAACGCGTTGCTGAGTGTCAAGAGCTTTTGGCATTAAGGTGGGTGAAGAAAATATAACAGTGAATACTCTGATGATGGTTTTGGTTTATGATGCATTACAAGCTGTGCCTCTGCAACAGTTAAATCTTTCAGCATTTTTAGTGGGGTGAACCATCGTGTAATTTAGGAAACTTAACCATTTTAGTTTCAAAGAGAAAGAGTCAAGTTTTATGTCAATTGGTGAAAGCGGAGAATATGCTGGGTTTTAGGAGGAAGGCCTGAAATTGTACCATCTATAGGCATTTTGACATTCTTACTTTATGATGTCTCTCCCTCAGGGCAGTTCTTACTCAACATTAAATTTGTGCTGACACTATCTAATAGGCTTACAATATTTACATGCAGGATAATTATTGAGCAAAAATTAAAAGATAATAAAGTAGACAATGTGTCAAACTGGGGCAAAAGGAAAGGAGGAAGTCACCAGCCAGAAAGAACATAAGAAAGTCTGTATGATTAACACGTAGGAATAGAACTAAAAAATGGATTGTGTTAATGAGGTTTTATCTGTTAGTAAGTATTCTTGAAATTTAGAAAGGATTTTTTTTTTCTATAAAAGCAATGTTAAAAATGGTAGATTCCTAATCTTAGAAATAAAAACCTATTTAACTTGCTATGAATCTGAATCATAGAAACTATAATAGTACTATCAGTACAATGAGAGACCTTAAAATAATCGTGGGTGCTGCTTCCCGCAGTGGGGAAAGTTCTAGACTTGATTGCTATTCCTGGCTCCTCCATTAACTTAGGTGAGCTGCTTAATCTCTGTAGGTGTTCTTGAAGTAAAGAAGGTGGATTTGATAATCTTTCAATTCGCTTCCAGTTCTAAAACTCCTTTGTATTCCTATCCCTAGTACCTATTTTCCTCCCTTTTTAGAAACATGAAGACCTTACAGAATTCTTTAGAAGCAATTCTTTTGTCTTCATGCTGGCATTAGGGAAAAAAAAAAAAATTAGAAAGTCTCTCTCTCTTTTATCAGAATAGATTATAGGTTCTCATTTTGGGGGCTATTATGTATTTGGGTGGTATTCACCTTCTTTATGCTTCTGAAATAATGGCAATGCCATATTTGTGCTCAAACAGTTGCCTTTGATAAAGATAAAAGTAGATTGCAGGAAGCTGTGATCATCTCAGTGACAGTCTCTTGGGTTTTTCTGCAGTAACTTATTTCATAAAGGCTCAATGATTTAATGTACATTAACTCACTGATGCTCACACGGGCCTGTCTGAGAAGAGGGAAGGGCTGGTATTCTACCATTATATAGTCTTACAGACTGGCATGGAGGAACTACTGAAGTGGAATGCAGTGAATTTAATCTGACTAAAAGGCATCTCAGGTTTTAACCCCCTCCTCTGTGGGAAGAGAACACCCAGTGCATGCTCCCACATAGCACTTAGCACTTTGCATTGCTTTTACTTATTTATGTGTCTTTCTCACCCACCAGGCTGTGAGCTTTTCAAGGACACTGCCTAGCACATAAAGAGCCCTGGAGTGTTGCTTCCTGAAATGACATGGAATTTACACCATGTAACCCAGGTTCATTGCTGGACCTGGACCGTATTTGCAGACCCAGTTTTGCCAGATCCTGGATGTATTTAGCAGGGATAGATCACTGAGACCCCCATCAAACCCCAAAATTTCAGAGCATGGGAATATTTGCACCAGTATTTGTCTTTCTTTAGATTCACATTTCTGTGTATCTTGTGCTACAACTTAATCATCTTTTCAAATTTGATTAAATAAAGCTTTCTCTCTTACCTGATGCCCATTTTCCCCAAAGTCACAAAATTTTATTACTTTATGAGAGTAACTACATGTACAAAAAAGATGTCATGTTGAGATGCATCTTATAGACATCAGACTTTTAAATTCCTGGGATGGTGATGATAGTATTATTAGATAATGCTTGTTGCTTCTTCCTTTATGACAGACACCATTGTGTCTTACATATATTTTTACTCATTTACTTCTCAAAATAACCCAGTGAGGTAGGTATCGTCTTCATTTTCCATATGAACAAACTGAGAAACAGATTTAGCTTAATTTTGCACAAAATCAGCAATTAGAGGCAGTAGACTTCAAACCTGTATATTCTTCATTTAGAGTCTGTGCTTTTAACTATGTTTAACTGCCTCTTTGATTAAATTAATTTCAATTTTTTTTTTCACTTTAAACAGTTTGGAAGGAAAGCAATCAGCATTTTAACAAAGATATCAGGGGATTTTAGTAACTGCTGAATCCTTTGATGGGACCCTCTGATAAGTAGGCCAAAGTTTAGTTGTAGATTATCATTTCTAAAGACATACTACCAATGCCTTATTGTAGATTTTTAGCATTTCAAATTTTAATATGTGCAACTTTTTTTTGATTATTTGCAGGCATACTCATAGGTTCCTGGTATGCATTATGTGTCATTTGGATGAGTTTGAGTTTGAATCCTGTGTGCTTTGGTGTGGTATGTGGGAAGGAGTCAATTTCTTAGTCAATATTTACTGTTTTGGTTGCTGCACATTTAATTCTTCTTTTTGATAAAGAACTCAGATTGAGCTTCAGGGGAACCGCTCCTGCCCCACTCTCAGGCCCTGTACTTTCAGTGAAGCAGCTCAGCATCCCCTCAATCCGGGGGTAGACCATGTCACTTCAGGTTATTCCAATCAGTCATTTCTGTTCTTCTCATTACAGCTACTGGTCCAGAGATGGGCACTGCAAGACTTACCCAGGGTCTTCACAGCTACGCTAGATGTTTAAACTCACTTGCATACATCACCCCTGGTACTAGTCTACCCAGCAGGTTATAGGAGAGCAAATACAGTTTGTCCAATGGCTGTGGCATTAGACATTCTTTCTCTACAAGAGTCCTTGCAGCAGTCCAGCATAGCAATACAGCTCAGGTGCGAGAAAACAAGATCCATGTTGCACAGGTGAAGAAGACACGCCCTATAAGAGCCAATATCTTTTGTAACAAATCCATAGGCCTAGCTTCCAGGGTCTCTGCAAGGGAAATATCAGTTATAAGAGTCACTGAACTTAGGGGGGCCCACAGCATGGCAACCTCATTAGCTGTTTAGTTGATTTATAGTTCTTCCAAGTCCTGGTACAATTTACTAATCAAGGATCATTTTTATTGTAAGAAATCTTGTCTAGCATTATAGCTGACTCTTGACTCTTATCAGATGTCTAGGAGGAGAGAGCTAGACAGTTTACCAAAGGTCAGATTCTCAGTCAGCAGGAGAAGTGGTTTTGTTAACCCTTTATCCATAGACACTAAATTCTGGGACTTCAAAAAAAGTTTCCAAGGAAGTAGGCTCTATCTTCGCCTCTAGACTTTGACCTAAAAGGATATATCTTAGGGAATTTCTGCAGCTACATTACTGCCTGAAAATGGCCACAATCCAGAAGAAACAAGAGCTTGGCAAGGGGTGAAGGAAAACCTGGTCCTGGGGGTTTATTAAGTCAGGACTAAAAGCTTTCCACACCAAGTTTTTTCAGTCATTTAAGTCAACAATTTCACTTTTGGCTCAAGCCACTCTGTGTTGGGCAAATAGCATTGAGTAGGTATTCAATAAATGATTGTTAAATAAATAAATCTACATTGCTGACCATTTCTGTTTATTTCTTTTTGAATGGCAAAATAAGGAAAGGTTTTTTTTTTTTTTTTTTTTACAAAATACTGTAAATACATTGATGCTTAATGAGTAGCAAATATGATAATTATGTTTTATCTAATCATGTACTTAGATTTAGCAGTAAAACTCAATAAAATCAAGTTGAATAAAAATCACAAGAGCTAGAAAATCTCAGCTGAATGGTGACATTAGAGCTGGGTACCCTTTGACTGATTAGACTGATTCACTCATTGATGTATTCAACAATTAGTTACTGAATATTATGTGCAGAAGAGAAAAGCCTTTTGACTTTTAGAAAGTAGAAATGACCAGGTTAAACAAACTTGACAGAACACTCATCTAAGAAGTGGGCGACCCAGTGCTTAGTCTTGATTTTGTGAAGGGTTAAATAAGGGCAGCTCTGTGTGCTCTTTAACCCCTCACAGGTTGTTGAGAGATCATACCTGCAAAGCTCCTGGCATCAGGTCTGCTGTGCTGCCCAACTCCAGGGGCGGCTTTCACACCATGTCTCTGTGCATAGCCCCTCCTGAAATTCTGTTGCATGTTGGCTCTACTGGTATCTGCTCATTAGTGTAACTGTTATTTTGAACAAGCACAAATCATGGGATAGAATCAGAAAGCAATTGTCTTAGTTGGTTTGGGCTGCTGTAACAGAATATCATAGACTGCGTGGTTTATCAACAGCAGAAACTTATTTCTTACGATAATGAAGGCAGGGAAGTATAAGATGGAGGTGTCGGCAGATTTGGAGTCTAGTGAGAGCCCGCTTCCTGGTTCAGAGATGGCTGTCTTTTCACTGTGTCCTCATATGGTGGAAGAGGCAAAGTATTTCTCTGGGGCCTCTTTTATAAGGGCACTAATCCCATTCATGAGAGCTCCACCCTCATGACCTAATCACCTCCCAAAGGCCCCACCTCCTAATACCATCACATTGGGAGATAGTTTTCAATATATGAATTCGGGCAGGGACAGAAACATTCAGTCTATAGCAGCAATTTTACTTTTGTCTTCCTTATTCCTTTAAAACTCATTCAGCGGAAGTATTTCTTTTCCTGCAGCTGTCCAAAAAGTCAGGAAGGTGCTCAACCTTTCTGGTTATTCATAAGTAATACAAGTTATACTGATCCAGAGATGAAATTGCCTAATCCCATATGATTGTCAAAACTTCAAACTTGATTTAAAGTGAAAACTTCTGTCCCTGAGCTTGAACATTCTATGGGCTGGCTGCGTGTGTTAGAAAGGGAGTGTGTTGACAGCTTCTTCTCTCTTCCCATGCCTCGTGTGTTTCCTTTTCTCTCCATGCCTGCTCACCAGGATTCCTGACTCCTCTGGGAGTAGGGTGGAGGGTGTAGTGAAGATATGAAAAAGGGCAGGGAATTCTGCCTTCAGTGGTACTACAGAACTGCCCTCATGTTCTCTGAGCTTGGTGGATGCTTGCATACGACCCTCTCTGCTTTGAGACTCCATTTTCTGGAGACCTCTTATCTAGAGTTGCCCTGACAAGGGAAGATGCCCTTTTATTGTCCCTTGTCTCTTACAGCTTCTTCTTCAGTCCCTGAGTATTCAACCCTTCACATTTAGCTACTTTCTGCTGAGGACTCCTCATCTTTCCAGCCCACCCTCTTAGACAAGACCTAAGATGACTCTACTCTTGTGTTCTCTTGCACATGGCTCCCCGAAAACCCTCTAGAATATTTTGTTCTGATGCATTCTAGGTAGACAGGATAAATCACCAAATTGCTCTCACTTTTGCTCTGCCATCAAAGTTTCTGGCCTTAGATTTTCTCAAGTGTGAGTCAGACATTAATTCAGTCTCTCTCCCTCTCTGAAATAGCAGTTATTAGGTTTTTTGAGTAGTCCTGTTGAAGCTTTTTCACTAGATATAAGGCAGGGAAATACACACCTTTCCTCAATTTTTAGGAAGGTTGGGATCCACAGCATCCAAATGTTTTTTTTCTGATAGAGTTATCTTTACTCTTGACCCTCTATGGGGGTAAGGGGTTAAGAGCTGTCCAACTGGTTTTCTAATAATTTTTTATAAAAATCAACTTTAATTAGGTATGAATTATACATGATAAAATGCACCTATTTTAAATGTCCATTTCAATGAGTTTTGACAGATGAATCCACAGATATAACTTCCATCATAATTAATATAGAGAACATTTTCATCACCCCCAGAAGTTTGCTCTTGCCCTGGTGAAATTAATTCACCTTCTCACCCCTGGACCCAGGCAACCAGGGATCTACTTTCTGTTGCTATAGCTTAGATTAGCCTTTCCTGGAATTTCCTATAATTGAAATCATACAGTATGTACTCTTTCATATCTTCTTTTGCTGAATATAACATTTTTGAGATTCAACTACATTACTTCATTCCCTTTTTTAGCTGAATAGTATTGCATGGTCTGGTTATACCACAATTTGCCTATCCATTCCTGTTTATGGCCGTGTGGGTTGTTTCCAGTTTTTGGCTACTACAAATGGAGTTGCTGTGGCACAGTCTGATGAGGTAGAGGTAGTTCTCTCTATGGGATGCGTTCTAGTTTATCTTTGCTTTAAGCTTTTATTTTGTTTAAAAACTTTGAAGTTTTTATCACAGAAGATGAATTATGACCTAATGTTTGTTATTTAAATGGCTTATTTTTTTATGCATGTGCTATCGTGTTTCACATCAAATTGCAATCCAGACAGTTATAATATGTAGTTGCCACTTTTGGAATGTTGGGCCGTTAGTTGTGAATGGGGCCTTTATAACCTTGCAGGAAAGCCCTGGAATGTGTACCTCTCTATCTTATCCCTCTATCTTTACGTGGAGATTTTGATCCAGCTCTTCACATGCCTGTAGTTAGTAAAGATGAACCATCAACACTCTAATGCATTCCAGATCATCCTCCTGGGTGTCTCCAATCTGCTCCTATGTCTGCCTGGCCATAACTCTAGGGTCTAGTTTTTGTTATTAATTCTGTTCCTGCGATTCTGGAGTTATCATTGGTATTGGTTGTCATGGTCTTATATTCTTAGTTCTCCTTCAAGGATTTGGCTTAGAACTTCCCTATATATAGTTCCCAAGGTAGTAACTGTCCCCTGGCTCAATCCAGGTTCTAAATCCTACTTTACCTCCAAAGGTCTTTCTGTTCAGATGTAGGCACTTGAAATCATATAATAAGAAAAACGGAAGGAAATGGACATATTTAGCATAATGGAGAGAAGACTAAATATAGATAAGTTTTCTGTCTTCAAATATTTGAAGGCTTGATGAGAAAGAATAAGTTGATTTTTTTTTTCTTCCCTTTGGGCGAGGGCTCCAAAGCGTAGAACTAGGACCACTGGGTAGAAGATTTGGGAATCACATTTTGTCTTGGTTGTCAGAATCAGCTAAAAATGGAATGGGCTGTGACTGAGAACTAGCAAGCTAATGTCATTGTGTGTGTTTTAAGGTTAGACACTTGATGAGGATTAGTCGAGTGGTTGGATTAAATAATCTTAAAGTTAATTCTGTTTCTGAGATTATATGAATCTATGAAACACATTTTTTTGAGAGTCTTCTTAGGGGAAACTGCTCAGGCATATTACTGGCTAATATAATACCCTTAATTCCTCAACTCTTAGGCAAGGAATGGTAGAACACTGACAGAATTTGTTTAGAGAACGAAAAAGGTGAAGAATGAGGGTATGAAAAGGGAAAGTAACAAAACACAAATAAACCTTAAGATTAAAAGTGGCTAGAAGTGGATGATTTCTCACCTGAGAGTGATGAGGAGGGCAGGTCAAAAAACAACCAAATAAACACACAAGCTTTAGAAGAAAAATGTTGCCATGAGTAGATTGTGGGACAGGTAGGTACCCGCGGTTCTATTAATACAATCTGCTGGCTTTCACTAAAAGAGATCAGATTGGTATTACTTTCTTCTAATTTTTATTTCATTTTGGTAAACCAAGGTCCCCCTTTTCTTTAAAATGCAGAGTGGAATTTCTATTATTAGCTATCCCATAAAATTTTGATAGCAACAATGAAAAGAAATCCCATGTTTTTACCAAAAGAGCTTCAGGCTAATCAGATTCTAGGGAAATACTGTGCTAACTTTGACTTGGTAGTCAAGTCACTGAATTGCTTAAGTAGATGAAAAACAGCTTGCTTGCTTTGCTTCCCTACAGAATTCCTAGGTCAATTTTTTCTGAAGCTTCCTTAACTGATTTTATACTGTTAGAGTTACTTGACACGGAGTTGGTGTACAAATGCTTATCAGCAATATGCTTTTAAAAATCACTCTTCAGGACACATGTTGTACTTTATTAGTTTTAAAAAATCAATAGTGTATTTTCATGATTACAAGTGATGTCTATATTCTAGTTAAGCAAGTTGTACTTTCTATTCTAAATGCTGCTTTATGGGTATTTTTTTTTTTCTCCTCTTGTTTTAAAGGATAGTTTCTTCCTAACCAGCTGAGTTTGGAATTTCATGGTTTGTATGTACCTCAGCAGAATTTTGTAGGCATAGCTAATTAATAAAATTAGTGGTTGGGCTTCCTAATTCTGATATTTTACAAGAGGCTGCCTTTCATCATCAGAATATCCTCAAGCATGGCCCATAAAGAACCCTGCCAAATGATGCATTAGAGAACCAAGTAATAGCTAACAGATTAACCTTTGGACCAGAGCATCTTGTTGTGATGCCTCCTGGACTTCGTCAGTGGTGGAAAGACACATGGGGCAAGCACATTGGGACAGGGAAATTTTTTTCAGTAGAGAAAGATAGACATTCATTCTCTTGAGTGCGGGAGATAGGTGGAGGAAAGGATGAGAACTGTTCCTGGGCTTCCATCCAAAGTGCTATTGGTTGGAGCAATAGCAGTGGCACGTATGTGTTCATGGTAAACCGCAAAAAAACATATTAACTTCGTACAATCATAATGAAACCTTGGTTAATTTACATGTCAATTTGAAAAATATATTAAAGAATAAAAGCTGGTTATAAACAGGGATAAAAGTTTCTGCTAGTTGAAAAGTGTTTTTGGTGCTATCCCTACTCATTTTTCCCATAATCCCCCCGAACAAGTGGAGAGCTCTATGATATTAAGATTTCACAAGGGCAGGGGCTGTCTCATTTGCCTTTCCAGGCCCTGGGGAGGGAGACAGGGAAGGAGGGAACTTGCCTGCATAGGCTTTAAACTGAATCCTAGGCTGGTGACCAGAGAGCTCCTGCTGTGGTGGATCTAGATGGAAACAGAGGAGAAAACCCAAATTTTTACCAGGGATGGAGCTCAGGTTTGTGTTCCTGTTGGAGGTCTAGGTGGAGATAGCCGTGAGGTTGGATGAAATTACCCAGTGAAAATCAATGTTAATCGGGGACCTTATTTAGATTATATCTTCGTTCATTATCATTTAGGTTAGCTTTGATTTTTACTAGGGCAGGAATTTTATATTATATATATTATTATTCCTAATGCCCAGCACATATCTCTTGAATAGAACTTGAATATAGCCAAATGTATCTTTCTTAAGTTCCTAGATAATACTTCCATCCAGTAGGGAAAAGCTTTAATGAATTTTTGTTTTGGAGATAAAGATTGGGTTGGGCTGATACTATGCTTGTTTCAGGTGAGTGTGTGTGTGTGTATAGTACATGCATGCAAAGCAAGAAAGGAAGGAAAAAAAGAAAAGAATGTTATGTGTGTGAAAAACCATTTTCTCCTAATTTTCAGATTGATAAATATAAAAATATACTCTCTAGTCCAAAAGGTAGATTTTGGTTTTCTTGTCATTGTTTAGTTCAAAAGTCTATATTTAAAAAAAAATTAATCTTCCAATTTCTTACTCTTTGATACCTTCTGAAGCACTTATTCTTTGAACAAAATACCTTTTGAATCTTTCACTGAATGTTAATCCTTCTTAAAATTGGAATTTACTTTTTGTTGAGAGTCATTTAACTGGAATCTCTAACAAGTCATAGCTTTGATGGGTTTTAAATAGAGCAAAAATATTTCTCTGAGAAATATATTTCACATGATGAGACATTATTTCAGAAATAACTTCATGAACCTCAAATCAGATATTTTTAATTATCCGTATGCGAGATGGGATTTGTGTCTAATTTATCTGAGGATGTCTACAGAATCATTGGGGATAAAGGCCCTTTTCATTTTGACAGGTTGTTTAGGGATTCTGTCAATGCAAAGACTGCTAACATTAAGAACATTTCCCTAGAATCTATTCCTTCATAAAAGACTGTGATTTAATACCAAAAAGTGGTAGAAAGAAACTGAAATGCACAATGCTTTATCTTGTCCAACAATAGAACATATGTAAAAGATATTTCGTGTAACAAAGACCTGTTCTTCTTTGGGAAACATTTCCATCAATATGAAGTTAATTGGAGAACTGATTACCTGATATATTATCAAAAACATTATAATCTTACCAATTATCAGAAATGCAACGTGTACCAAGAGTGGCTTAGATGTCTGTGTACTAAAACCATGTTCACGTCTGTGGTGGAAGAGATATTTCAGCTTGTGCTACTATCAGCTGTGAGGCAATCCTCCCACCTCCTCCTACACTCTCCTAGCTTTTCAACTTCCCACCGGATTTAGAACTAATTCTGCCTTGTGTTGGATGAAAGAGCATAAAACCACAGGGCTCAGAGAAGGCTGCCAGAAACCCTGAGAGACTTTGACCTGTTTTTCCCCAGTAGAGAAAAGGCCACATACGGTGCTCAGAGACATTTGGTGTAAATAGTCACGACTTCTTCCTGGTTGGAGGTGAGAATCCCTGAGTCTTGTAGCAGGCTTGGCTTGGGCTGACGTCCAGGAGGAAAAGAACAGGAGAGTGGATCTGAAAACTGATTCACAGGAGATGCTAGAAAGAATGCATTTGGCTCTTGCAGCTAATGGATCTCAAGGGAGAAGATGAACAAAGTTTTGCAGAGAGGCAGCAGTTTTCGTTATTTAGTGTTGGTGGAGCATGGGAAAGTTCTAATTTACATAGTGAATACCAAGTACTGAAGAAGTGGAAGAGGTGCGGCACAGCATAGTGAGAGGAGACTTCTGTCATTCTTGCATCAGTTTGATTAGCTTTGTAATCCTGAGAAAGTATAAGCTCTGAGCCTCAACTTCCTCGTCTGTTAAATGAGTGCTGGTCTCTATCAGTGGTTGTAATATCCTACGAGTGTTTGGAAATCTGTGGGGATGTTTTTGATTGTCAAAATGATTGGGTTACAGCAACTCACATTTACTGGGTGGAAATCAGAAAGGCCTAATGTCCCCAAATGGCTAAAAGGGTCCTGCACAACAAAAAAGGTCCCTCATCCAGTGTGACTTTCGAATGTCCCAGGGGCCACTCATTTGGCAAACAAAACCTGTTTATAATTTTCTGAGCCTAGAAACTAATTCATTTTCCAGGGATAACAAAGTATTGTCTGTACGGCTTTAAGAAATATAAGTACAAAATTTAACAGACGCTATATTTTACAGGAATCAGTGTATGTATATTGGGGGAAAATTTTAGTTTGTTTTCTCTGGGGTTTTCAGAGTTGTTCACCATCCAGGAAATGACGTTTCAACCGCACGTTCCTCATGGAGTTTGAGTTGCTAATACTCTTCTGTCAGCCTGCATTTGTAGCAGTGGCAGTCATAGCGACTGATGCAGAGCTGGTGTCTGACTACTTTGTGTTTCTTAATGTAGTTGTATACATATTATTTTATTTTAAATTAAGTTCCTTGTCATTCTTCTTTTTTATTACAGTATGGAACTATACACAGATATTTGAAATTATGTACAGGTTGGTTATATTATTTTTGAATTTCAATTTCAGGATAATAAAGGGGCCATTACTAAATATTTGATATAAAAAGAGGCATTGGGTCTGATGGGGCTGAGAACCACTGGGTTAGATGATTTTCAAAATTGCTTCCATTGTTATCAACCTGTGTCGCTAAATAATCTGCCTACTGCACATGCTTTCTAATCAGTAGATGCCTAAATTTATTTGTCCTATTTTAGTGGGAAAAGATAACTTCACGGAAAGGACCAAAAGAATGATGAGGAAATGACCTGGAATAGGGTGAGGTGAGAGAGCATTAGAGAAGAGTTTAATGTCTCCTTTTCTTGTATTTCATAGATTTTGAAATTACTGTGATGTGCCTGCTACTTGTTACTAACTGCAGTTTAAGAAAAAGTAATATATGGTTTTTGAATATGATTATTCAATATATAGCTAAGAATACAAATAGTTATTTCTCAAAGTTTTTCCTTTTCTTGAGCATTTATCATCTCATTCATACACACAAGTTCACAGCCTTCTAGATGCATTACTTCTAATCTGTTAAATTGTCACTACAAGTCTTAATTATTGGAATAATTCTCTGAAACAAAATGTTAATATAAAATATTTTTAATACTAATTATTTTTTGGAATTATAAAAGAAATATCACTTTATGGATAGTTCAAATTAGAGAAAATAATACTTTCTCATACTTCATGTCTCTGTTTCAACACCATTTTCTGGGGGAGGTCTTCCTTCCCTAACAGTCCTACCTAAATTATGTCCTTCATGGCACTATTTTTTAAAACTTTTTATTTTGAACTGATTCTAGTCTTACCAAAAAGTTGCACAGATAGAACAGATTTTCTACTTCCCCTTTACCAAGCTTCTCCTAATATTAGCACTTAAGACAACCATGGTACATTAATTAAAATAAGAAATTAACATTGATATGCTACTAACTAAACTATAGATTGTACTTGGATTTCACCAGTTTTTCCACTAATGTCGTTATTATGTTCCAGTATCTAATCCAGGATCCCACATTGCATTTAGTTGTCATAATCTTTAGTTACCTTTGTTCTGTGACAATTCCTGTCTTTCTTATCTTTCATGACCTTGACATTTGAGAAGAATACTGGTCAGGTGCTTTGTAGAATGTGCCTCAGTTGGATTTCTGTGATGTTTTCTCATAAATAGATTGAGGTTATGGATACTGGGAAAGAAGGACACAGAAGTGAGATCCCCTTCTCAGTGCACCATATCAGGGGATACATACATGATATCCATGTCTTATTATTGGGGACTTAACCTTGATCACCCGATGAAGGTGCTGTCTGCCTTGATCAAAATAGTTGTCCCTTTTTCTCCATTTATTTATTCAATCATTTATTTATGTCAATTTGGACTGATGGCTACTTATTTTATTTTTTGGGTTAGAATTCCATATTATCATTATTTATATTTTTGCTTGAATTGTTCCAACTTTGGCCATTGTGAGCTTTCAGGCCAGCTCCCATGTCCTTTTGACATTCCCCCACCTGTTTTTTCCCTCTTTCCTTTAAGCATTTCCTTGTGTTCAAGCATCACGAAGATGCTCCAGGTTAATTTTGTACTTTTCCTTGCCCCAGCCATGGAATCAACCACTTCTTCAAGGAGCCCTATTTTAAAGGTGCATTTTATCTACAGAACGATCATAATTTGATGCCATTCAAGAAGCACGTATTTTTATCAATAGTCACTTTTCTTGGACTTGATAGTTTTATTTTCTGCAGTAAAAAAATGCTTGATTTCCTCTATCTTTTCAGGAAATTTATGAATTGTTAAATGACTGCCTGCCTCATTAAATATCTAATAGTTTATTCTCATCCATTACTCTCCTCCTTTTTGTAATTACTTTTGTTTCTCCATCTTTGAATTATTATTTGGAATTTATTTCACTCATTCAATGAGTACCAATGTTCTAGGTACTAGAGATAACAGAAATACCCGCCACAGAAAGGTCTCTGCTCCCATCGGACTCCCATGAAAGTAAATGGCTTTCTTAAAAAAACAAAACCAAAACCCTTTTTCTGTAAAGTGCATACATGATCATAACTTATAGCTGTCCTGAAAATATCAGAATTTGTGTATTGTGAAAGCCCCTGAAATAGACCATTGTAAAGAATCTGAAAGTTTACACCTTAAAAACAGAGCTGACATAGGAAGTGCTATTAAGTCTAAACCCTAACGTAAGCGTCACCTATTTGTAACGGAGTCTAAGACTTCCTGGCTGGCTCCCAGCGTTGCTCTGGCTGTCCACACCCAGGCTTGTCTTCCCCAGGTGTGTCTGTGAGATGCTGTCATGAACTCATAAGATTTGCCTGGAGACCTAGCTGTGCTGACTGTTAGCTGTGTGACTTGAGATCACTTAGTTTTTTTTGATTCTCTGTTTTCTTACTTCCAAATGTGAACCTAATTCACATACTAGTTATGAGGATTAATGAGGTAAAATTCATAAAGATGTTTCCTAGAGGAACAAAAATTCTTAACCTTAGTAAAATCTCTATGGGTGATATGTAAGTCTTTTAGGAAGTAGCTCTAATAGGAAAGTTGTGGGAAATAGATGGGATCTTTTGAAATTTCCCAATTCATGACATGTGGTTGTGTCCTCTATACCCAAAGCTGATCCTGAAGTGCCTTCATAACCTGATCTCTTCAGTTACACCTTTGAATGAGCTTTGTTAATAGAGCAGGAATCATGTCTTATTACTTTTTAAATAATCTTTAGTACCATTAATGTCTGACTAATGATATTTTACTAAGGAAACATTTATTGAATGAAGGCTCTTCCTTTGCAAAAAATAATTTGTTATTTCCATAACCATAGAGTGTACGTAAGAGTATACATCTATACATACGGGGAGAAGTAGGAATAAAGGGTGGCCTGTATCCCCCTCAGATTTCCGAAAGAGGGAAAAAATTAACTGTTGAAATTTGACAAACTTGTCACAAATACAGAAGATTAACAAATAAATTGTGAAACCATTTTAGTTGTGTCATGCTTATGCATCTTCTTATCGTATATAATTTTGTTTTCTGTTTTGTAGTTTTGGAGAAATTACTTATCTGTGTTTATTAAACATATTTATATTCCAGGATATAAAGTATTCAGGTTATTTAGTTTCTAAGAATATATTGATATATATTATGAATAAATTGATGTCCATTTTCACATTTTGCTAATTATCTGTGGTTTTTATAATAAATTCTAAGTTTTCTCTCATCTGAGCAATCAAATTATAGACTATGCATTGAGACAACAAATAATGATTAGCTTCTTCATTATACCACAAAAGTAGTTTGTTTTTACTCAGTGAAAAAGTCCATCATCTCCTAGTTCATATTGATTCAATAAACACATTAGAAAGACAATAAGCAAATGGGAAAGCAGTCGAAATAAAGCTATGTGATAATAATTTGCTTTTTAAATTCTAGAGTGTCGATGGCTCACAATGTGGGGAGAATTTCTGGAAAACAAGTAAGTCTATACTTTTTGAAAATCTAGCTCTGTAAATTGGAGTGTTCAGAGTGTGCTGAGGGGCTGGAGAAGGGCGGTGTTTAAATGGGGCTCTCCACTTCCATCTAGACCTCTTTCTCTGAATTTGTTTAATATTTATTTTGAATAAAGCATTCTGGGGGGAAGAGAATTTAAAGCGTTCTGTAAGTGTGCCTGTATTTAGTCAATAGGGCTTCTGAACAGAAGATATTAAAGATTTTAAAAGAACCATCCAAGAAGGCTGAAACTACACTCTACATGTCTCTTGAGAATACCTCTGCAAGATGCAAATGACATTGCAAAGGGCTATTAAGGAATTCAGTTATAAGCGTGGAAGTTCACTCTTCTCTTTGAGCGATAGTCATGCATATTGCAGTGAGTAAAATGTGGCCTCTGCTTGTTATCTATTGATGTCAAGAGCTGTGGTATCTATCAGTGATTTTTCTCATGGCCTTACATTCAATACCTTTCTCAGCCTTCAGTGTAACCCAGTGATAAAATCCAAAGATGCTCACAGTGGTGAGACAGGGCTAATGTTGTTTTGGTATAATGGGAAGCACAGAGTGTTTGGGAGCATGTTTGTGCACCAAATAACCATGTACTCTTGGGTCATTGGTTTGTAGGTCTAAAATAGTGCATTGGACCGGATGATGTCTTTGCTTTCTCCTGGTTCTAAATTTCTTCAGTTTCTAAATAAGCCAGAATGAAGTTACCAGTGGTGGGTTTTGAAGAACATAATGTAATACACGTTCACCATATCCAAACTGCCAGGCCTAATATCTACCTGTTTATTAAGGATTTCACTAATGTTTTATTTCCATAGATGATAAGCTAAAATGATTGGGTACTGATGAAGGTGAAAGGGTGTATTGGGAGATTACTGACTTCTGGACTCCCCTCCAATCCCCTAAGAGAGAAGAAAATCCAAAAGCCAACATCAAATGAGGCAAACAGCCAGTGGGTAAGAGAACCTCAAGTCTTTTTCTAGTATCCAGGTGCCAAGTGGCAGTCAAGTCCATTCCCTTGGCCAATTAGATCAAAGACACTGCCTGCATCATTCAACTTTAGGACGCCTCCTGTCAATGGCTCTCCCACTAGCTTGTTTTTGCTTCAGTTCTGATAGCTGGTCACCATCAGGCCTAGGGAGTCAACAGAAGCCTGCTGTATTGGTCTGTGGACGTTGTATTCTCTCTTTTGGTTCCCTACACCTTGCTCATTCCTTCATAAATAATCCCTTTATTAGACTTCCCTCAAATTTCCCTGTTTGAGTGTGTCATCTGTTCCTACTGATACTATTATTGGACAAAGTGAAATTGAAAAAGGATGAATGTTACTCAGAGGGTCCAGATCCTCAAGTGAAACGTTGATTTGGATAAGAATCACACCACAGGACAGAGTTAGTGGTGTTACCAGGTGTGGTAGGCTGAATAATAGACCCCAAATATGTCTGGTACTAATCCCCAGAACCTGTGAATATGGTATCTTATTAGGTAAAAGAGACTTTGCAGACGTGATTAAGTTCGTGATCTTGAGATGGGAAGAGTAGCCTGAATCATCTAGGTGGGCCCAATGTAATCACAAGTGGTCTTATAAGAGGGAAGCAGGAGGCTCAAAATTTGAAAAGAAGATGTGACGGTGGAATCGGAGGACAGTGGAAGTGATGCTGTTGCATGAAGAGAGGCGTGAGCCAAGGAATGCAGGTCAGTCTCTGGAGCGGAAAATGGATTCTCCCCTGGAGCCTACTGAAGGAGTACTGACGCACTGATTTTAGAACTTCTGACTTTCAGAACTGTAATATAAGTTTTGTGTTGTTTTAAGCCGCTAAGTTTATGGTAATTTGTTATAGCAGAATAGGAAACTAATATACCAGGGAATGGGATCAACAGTTGGTTAATTTCCATGGATTTATTCATTTCCATTTTAAAAAACTTTTGAACATATACAAAAATAGAATAGTATAATGACCTCTTCCATTGTGATTTAAAAACATCTCCTAGATCCAGCTTCTTTTCACCTGTAGTGGGTATTCATTTTATTTTTAGCTTCCCAGCATCTGAGTCTCCTTGGTATGTTTTGAGGAATTTAGCATCTGATGTATTCTTGGTGGGTGCAGAACCTACCCCCACTGAACGTCCCAGTTACTTGCCTTCCAAACATTCCTTGCTGCTGGGCTACAGGCCTAAGACCTAGACTCTGACCAGTAGATGCACTGTGCCATTCTTTAGAATCAGTACAGAAGCAAAGGGGTAGTGGTTGCAAATGGCATTCCCAGCCCCAAGTGGCCATGGAGGTGACTGCAGCAAGACTGTTTCTCAAGGCTGGCACAATACTTTACTCACTCCTCCAGTTCTGCTGGATGATGTGGGGTTTTGCTGCTGGTTGTACAATTTTGAGCCTAATTTTCCAGACTCTGAATAATTCTGACAAATTATCTTTGTCTTTAAATCAGCCAGAGTTGATTTATTGGTTTATGTTTCTTGAAACGGAGAACCTGATTAATACATGCTTTTCCGTTCTGCCCTTCTTACTGTGTCAGCCTTGAGCTCAGGCAAGATTTCCTCTTGACCTCATAATACAGGAATTACAGGCAGCCGTGATAACCCCCAGAGCGAGAAGAAATCACCTGTCCTTATGTTTCTCTCTTTAGAGTGGAGGCCCTTTTCCCTCAAGCCTCTTAGCAGGTTTTTCTCTCACCCCTCATTGACTAGAAGAGCATCTGGTGCCCATACATACACCAGTCACTAGCTGGGGGAAGGAGACCCCATCATTATCTTAGACCAATGAGAACGCTCCTGCGTGGCTCTGCGGAGGAGGGTGAATACCTGCACAAAATCAGAGCTTTGCTTAAAAAGAAGGATGGGAAATGCATGTCATGTAATAAATCAACATTGTCAGCCACAAACGAAGTTTCTGTGAAGGATAAATAAGACAATGTGTGTAAAGCTTTTCACATTGTACCTGGCATACCTGAAGCACTCAAATGGATCCCTTGGGAAGCTTTGCGGAGTACATGTAACTCAGACTTCACCACAGACCTACTGAAATAAAATATTTAGTTGCAGGCCCTAGTTATCAATATTTTTAAAACTTCCTCAGGAGATTCTCAATATATCCCTGGTGAAGAATCACCAGAGAAGAATGATTGTAGCATTTTAAGTAAGATGGAATAGTGTTTCTGGTTGGGTAGTTCCTTGGAGCAGAACAAGTGAGAGACCTATTTATGAAATATGGTTTTATATTGTAGAGGGCTGGTGACAAAGGGAATCCAGAAAAAGTGACTCTTATACCTCATCTTAGTGATGGGAGTTTTAGAGGTGTTTTATCCAGGGGGCCTTCTACCTGGGTGAAATTCGTACTGCTGTTTTCTCTTAGGTCATGGGTTAATGTTAAATGGTTGGCAAGTGAAAGACTAAATAGTAAAAGATATCCATCCTCATGAAGAGCAATTGAAACCAGAGAAAATAAAGGCTTGAGTTGCCCTTAGGCTAAGCTGGTTGCCACAACTCTGTAAAAGGTGGATTGGTTTTCTGGTTCTTCTGAGTTATTCAGCTCGGTGGTTTTTAACTTAACTGGCACCTTTTTAATTGGCTGACATTATTGTTCAGGGTTTCGCCTGGAGATCGAGAGCAGGAGACTGGTATGGAGAATTGCAGCACCACGTGGAAAAAGTGCATTTAACCTTGTTTGCTTAGGGCATGGATGACCCTGTACATCCTGCTGATCATCAAATAAGTAAAAAAGAAATGATAAAATTAGTTACACATTTAGTGAAAAACACAAGATGAAAATAGATACAATGAGAAAAGCAACCAGATCACAGGATCTCAAGTTTGAAGGTAACATGCCCACGTGAAGGGCAGCGAGTGTTCCCACAGTGGTTTGGGTAATCAGAGCCTACGCCAGGATGTGGGTTAGGGGTGAGTGGGTTAGAAGTTCATAGGAAATGGATACAGCTACCCTAAACAGTTCTATTAAGACGTTTCTTCAAGTTGAAAATGAAGAAAGAATGTGCTTATTTGAGAAGTAAGAGAAAGCTTTTCTTTTTTTAAGACGTCAGAAGCTTAAGGATGTTTCAAGGCTCCCGACAAAGATTCATTAGCGTGGTACAGGGGGCAGATACACAATATCAACGGGATGACTTATAGTATAACTTCTGGAAAGTGTTCTGGAGGAGATGTAGAGTACACGTTGGGGGATTGGTCTTGCCGGGAGGAGCAGAACTCTCTCCTCTCAGGTCGCTGTGCAGGAGCGCTCTCAGATTTTCTGTCTTATGAGGTGAAGCCGAGGGAGTGGCTATATGGCAGTGTGTGTTTTTTCTGTGAGGTAGAGCAAGGATCATTTGCTGAGACTCAAGGGAGAGGTAGGAAAACCTCTGACTTGAAGACACTGGAGAGAGTTTGCAGTATGTTTAGGATGATGAGGAAATGTTACCTAAAGAAAGGTAGTCCGATTTAAAGGCAGTGTTGAGGGCAAGGCGAGTTGATGACCACAAATTTACAGTGACATCAGTCTATCCCATAATCTGTTCTATGGTTTCCTCCAGCAACACGCATGTCCCTGAGGGCAGATAGCAAGACACGCAGGTCCCTGGGGACAGGTAGCAAGACACGCAGATTTGAGTTCATGCAGGTTTGGATTTTCACTGGGCAGGTTTGAGGAAAGAATGAAAGGTCGAGTTTGGGGTGTTGAAATGGTGGCACATGAGCAGTATAAGGAAGGGAGTGAAAGTGGAGTAGGCAGAAGGACAAGAGGAAAGAGGAAGCTCTAACGTGATTCAAGGGCAGAGGTAGCTGCACAGAGAAATGTAGAAAACTAGTTGGAGAGTGAAATACGTGAATCCACGATTTTGCAGGTGATAACCATGTTCGTGGTGTGCTTATGGGAATGAGTGGCTGAGGTGTCACTAAAAATGAGGCGGTCAAGAAACCAAGTGGTCATGGTGTTTACCTTAAAGTCTCCCAGGATAATGTGAGAATTGGGATAGAAATGAGGATTGCTAGATCAGACCTAAATGAAAACTTTGTAATAAATGAAGGGAAAGATCTAGGAGGAGGGTAGGTAACAGCAATGAGGAGGGCTGGAACATGTTATAGTCAAAAATTGTGAGTCTCGAGGCTGGCCTGGTGGCATAGTGATTAAATTTGCGTACTCTGCTCGTGCGGCCTGGGGTTCACGGTTTTGGATCCCGGGCGCGGACCTACACACTGCTCATCAAGCCACGCTGTGGTGGCATCCCACATACAAAATAGAGGAAGATGGGTTCAGATGTTAGCTCAGAGCCAATCTTCCTCACACACACAAAAAAACATTGTGAGTCTCAAAGGAGCAGGACTTTTAATAAAAGTAACAGTCTTGGGGCCGGCCCAGTGGCACAGCGGTTAAGTGTGCACTCCGCTTCGGTGGCCCAGGGTTCGCAGGTTCGGATCCCAGGTGCGCACCGACACACCACTTGTCAAGTTATGCTGTAGTGGCGTCCCATATAAAGTAGAGGAAGATGGGCATGGATGTTAGCCCAGGGCCAATCTTCCTCAGCAAAAAAGAGGAAGATTGGCATCAGATGTTAGCTCAGGGCTGATCTTCCTCACGAAAAAAAAGTAATAGTCTGGCAGCGGAAATAACGAACATGGATGATTCTGAATCACTGTTGGACTTCAAGGTACAAGGGATGTGTGAGAATAAACAGCTTCTCCTTGATGGCACTACAGGGGAAAAATACTGCTTTCGCAGAGTCAGGTTTTGGTTGAAATGAGGAGATGGCATGTCTTTTTTCCTCCTCCTCTCTATCCGCTCCCATGGTTTCAGTTATAATGTAAACGACTCCCCAAACTAGGTCTCTAGCCCAGAACTGTTCTTTGAGCTCCTTCCAGGCATGGGTAACCTACTGCTTACTGAACATCTCCATTTGATGTCCCACAGGCATCGCAAACTCGACATTTCCAAAGCTGAACTCATTCCTGGCTTTCTTTCCTTCACTGTCCCATAACTGTATGAATGTCACACTATCAGTGCAGCTGCCCACACCTGAATCCACAGCAGAACCCTTGGCATTTCCTTCATCCCTACAGCCAATCTTTCATCAAGCCTCGCCAATTCCATTTCGTGAATGTATTTCATCGCACTGCCACCACTTCTAATCCGACACAATATTTTTTCCTGAATTACTGTAGCAGCCTTCTCACTGGTCTGTACATCTAGATTTTTCTTAAGCCCATTCTCCACACTACAGCCAGAGTAATATTCCAAAAAGACAAATCTGATCATGTTACTCCGCTGATTGAAACTTTCTGTGGCTTCCCATTGTCCTTATAAACCAACGCTGCTCAATAGAAATATAATGAGAGCCACAGATGTAATTTAAAATTTCTAATGGCCACATTAAAAAAGTAAAAAGAACAGATAAAATTAATTTTAATCATATATTGTATTCAACCCAATATATCTAAAATATTACCATTTCAACATGTAATCAATATCAAAAATTGAGATATTTTGCATTCCTTTTTTTGGTACTGTCTTTGAAATCCAGAGTGTATTTTACATGTACAACTCATTTCAGTTTGGACTAACCACGCTTCAAGTGCTCGATGACCATTTGTGGCTAAAGGCCACCATATTGGATGGTGTATGTCTACACTCTTTAAACCAACATATCAACTCTTCCCTTATCTGGCTCCTCAAATGCTTGCTTAGTCACTTTTTTCTTCTCATACCCTTTGTTCCAGCTGTATCAAATTATAGGCTTTCAGAAGTCTGGGTTTGGTATCTGTGTGTCTCTGTCTGGAATATAATTCCTCTACTTTATCAAGGTATTTTAGCTTAAGTTCTCCAGAAAAGGAGCCTGAAGCAAAGGCTAACGAGCTACTCCTTTACTAGAGAGCCTAACACCAGGGAGCAGGAGTGAGGGACAGGGAGGGTGAAGCAGAGAAGGAAGGAAGGAGAGCCACACAAAGATGTGAAATGGAGTCTCCATTCAGGGAGACTGATCGATCGCTCAGCCATGCTGGATAGCCCTCTGAGAAGCTAACTCCTCCCAGGACAGTACATGGTGTTAGGGAGGAGGAAGGCTTTATCCACAATCCCTTCACTCTCACTGGTCAAAGGTTCACCCCACGTGCTATTAAATCCCCCACACTTCAGGTTGCACATATGCAGTCATCAAGCGAATTCTGAGGGATCAACAGGGAAGTCCCAGTGTGGGAGTCAACAGACATGCAGGGCTGAGGCAAGGCAGTTTGAGGTTGCCACTGCATATAGTTGGTCAGAGCCCACTAAGAGCTGGTCATCTCCATGGCAGCTGGAATATGAGTGGGTGAGGTTGAGAGCATCTGAAATGCTGCGTAAGAAGATCGGACACATTTGGTAACCTCTACCTATCCCACAGGGATCAGCTTACACACCACCTCCTTGGGAAAGCGTTCTCTGATCCTAAAACAAAATTAGATCCTTCTTATATGTTCTCATGGTCTCCTACACTTAGTTTCCTGTAATAAAACTCATCATATATTATTGTTGTAACTTGTAGTATTGATGATCTGTCTTCCCCATAAAATTTTAAGTTCTGTGAGGCCAGGTTCAGGACTATCTTTTACCAAGAGAGTTCCCCACCTCCTGCCCTACAGTGCTTTCCACAGCTCTCCCTGATGTAGTGTGGGTTCTAAATAAGTACTTATAGCATGAATGAATGAAAGTTTGAGTTAGTAAAACACAAAATCGTGTGTTTTTTCAGAGCAAGCCTCTTTAGCAGAAGGACTTTCAAAATATGAAGAGATTACTGAAGTTCAGTTTGCCTCGGTGAGGCTTTCACAGGCTGTCAGGCTGTAACCTGGAATAATGACATGGGTGGGACGCTCACTCTGACCAGGGAGGCTCTGTGTTCCCTTAGGTTCACTAGTTTGCAAATTAGATTTGTCAGGTTAGAAGTTCAAATGAAAACTCTTTTTTTACCACTGCTCTTTGGCACATTCTAATGAGATCCACAGCTCCTGGGTTGTTGGTTCAGCATTCACATCTAATCTGAAGGAAATTGAAAGCTAAAAGGAAACCTGGGCCTCCAGAACAGGTCTGTCAGGCAGAGCTCTCAGCCCTGGTCTTAAGCGGTGTCTTCAACGAGAGAAGCTCCAAGGGCTGCAGTGTCCCGGGGTAGGAAAGCTGGGTAAAGGGGATGTCCCAAAGGGAAGCAGTGTCTCCTTTCACTTTGAACTTCTGTGCCACCTTCAGTCAACTTATGTCATAGGGAAGTCGTGCTGCCTGCTAATGATATTCCCACCTTGGGACCTCATCGTTGAGTGACGTCCTTGATGCCAATTCACACATTCCAGCTAATTCCAACCCCATTAAATATTCCCTATCTTTCTTGGAACCAATTAAGCTAATGGGAGAAATAAAATAGAATTCCCCTTTACCCAAGGAGTCATTCAACCAGAATTTTTATGACAAAGAAGAGCCTGGAAACTGGGTATAATATGGAAAGCCTTTAAGTGCATATAAAAGTGATTCAGATCTGATATTGCATGAGGTGATTCACCTTACCCTGGAGAGGACTGACATGAAGAAGTCATTTGTTTAGATCGCTAGCCTTCATTTGTCCAGAAAATGTACTGCATTTTATTGTTCTTGAGATATTTTGAATCTTAATTCAAAACAACAAAAACAAATTTTAAAAAACTGACTGAAAATTATTGAAAGTAATAATTTTAAAGAAGGTACTGAACTCAAATGCTACAGAAAACTGGAAAATTGTAACGTTGGAGTCACTCCCTACCTCACGGATGAAAAAAGAGAAAACAGTAGTAATCACAAAAACAGTGTAGACCACAGGACTCGATATAAAGAAAGTTTTATCAACAAATATTACATTATTGAGTGGGAAAGCCTTTTTTTTGCTGGATCTCCAGGACTGCAAAGTCTAACTACGAAATGGTGAACAAATATGCCTCCCAGACAGATCCGCTTAGCACATGCTCAATAAATATCATTGACCGACTTATTGACCCAAAGATCTTGTTTGATCTTTGAAAGGAATAGCCTGAAATGGAAATTCCCAGATAATGAATTTCAGTTTTAGCAAGTGTTTTTATCTGGAATAGTTTTATGAGATCTTAATCAAGACAGCTTTGATAGTGAACTTCCTTTTCAGTGTGTTCTTACAGGCTATAAATAAGAGTGCGAAAAGACGGTAAATCCACATTTTTTTTTTTTTTTAACACCCATGATGGTCAGGACAGCTTTCTGAGGGCAGCACTATTCTTTTTTTTTTGTGAGGAAGATCAGCCCTGAGCTAACATCCGTGCCAATCCTCCTCTCTTTGCTGAGGAAGACTGGCCCTGAGCTAACGTCTATTGCCAATCCTCCTCCTTTTTTTCCCTTTTTCTCCCCAAAGCCCCAGTAGATAGTTGTATGTCATAGTTGCACATCCTTCTAGTTGCTGTACGTGGGACGCGGCCTCAGCACGGCGGGAGAAGCGGTGTGTCGGTGCGCGCCTGGGATCCGAACCCGGGCCGCCAGTAGTGGAGCGTGAGCACTTAACCGCTAAGCCACGGGGCTGCCCCCGGTAAATCCACATTTTGATATTGGTTGTCGCACATTCAAAACTCTTGCCCTTGAGAATTTTAAGGGAAATCTTTTTTTTTTTTCCTTCAGAAGGAAAATGTGCTTTATTTTTCAGACATAGGGTGTTTATTACCTAGTAAGAGTTTGGGATACAAACACATCTTTGGGCTTCAGATGCAGGCCATTGGCTTTGAGCCTCATGTCTGGGTGAAAAGAACAGCCCTGGCATTCTCTACCCATGAAGATGTGGGAGGCTTGCTTCTGTGCAATAGATAGAATGCTGTGTTGATTGTGAAAGTATGAGCACATGTCAAGTGCATATTCTTGATTCTGTTCAGCACATGGTTGGTATTTAATAATAATAAGGCCTAACTGTTAATGATTATGACTGGTGATTATTATTTCTTGCTGGGGATGAGGGGGAGGAAGAATCAAAATGTTCTGTCCTGTCATTAACTCCATGTGGCATTTGCTGATATAACAACTCTCCCAGGGCCTTTGCACTAAGCGGATGGCAGTCATGTGCTGTATGCTCTGTGAGCAGATCTCATGGCTCCTCATGGCAACCTTAGGAGAAGGTACTACTCTGCACACTCTGTGGATGAGAGAGCTGAGGCTGAGAGAGGAGAGGAGACTCACCAAGGCCACAGGGCAAGTAATCAGCAGAGTCTAGTCTGACTCCAGATTGTCTGACTCAAATGCAGATTCCTGGGCTCCACCTCTGTAGATTCTGTTTCCTGTAGTTCTAGGTCTGGGGTCTGCTGCATTTTTACCAAGTTCTCCTGAGAGGTTTTGAAATGGAGATCCCATAAAGCTGAGTTAGAGTATGAAGATACTTATGTCTAATTATCTGCTCCTTTATTAATTAATTAATTAAGTATTATTGAATTTCTACTATACAGTAAGCATATGAAGTGCAAAAGTTAGAATACTCTTGGTATTTAAATTATCTTCTCTTGGTGTTTTTGGGTCTGTAACCTCCACAGTGAAAGAAAAAAGTTATCTTAAGCTCGCAGCATTCTGTTAGGACCCAGCGTATTACTAGCAATATCCCTTGTAGCCAGCTGATTCATATGTCTTTTTATATTAAGCCTGGAGGATTTTTTAAAAATGAAGACAATTAAAAGCTATGTTGAAATAACTTTACAAATAGGTTCCTGATGACTCTCATCAGTTTTTCCTTCTCAAGGCTCTGTTCAGAGAGCAATCTGTTGCATTCAGAGTCTGAATCGGACCACTTATTGAGATCTGGCTCAGAGAACAATCTGTTGTATTTAGATCTGGATTTCTCTCCTCGCTTCGTCCAAAGGGTTTTACTCCAGCCTGTGCAGGGATATCACATCCTGGCGTTTTAATTCTCATTCTTCATTCCTGTGTTTACTGAGAATTGTCTTTTAATGTGATTATGATCCCTTGGGTTCTCAGGATCCTGCTACCAAATGTCTACTTGAGTGGCCTTTTTTGTTCTTCCTGCCACGGCTTTTGAGCCAAGTGCCTGGCATATTCCCCCAGGGTAACTCCCACACTCTGCTCTGCTGGGATGACATAAACGGTCAGGTCCACTCCATTCCAAGACTTCGTGGACATCCAGCCACAGCCTGCGATGTTCAGTAAACATCCTCATGCCTGAAGAAGATGCTTAAAGCCCAAAAGTATGGGATATATTACCACACTAAAATCTAGCATCTTTTAAAACATGTTTTTCCATTACCAGAAAAAATACCTGAGAATATATAGATTTAAACTAGCTTGTCATTTCAGGAAAAGTTTGTGTCTGTTCCAAGAGGAGCATTAAATTGCCCCAAATTATACTTTTTATTTTCTTATCCAGAGAGCTGTCGTTGAGATTCATTGGTCCCTGAATCAATTTAAACATTTCTTTACATTTTTCCACTGCATCTTCTAGAATAGTCTTTACACCAAAGACACTCACAAATTTTATTGACCCACTGCCTGACTTTTTGGAACATGACACAGGCTGACAGATGTTTTCCCAGCCATCTAGGGATTGTATACCACTGGTAGAAATTATTAACTTGCAGAAATCAATAGCTTGAGTGTGCCATAAGCACTTACTTTCAAGCACAGGTTTTATAGAAAGGAATTACATGAATTTACTTCAGATGGAGGAACAATTTACTTTTCATTACTTTATTTTATAAACATGAACTTTATAGTTTTCATTGCCATCTTTATATCACTTCAAAACACATTTTATGTACTGCTGACACAAAATTAGCTACACTCCCAGTCACCTAGTGCTCTAAAGGACAAATTTGAGACAGATTGGTAAGGTTTTCTAATCTCCAACATTTTTTATTGCAAAGAATAGGAATAGCATTGGAAGAATGAAGACAGGAGAATGCTCTTCAATTTTTCTTGGGGGTAAAAAGTTTCTCATAAACTATAGTCTGGGCAAGCAAATGATTCTAGGTAAGATTTTGGAATTAATGATTAAAGAAATGGTTGGTGAACAGACAGCAAAAGGCAGCAGTGATTCCCGGAGGCTGATATGTGTTTATTAAATAGAAACATCACAGTTGAAACTGGCAAACAGTTAGCCATTGATGGTTAAGCAGCTAGTAACTATAAGGGGTCGGAATTGGCGGCTCAAAATATGGCCCCAACCCCCACTAACTGACCAAAGAAGTTTGGGATGGGAGGCCTGCCCCCAGAACAGGCCATCACCATAGACATCTCCAGGTATCTGGGAGGGTCCTTGCTAAGACCATTCTTAGTACTGGTTACCCTTTGTAAGATACATTTACATTTATAAAGGAAATTTCCATTTGTAAGGGTGTCTTCTTCCCTGTACCAAGAAGAAGTGGGGATGGCCTTACCTAGAAACTTATCAGAATGGAAGGCAAGGACTTAAATCTGCATGATAAACTTACCCATTGTTACCTGTGCTATTTAGGCAATATGCTATCTGACTCCCACTAGGTTCCTATGGATGACATCTTCCTGGAAGCCTGGGTCACCATGGTAATGGGTGTTTGAGATATTTTTTTCAGGAATTGGAACTCCTTGTCCACTTCAGGCCAGATTGAGACCACAAACCCATCAACTAAGCCCACGCAGACATGTGTCCCATAAGCGACATTTTGATGTCAAGAAGTTGGAGCTCCACCCTCAGGGCATGCTAATGCCGCCATTCTGTGAACATGCATCCTACAAAGAGGCTTGAAGCCTGACTACGCTTGTGCAGATCATCAGTTACCTCATCTCTCCTCACCTCCAATCATTTCAGACCACCATGCCTCCTACCCCATAAATATCCCTGATTCTCTATTTTCAGGGAAGCAGATTTGAGATTCATTTTCCCGTTTCCTCACTTGGCTGTGTTGTGATTAATAAACTGTCTCTCTCTCTGCAATCTTGTCATCTCTGTGTTTGGCTTTCTGAGCAGCGGGCAAAAACGGATCTGGTGTGGTAACACAGTAATCTAGTTTCTATCTTTGATGGAGTTATTAGGTTAGTAGGTCAGAGGAATGCACAAAGTAGTGTATTTGGGATAAAGCAAGGCATTGGCCAAGTCTTTCAAGATACCTTTGGGTAAAGATGGTGGATGATTAGCTGAGTGTTAATGATATTAGATGAATGGTTGAAAGACTATATTCAGAGACTACTGTTACCACCCAAAAAGAGAGTTCCACTGCCCACCACAAGACATGCCAATAGTCAAGAGGCAAAGTGGTAGGAAAGAAAGGACTTTTTATTACAGCTTGCTAGCAAGAGGGAAGATGGCCGACCCATGTGCAAAAGAACCATCTTACAGAACAAAGACTACAGGCCAGTTATATAGGGGGCTGGTCTGTGAGTGGGGGATGCATCTGGTCCTAGGGTGGGGGCATCCATCTGATTACTGGGTGGAGGCATCTGGTCTCAGGGTGGGGGCATCCATCTGGTCTTAGTTCCTGGCAGTTCTTTGTTTTACTTGATATGCATCAGAGACCGGAGCAATGCCCTCTACCCTGATCTTGCAGTTGTCATTGATGATGGCTATCAGCATAGACTCTCTCCCAGGGGGTCATCACATCCCTAAGGAACTTAAAAGAACAAAGTTATCAACTTATAGCAGCTGGGAGGGGCCATAAAGTCCAGAGTTAGTCAGAAGTCATTCCAAGTCACAATATGGTTTCCCCTCTACAATATGGCTTCCCTTATGTCAACCCCATATTGAGCTGGTATCACTATTATTTAGTGCATCAGTGTCATCAGGCAATTTTCTTAAAGGCCTATCTTAGGACTCTGTCCTTGACCCTATTACATTCTTTTTTAATGATTGACAGAGGCAACGTGGTATCACACAATTACAGTGATTAGGGCTCAGACTATCTGAGCTCAAATCCTGCTTCTACCAATTATTAGAATGTGACCTTGGGCAATTACTGAATCTTTGTAAGCTGCAGTTTCCTTATCTTTAAAATGGCAATGGTGCAAGTATCTGCCTCACTGACTTCTTGTGAAGACTAAATGGGATAAATCGTGTGAATGAGTTATCAAAGCACTAACACATGGTGAATGCTCAAAAAAGTTAGCTATTATTATTAACTACTTGGGCGTGGGTATAGAATTCCAAGTCATCAAACTTGTGCATAGAATAAGCTGGAAGAAAGGGAATAGATACTGCATGATGGGATCTTGACTGGCAGATGGCCACACTTATACCCTTGCCTCCTTAAATTCCGGTACCCATGTTATTCTAAAACAGGGAGACATTTGACAAAGTGAAGTATTATCAGGAATACATTTAAGGCCCTGGATACATATCCCAAAACTCAAATGACCAAGTGCTATAGGTAGGATACATAAAAAAGGATATACAAGAAAGACTTAGGAGTTTTGATTACCAGAAAGCTCAATATGAGTTAGGAGTGTGATATAGTCACAAGTAAACAAGCCGTCACACAATCCTAGGCTGCATTAACATGAAAGTATGTTGCTACCAGGATTGGAAATACAAAGGTTACCAAAGTTATACACTCCTGAAGTGTTTTGTTTCATTGTCGAGCACCACAATTTAAGTGACAGAGATAATCCGGAGTGTGTTCAAAGAATAGTGGCTGAAATGGTAAACGAACTCAAAACCATACCACAAAAGGTATATTTGAAATTACAGGATGTTTAACTTGGAGACAAGGAGACATGGGGAAAAAGATTAACTGGAGGGTTTAGATTGGCTTTTTTTTTAAAACTGTTAAACTTTCATTGAATCAATAATTTTTTTTAATCCTAATAGATTCATTTCAGGGTTAAGTATCACATTTGTAGCACATTGTTGAATCCCTAAACAAAAATATTCATTTGTGTAATCCCATCACGACATCACTTTTCTGAGCCTCTACCGTACCTAGCTGGGTTGTTTTCATGAATACGTCCATTTAGTTTAAAAGTGTATGTTATTTACTGGGCTTTCTGGTCCAGAAGTTTCCTCATTCCCTCCCCTCCATACACACATTGATTCTGCTTTTTATGGTAGAAGCTTCAGGGTGAGGCAGTCCATCTCAAATTAGTGAAAATGTGGAGTGGTTCTTGTTGCAGTAATGAGTTCCCTGTTACAATGTCCAAGTTCAGACTAAATGACCACTTCAAAACTGCAGAGGAATTTTAAATTTCACTTGGGTTGGTGGGTCAAATCACTATAATATCTCTTCCAATCATTCATTCTAAAATGTCAACTACAATTAGTCAGAGTATTGCCCGTTTTAACCTATTTAACTGATATTTCACACCTTGTGCTTGGGATAGTTTGAAGGTATATAGGGTAGAAATGTATGTTTTTGGCTAAATGTTATTCTAATTGTAGATGAGCATTAGATGTAAGAATCTGTTATTTATGAACTCTTTCCTACTTTACCTAATTTTTGAAGTATATAAATTTATCCGTCAGTAATTAAATGGGTAAGATTATTCTTTGTTGAATATGGCCAATTTTTCAGAGTCTAAGAACAAATTTTGCATGTCTTTCATGAATTTTCTTCCCTGACCAAGAGGTTGAGTAGTAACTGTGTTAATGGTATCATACTTTACATTAATTTGACAGATTAACTTTTGTACATATGTTTTTACATGCGTTATCTTATTTAAAAATTCTCCCAGCTGACCTCTGAAGCAGATAATGAGACTGAGCCTCAGTGAGGTTAAATGACGAAGTTTCCTAGCTAGCAAGGGACAGAGCCAGGGCCAGACCCTCATTCATCTCACTCTGACTTTAATTCTTTTTTTTCTTGGAGTTAATGGTGTTAGATGTCAGCAATTTTATCAGTGAGAAGGGCCTTTTCTCTTTGGTGGGAGAAAATTGCCTTTCTCTCTCACAGTGTCCTTTTGCTTTATTGTGGGCTATACTTGTAGAACAATGCCAGCTTTGAAATGTCTCGTACTTCACATTCAGAAATTGTGCCCTACTTGAAGTGACGTGATGTTTGTCAGAGGAAGTGGATGTCACTGCTTGGGCTGAGGAGGCTGTGAGTTGAGCCAGACCAGGTAGGCTGCGTAGGGAGGCTAGTCAGATCTGTGAGGCATGCCAGGTTCTCTAGGGATCAAGTATTGTATCCGGGACGTCTGATGGCAGGTGTGTGATCTAATCACAGAGACTACGATTCAGAGGCATATCCTGGGCTGTTGCCAGGCTCCTGGCTGGTGGGACTCAGTCCAGTCGGAGTCGGGAACTGAGGAGAGAAGGTCAGAGAGGGGCCAGTGTTGAAATTTACCAGAGTTGAGACCCTCTTCTTGGAAATGAATCCCCAGGAATGTGAAGAAGTTTGGTGTGACAAGTGGGAGCTACGCAACATCAGCAGTGGGATTGGAAGAATGCAGGATCAAGGCGTTAGATGGGCCATTAGAGCTGAAAAATAACAAATTGATCTATAAATGTGGATTTTTGGATTTTTTACATAGTTTCCAGGTTTTCATGTGTGTTTAAAAAAGTAATGCTTTTTAATATTAAATAATTAAATATTTGGCCTGTTTTTTTAAAAAAAATCTAGGTTAAAGTTTAAGTGGAAAATATTAGGGCAAAAGCAGGCACCTTTAAAGATTCTTGATGTCATATAAAATAATTTTTTCAAATGTGAAAGTAATGCATGAACATAATATTAAAAGATGGGCTTTTCTTGGTTCAAATTGAGATAACAAAAATAATACAAGATTCTCTAAATTCATGGCCTACAAATGCTGAGTAAAATACTCTAAAAATGTCCTTAAATTCATAGCTGAGCATGCAAGAAAGAGAGAAATCCCCAGCTGCCAGAAATGAAGAGGGAAATGAAAAGCAGAGCAGAATGTGCAAACTTGGACTACGTCTGCTCCAGTGGGGAGGTCTGGAGAATTCCTGTGTGGGGACAGGACACAGAGCCTTGAGCCTGAAGAAGGCAGGGTGGAGATGAGATCCTAGAGTGAAATGTACTCAGGAAAATTACTAGGAATTTAATTTCTTCGAGGTTTATGGGTGAGAAAAAAATCTTGCCTGAAAAATCTAAACCTTAACCCTATGTTTTGAACATAATGCTCTTCTTGTAGATTGATTCTACCAACCTCACAAAGATACCAGAAAGATAAATTTAAAGTATGAAACTACTTTGACTTTTGGGCATACATTTTCTGTATAAATATGAATACGTACAAAATAAAAAATAAAAAAAAAAACAATGTTCTTTGGCCAGTTTTGGTGTTAAAAGGGGACCTCTGAAGATCTGTTAGATGATAGTTCTTAATCTGGACTCTTAAGGCTCCTTGACAACAGGGGTGGGTATGTGGGCGTGTGTGTTTAGAGAGGTAATGTTTGAGCTATTTTTAGTACTTCAAAATATGGTTCTGTACTTAAAATAGTTTATTCAACAGAGATAAAGTTGCATGGGCTAGTATATAGAATTTTTTAAATAATACAAAATATATCAAAACATTGGTTTCATGGGAAAATGTTTATTAAAAAATATACTTGAGAGTCAAAAGCTTTGAAATCATGAATTAGTTGACATCAAGAATCTTTAAAGGTAAACACAGGGCTAATCTTGTTGTCTCCCTATCATGAAAGTCAATAGCACACCTAGTGTCTGTGCAGTATAAAGGAAGCCTCTAGGTGATCCTGAGTTTGGAGAGTTGAAAATATATGGAGCTATATAAAATGAGTAGTGAGGTGATGAGAGTTATATCCCTGGAGCTCTGGTATTGTACTATTCCCACACTGAAAGGTCCACCAATGAGCTGTCAATCAGTGGATGAGTCCATACAACTCCTGGGACCATCACCTGACAATGAAATCTGACTAGTGCCAGGCATGCCCAAGGATCTCTTACCTGGCTTATCCTCTGTTCCTTTTTTGACAGCTCCAGAATGGAGTTTATTTCCTGCATTTAATGGATTTGTCATAAACCTTAATTGAATCTTCCAGATAAAAGAAATTGAGGACTACTTCAATAGTTTAGCTTGTAGCCTTGCTAGATTCCTCAGGACCTGCATATCTATCTGAGCATTCAGACGATGGGCTGGGATAATTGCAAATCATCCTTATCAGGTCCAAAGTATAAATCCTTTTCAGTCTTTCTAAAGGTTCAGACTTATGTTTTTAGGAAGGAGAAAGATTTTAGTAAAAGAATTTGTAGCTAGAGGATCAAATTCTCTAACCATTTTTTTCCCAGAGAGAATATCAGATAACATTTAAGGGTCAAATTTACTATTAGGACACATAGTCCTTATGCAAAAAATGTTTTGCAAATACAACATAATTACTTTTTGAAGTAACAACCAATAAATTTAAGTGTTTTTTTTTAGCGTATTTTTCAAGATTTCAATAATCAAATACATGCATACTCAAATACAAGGTACTATTTTCTTAATCATGTAAAACTAAAATTGGGCAGGATATTTGGGATATTAACTGCTGTTAAAACACATGTAGGCCATTTTATTGCTCAAGCTCAATGTCTGATCAAATATTTCTGTGAACTGACAGAAGAGGGTTTTGGATTCATATATTCGGATCTAAAATTGTATCAAAGAGCACCTGCATCTGAAAACCAAATACAATCCATTATTTCTTTCCCACGGTCAATATTTTTCCTATTAGGAGTAAGGAGAAAAATAGAAGAAAACATTGGAGCTTTATAAAATGAACTATTTCTATAGAGTACTTCTTTATTCGATCTTAGAAATCTTGGGTATAATCAAATCAGTTGTATTTCTGACAGTTATTTCTGAAGTCATATTATGCAAAACCAAATTTCTGGGGAATGGGCAAAACACTATTGAGCAATGCTAGTTTTCTAGCAAAACAGAGTTGATTGATGTGGAAAATTGATACCTAAAGATCTAGGGATATTTTGCTCTTATTTATGACTTTCTGAATAGGCAATTTTATTAGTGCCCTTCTGCTTCAAATAAAACGGTTGTGCAAAATATTCAGTTTTGAGAACAACTTCCCTTGATGTTTAAAAAAAATCCATCTATCAAAGTTTTGGTACTTCTATATTGTTGTGAAATGAGACTCCTAACTCTACAATTGAAGTATCTCATTTCTCTCCTTTATTCATCTTGGCCAGTGAGCTTTCACTTTTTATTTATGTTTTCCTGTTTCCCTAGAAGTTATTGAAGTTGTTTCTAAGCAGAGGTATTTAGAGATTTACTAAAAGTATAAATTAATAAGACTCGTTCTTTTGTTTGCCTATAAACCTACCTTGGCTCTTGCACAGGTTATATTAGTCTCCATAATAAATGAATCACATGGTATTGTAATTACCTGTTCATATTATCTGTAACATGTTTTAAAATCTCTATATCCCAGCAGGAGCATGGTGTTTGGTCCATAAAAAATGTAAATGTTAGTGTTTGCTGACTGACCATCTGAACAAATGAATGATAAAGAAGCAAGATTGCTTATTGTTAGTAGGTTCTTGGAACTACTTGTAGTTGTTATAGTATTAGGAATTGGGCTAGGGCACGTAAGCATAGTGGAATAAACTCAGAGAAAATGACTTATCTCTAATTTTTAGGTTCTGAATTGTAAGGAAATTTCTAAATAGAATAAATTCCGACATTTTAAAATTTGCATGGTTTGGAAAGTGTTGGTAATAATGATACAATTAATCATGAGCAATAATGTTGAAAACTGAGGTAACTTTTTAATGTACTGTCAGGATTATTTGGTCACACAAATAGGAAGTATAATTATTAGCATCATGTGCTAGATCAGTGAGGATGATTCTGAGTACAAGTAATAGGTAACCCTGACTCAAATAGCAACAAGAAAATCTATTATTTCTCATAATTGGAGGTCCAGAGGCAAGATGGATCCCAGACATCAATAATATCATCAAGACCTTGTTTCCTTTAGGCTTTTCATTCTCTTGTCCTCGACATTAACTTTCAAGTCTAGATATGATAATGTCCAAAAGAAGAGGAACTACACCTTTCCTTGTTTTCTATTTTTAAGATCTAGGAAAATATTCCCAGAATTGCTCCAAAATATTTTCTCCTCTCATGTTTCACTGGCATTGTTGGGTCTCACGCCCATTCTTAAGGCAACTGCCTGTGGCCATGGGATTATCTTGACTGGCTTGCTTCAGTGAGTCTCGACCCTGGATGCACTGTAGCATCATGAGGAGATTTAAAAATGATCAGTGCTTGGGCCACACCAAGATTAATTGAATTAGACTCTCTGGAAGTGTGTCCTAGGCGTCAATACTTTTCAAAAGCCCCCAAGTGATGATAACACATATGATGGTTGAGAACTAGGGACTTGGATGCAGAGTCTGAGGTAGACTGGAGACCACAATCCCCACGGCTACTTCTACCCATAGAAGGAGGCTTTTGACTTCCCTCCGGGGGGGCTTTGAACTGACGTGAGGAAACTGCTTATGAGCGTTCACTCTCATCCAACTTCCTTCGTGAATATCGGTATGGATGTGCAAGACAGCTGACCAGGGTTAGCATCTGTGAACTGTGAAGACGATTGGACTGAGCAAAAATTAATGCTTGTCTTAGCAAAGAATGCTAAATTGAATCCAGCAGTCAGGAATGTCCCCAAAAGATTTACTAAAAATGCAGGCTCCCTTCCCTATTTGTTATGTTTTAGAGGAGAATTTAGGCCAAATCCCCAGATGATCTCACTAGGCCCTCTTCTCAGTTATATATTCTCTTCCATTAGGGATGAATACCTTACATGGGCTTAGGTGTCAGGAACACCTGGGCAACCTGGGGCTAACCTTATAAATCCTCTAAGCCTCATTTTACTAATCTATAAAATGGGGATAGCAACGCCTATTTCAGAGAGTTATTTCAAAAATTAGTTTATGAAAGAAAAGCACTGGGCATAATAAAAACACAGACACGAGCTGATTATAATTATCTGATCCGCATTTGGCAGGTGGTGACTAACCGATTGTGAGTACTAACCGAAAGAACATATTTACTTATTCTCTCTGTCTATGTCACGATGTTCCCTCCCAGAACCCTCTCCCACTTCTGGTATCTGTGCCTTTCTTTCTTTTCCTGTTGCACTTTTGTCTAGCCATATGATTTCTTTTTATATATACAGTGAAGTCAAATCAGATTTAAATTATGAAATTTTCCCTCCAAAATTTAATTATCTTTACAAGTTTAACTATTCAAATTTGGTTTGTAGACTTGTCTTTCCTCACTCTCTGGTTCCCTGATGGGTTCTGTGTGGGTTAATTTTTTGGGTTCTCCTTGATTAAATATGCTTATAGTCAACATATCCATTTTGCTCATTTTTTTTTTAATTTAATGCTTTATTACTTTTTGTCTGGATCAAGTATTTTCAGGTTGGTTTGAATGTCTGTTGTCAGGATATATTCTAAGAGGTCCCAATACTAAAAAAACAAAACAAAACAAAAAAAGACTGCATTTCATCCATACAAAAATGATGGCTATGACAGTTTGAAAAATCTGCAAAAAACCAGGAATGCTGTTCTCCAGAGGACTTTTCTGGCGACTCCCCAGCAATACCTAGCCCTGGAAACGCTGCACTCCTCTCACTCCCTGAGCCCTCTGTGCTCTCACTCCTGGACCTTCACGGGCTCTGCCCTCTTTCTTGACTAATTATACCTTTTCACCTGGCTACCTTCTAACTATCCTTTCTCACCTCGGCTTCTGCTTCTGCCTCGCCGTCAAAAAGGCTTTCCTAACCTCTCACCTCTGGACGAGGTGTCCCCATAACGATTTGGGTAACACCTTGTGTCACTGTTGCATTATCACACCACACACTATTGCTTAACTGTTCCCTTCTCTGGACCCCGTACTGAGAGAGGGCATCACTGTGGCTCAGCCCATAGCGTGATGCTGGGCAAATTCCCACTTTAAATGAAAACTCTGTTTCCTCTAATGACTGCATACGTGTCAAAGGCCTGTAGAATTAAAAGCAGATGATCATATATCTTCAGCGTATTCTGTTTGCTTGTAGATTTATTTCCCTAAGATCCCTACAACAGCAAGTATCCATCTAATTTTATTTTAAAAACCTTTTTCCATGTTACTGATGTAAAACTTATACTTTTATTTTGTTTTCCTTTGTTTAGTACAACTGGTATGTATTTTTCCTTGTTTCAGGAGACATCTTTTTATTTTCCCTCCTGGCTGGTGGAATTATTTCCTACTTTTTCAATACCTCCATTTTAATCCCAGCCTGCCTGTGGGGAGATTTACCTTGTGTTTCCCTGCTGAATGATTCTTTTGAATCTGTTGCGATGAGGTGCAGTGACTTGATTTGGAGATTTCAAGTAGAGAGTTTCGATCCTATGCACTGGACTTAGCAGAATCACCGTAGAACACTTCAGCCACTCTTTAATGCCTTGTCTTTGTTCTTTTCTTGCTGAAGGCACACAAGTTTTACAAATACATTGGGCCTTTGAACACAATCATCCAAGCAAGAATTCTCTGGGATGTACTTGAGATATGATCATTCCAGATTAATAAAATAGGATCTTGTTTGCTACTGACCTAAAAAATATATATTTTCTTGTTACAACTCTACTCTTGTTTACTTTAAACTATATTGTTAACTTATTTTAATTGATTTTTTCCTCAGTATATATACTATTTTTGAAGTTTATTACTTCTCTCTGGTTTCTCTTTTGATAGGATATTATCATATTCAAAATAATCTTGTGATGACTGCCTCTTACAGTGTCAGAAGAGTTGAGAAAAAGGCTAGAAAGAGTAAGCCAGCATTTAAATCAAATTACTTGGATGACAGAATACAAAAATTGGTGAATGAAGAAAATGCATTTGGGGTCGTTGATTTTCAGTAAAGTACCTGGTCTCAGGAAATTTTATTTACTAAATTATTTAAATTGACTTGGCTAGAAACATCAAAAATTAGATTTAAAATTGGCCCAGATAGTAGTAATATATATTACATGTTAAAGTAGGTAGCTTAAATTGTAGTTAGTAGAAAACTCAGCTTTGGATTTTTCATAGCTTTTTTCTGAATGTCATGGAGCTGGAAATAATTGACGAAAATTTTAGTTTATGTATAATTAAATAACAGTAGAAAATATCACTAAAGTATTGAAATTTTATTAACTTTTTATGTAGAGTTATAAATATGGTTACAGAACAACAAAGCAAGAGTCAACTTAGAAAAATGAAATTAAAATGGAGAGGAGAAAATTTCAGTTATGACCACAAACCATAATTTAAGAAAAGTGGAAGCCAGTACTTGAAATGGTCCAGGTTTCTTCTTTTATGCTACATCTCCTTCCGTGTGATTAACACTGAGAACTCAGGTCTTGATCCTGTGCCCTGCCCTCCTGCTGCTCCTAGAAAAGCCATCTACTCTGGGGGCTTCAGAGAACACATCTGGGTGGATGACTTGCTCTCAGAGCTGCAACTCCAAGCTAAAAGTTTGGTCCTATATCTCCATTAACCAACAGGGTATTTTCTCTTTTAGGAATCTGTCTTCATATCCAAACAAAACTCTTAAAACTCTTTAATATTTACCACAGATTTCATACTTAGGGTTTCTCTCCCTACTACAAACTTATGTATTTCTCTAAAGTGTCCTACAGGACTGAAATCTTAAACTTATTTTTAATTTTTTCTTCATTATTCCTCATATCTAATTCATTTATCTAGTGGATCCCATCACTTCTTCCACAGTGTATTTTTCTCATCAGAGATCTCCTCAGTTTCACAGAGGTTGCCTCATGTGTGAGCCTCTATAATAGTTTTCTAGCAATTTCCTTTATGCCAGGTTATCATTGACTTTTTTAATCTTTCTTAACCTTTTGAGTTATATTATCCCTCTCCTCTAGAATATGTGGTGGACATGTTGGCCTAATTATTTGGAACTGTTTATTTTTCCCTTATCTTATTGAAACGACGAAAATTCATGTGTGAGCATGCGTATGTGTGTAAACATGTGCACAGGTGTGTGTTAAAATTGCTGTCAGTGCTATAACAAAAGTGATTTTGAAGAATTTGTGGAAAGTATAGTGAAAGTTTGAGGAATTTGTGACAAGTACAGTGAAGACAGGCTTGGACTGAAGGAAGAACCATCTAGCCTATGACTCAACTGCGGTAAAGGAAAGAACCAGGCAGAGTCAGCGGGCCTCCACAAGAGAGTGCAGTGACCACTGAAGCCACACTAGCAAAAGCAGAGAGTATGGAATTGAGGAAGCAGGCAGCAGACCAAAGACTCTGGGGACTTTACCAGAGCGAACTTCATGGTGGGAGGTGGGGGTGTTTACCCTGAAGCTCAGGGGCAATGAATTGGGAATGTAAGGCTGGAGCTGCTGTAATGGGCCTGTAACAAGGGGGAATAAAGCAGTTGTGAGTGGAGTTTCTGTCATAGCTGCCTTGGGTCTGTCATTAAAAACACTGGGCTTTCCTGTCAGTGTGTCAAGCACAGCTGGGACAACCTGGCCCCGCTGAACTGCAAGAGAGGCTAGAAAGCAAACGGATCAGCTTTGCAGCCTCTCCAGTGGTGCTAAGACAGGGAACGTGGTGAAACAACTGATGGTGTCTGTCCCTACAGGAATGCAGACGGAAGCAGTAACGGTGAAGGAGACGAGAAGTTTGTCTAAGAAGTGTCCCCTATAAAAGTACTCATCTCAAAAAGACTTAAGGATTGGAGTGCCCCCAACACACATTTTAAAGAAATAGGATAATCCCAATCCTTACCAAAGTCTTCTAAAATATATAGAAACAATGGAAAATCTCCAATTTATTTTATGAAATCTGACAGAGCAGAAAATAGAAAACTACATACGGATATAATTTGTGAATATAAATATAAATTTCAAAATATAATTTTTAATAGAATGAAAATAGAATTTAGCTGTATATATGTTTTTAATGAGATATGGTTGACATATAACATCGTGTAGGGTTATGGTGTACAAGGTGTTGGTTTGATACATTTCTGTAGTATTACAATATGCTTACTATAGTAGAGTTAGCTAATATCTTTATCATGTCGCATATTATTTTGTTTTTATGCTGAGAACAGTTAAGATTTAGTCTCTTAGCAACTTTAAATTCTAGAATTTAGATGTATATTAAAGAAATACTGGGGGCCGGCCTGGTGGCGCAAATGGTTAAGTGTGCGTGTTCCACTGCGGTGGCCCGGGGTTTGCTGGTTCGGATCCCGGGCGCACACTGATGCGCCGCTTGGCAAGCCATGCTGTGGCGGCATCCCATATAAAGTGGAGGAAGATGGGCACAGATGTTAGCCCGGGACCAGTCTTCCTCAGCAAAAAGAGGAGGATTGGCAGATGTTAGCTCAGGGCTGATCTTCCTCACACACACACACACAAAAAACAAAGAAATACTATAGTGAGATCAAGTAGAGTTCAGTAGAGTGGTATGGTGATTCAGTATTATATTTCTACAAAAATTTTCTAAGGACTGCTAGGTAGACTCGAATAAATATGAGGAATGTAAAATGCCTAGGATAGACTTAACCTTCTTTGACATGGTTTTAAATATTCCCTTATGTGGCAATGCTTAAAGAAAAGCAAACATTTGAGGAGCATTTTCTTCGTACTAGAGACTTCACAGGTATAATATCATTGAATCCTCTTAAAAATTCTCAAGATGGGCCTTATCATGTTCTCCTTTTTTACTGATGAAGGAAGTGAATCTTAGGTTAATTAACCTTACTTTAAGTAATCTCTGTCAGATCTTGGGTTTGATTTTGCCCTTTTTAGAAGTTACAATAACAAGTTACATTAACAAGTTAGCTTGTTAATGTTTCATAGATGCTGGCAGAAGATATGTGACTCCTGGGTCAAAGATCAAAGAGACCTTACTACTCATGGTGCGTGAGCATCAGCCTATTCGTGTTGGTTCCCCTTCTGCTAAAGTCCCATGGGAGTGATGTATGAGCTACATAATAGGTTTGGTTGCAATTGAGGAATTCTGAGCTTGAGGAAATCCACCACTTTTATAGCAAGAGTAAGCAAGTCTGTTCTTTGTCTGTTGGAGCTGTGGAGAGGAGACATTACTTCACCTTTCAAAGTTACCAGCTGCATAACAACCCTGAGTAATGGGTTGGGTAAAAGGGTAGTCAGGGCCTTGCAATCTTGGCATACCCAGCAAGATGAGCCAAAAAGCAAGAGATCCAAGAATGACTGTCTCCCCCAACAACTTACACCTCTAAGGTCACTCACCTCAACTCTTTACCAATCTTAAGTCTTTGACTAATATTTTGTGCTTGAGATGAAAATGATTTTTGTTTAAACATACTGATTTTTTAAAATAAGTTAACATTCAAAGTCTTAACTTTTCCTGAATTCATATTATAATACTTGTGTATATTGATTTGTAAAGTCAGAAGGCAATTCAAATATTTAGAAAAAAAGATTTTGAAATTTCCTTGATATTTTAGACTTAGAGTCCAAAAGGGACATCTAAGCTTTATCGATCATGATGTTGCTCATTTCAAAGAAAATAAAATATTTTGAAGAAAAGTATAAAATTCATTTTAGACTTTTATGTGCAATAATGTACAAACTCCAAACCCATGGCTGTATCACAACGTTTAAGAATAAGTGGGCATGTGGCATTGTCTAGATTAGGCATAATTCACTTTTTAGACAGGTAACATGTCTATGTCAGTAAGCAATACACTCTTTGACACTTTCCTAATGTCATGTCCAACAAGCTTTTCAGGCACATAGTCCTTCCTTTGGGTCCAAATCAATTTCTGCAGCTTTTCTAATTTATCTTATTAAAAAAAATTCCCTTCCTTTTGAAAGAAAGCGTCAAATTAGCAACTCAGAGAAGTAGTATAGCCAGGAAAAAAAATATTGTGGTTGTTGGAAAACTACACAAGATAGAATTGAGAGCTAAGACTGGCGCACTGGAAGGGTTCTTAGAAAGAAGAATGTTTAGACTGATATTTCTCTCAGCTTCGTGTGAGAAGCAGTAACATCTGTCGCCTGTTGGGCCTAGAGCCTGTCATACGACTTATTTTGTCTGCTCAGATAAGCCACTTTGCTGAGGCAGGAGTCTGTCTGCTTATCATTTCCACTCTGCAGCTGGCATTAGTCCTTTACCTAATCTTCACTTTCTAGTTGCTGGCTCTTGATGGCTCGGGTAACAACTCTAGTGTAATTTCTGGGTTGCTGTTTGCATTTAATAGGTATTAAATTAAATGTGCAATTGGTTGACTGGAGATAAAAGTATCATGGAGCTTTTGGCAAAAAAGCTGAAACATATATTACATTCCAATGGGAAAACCATTAGCTTTAATAACTGGATATGAATTGTTGGCATTTATTATCCTTGTCAGTATGCTAATGCTCATTAGATTTTTAATGAGAGGATGGCAATAAAAACATGGCATAGAGCTAAAAATGGATATTAATTAGGGTATTAAAAGTCCTTATTTATATCACTGTGAAGAGGAAAGCTGGTAAGTGAAGAAACAGTTTGGTCATAGAAACATATCCTTATCCACTCCTTTTCCCTCCTACCTCTATCATTAAAATATCATCCAATTAGAGAGACAGAAATAAAGGTAAATATATAACCATCTAAGGGTGAATCTTGAAGACACGTCCCTTGTGGCAGTCAGGTAACATATACATAATGCCAGACAAATACAAATTTTAGCTATGGATACACAGAACTATAATATAGCACTATATAATTTCATAAAAGAGAACACATACAGATTGTAAGTGCTTCTCTGTAAGTGCTTCTCTCTTGAGAGGTGTATAGTGTAGGTTTAGGGTAGTAAATACTAAATTAAAAACTTGCCAGGATTTAAATTCTGGTTTCGCTACTCACTGGCCATGTTACTTAAACTCTCTGAACTTTCACTTTCTTACCAGTAAAATGAGAGTGACAGTTAAGGGGGATAGTCTATGTCAAGCATTTAGAATGTTTCGTAGCAAAGTTATGTTATTATTCCTAATCAGGAAAACTAAGAATGGTGGCATGTTAAACACGGTTTCAATCTCTAGATCTTTGTAACCATGTTTGGCAACTCTTCATTGTGGCATATTTTGCTAAAGACTCAATCCTGGGTGCCCACGTTTCGTGCATGTCTCTTCACTGTTTCTTTAAATAAATTAAACTCAATGACCTTTATCAAGCGCCATCCCCCAGGGCTTGGGCCAGGTGTGTGGGATACAAAGATGAATGAGAAATAGCTCCTGCCTTCAAGGAGACAATTACAACTATTAGCAAAATCAATAATTTGGATTTTGTTCAGCTTTTACTGAAAAATAGGATTTGTTTGTTTAAATGAAAAGCGCCTTTAATTTATCAGAGTCACTACTACCTAGCTGGAAAATAAATAGATAGATCATTATATACTCTTACATTTCTTGGAATGTAAGAATTTCCAATGGTCATTTCTCTTTTCGCCATGGCACATTTCAAAAAGGCAAAAGTACAAATAAAACTAACGTATTCTAATTCTTCACAATAGAATGATGAAAGGGGAAATATTTTAAATAATAGACTTTATTTTTTAGAGCAGAAAATTTTTCATAGCAAAATTGAACAGAAGGTACAGAGATTTCCCATATACTCCCCGGCCCCACACATGCGTAGTCTCTCCCATAATCAACACCCCCCACCGAGTGGCACATTTATTACAACTGATGAACCTATATTGACACATCATTATCATCTGGAGTCTATAGTTTAACTTAACGGTTCATTCTTGGTGTTGTACATTCTATGAGTTTGGACAAATATATAATGACACACATCTACCGTTATAGTATCATACAATGTAGTTTTACTGTCCTGAAAATCCTCTGTGCTCTGCCTATTCATCCATCCCTCCCCCCAATTCCTGGCAACCACTGATCTTTTTACTGACTCCACAGTTTTGACTTTTCCATATGTCATATAGTTGGGACGTACAGGATGTCACCTTTTCAGATTGGCTTCTTTCACTCAGCGATATGCATTTAAGTTTCTTCCATGTCTTTTCATGCTTGATAGCTCATTTCTTTTAACTTTGAATAACATTCCATTGTCTGGATGTACCACGGTTTATTTGTGCATTCACCTATGAAGGGCATCGCCATTGCTTCCAAGTTTTGGCAATTACAAACAAAGCTGCTGTAAACATCCGTGTGCAGGTTTTTGTGTGGACATAAGTTTTCAACTCCTGTGGGTAAATACCAAGAAGTGTGATTGCTGGATCATATGATAAGTACGTTTAGTTTTGTAAGAAACTGCCAAACTGTCTTCCAAAGTGGCTGGACCATTTTACATTCCCACCAGCAATGAATGAGACTTCCTGTTGCTCTACATCCTTGCCAGCATTTGGTGTTGTCAGTGGTTCCGGATTTTGGCCATTTTAATAGATGTGTAGTGGTATCTCATTGTTGTTTTCACTTACATTTCCCTGATTACATATGATGTGGAGCATCTTTTCATATGCTTATTTACCATCTGTATATCTCCTTTGGTGAGAATAAATGGGGAAATTCTGAATGCTTATATAGCTATGTTTTTTTTTAACAGCTTTAGCCTAAGCTAAGTTTTAGCCATGGTATACACACAGATTGGTGACACAGAGCTCCCAGCCGCTCACAGTATCAATTGCTCAAGCCCAGTTTCTGGAGTCAGACATACCCAGGATTAAATCTGGCCCTGCCACTTATTCACAGTTAGACAATGGGCAAATTGTTTAACTTGGTAACCCTTAATTTATGCATCTGTAAAATGACATAACGATACCTCACAAAGTGGGTGTGAGAATTTGATAAGATTATGTGTAAAAAATGCTTGGCACAGTCCCTGGCACATGGTAAATGCTGCGGAAGTTCATTCAAAAGGAAAATTATTCTTTTTTTTTTGGTAAAGAAATGTGACAAGCAAAGTTTCAATGATTGAAAGGTCCTTCTCAAAAATAATTTGTCTTTAATTCCTCAATCTTAAGACCAATTTAGAGGCCATCAAAGAAAATGGCATAATAGTATGAGACAGAAATATTTATTGAAAATGTAACGTCAAATGATCTTTTCATGTAGCCCACAATTCACACTGCATGATGGGTAAATTGTATAGGAATATTAACAAATAATATTTGAAATCTTGAAAGACCAATGTATGAAACCTCTATGGAAGCATTTGGTACTGGGTCAAAAGGATTTCAGTGAATCCTAAGACAACTCTGTTTATTAAAGAGAAGGAAGGATCTCACAAGACATATAGGTGATTGGCTACTTTAAAATTTGAATTGGTCCTTTCAGCCTCATCTACAGAGCCCCTCCCTGGATTCTAGCCATATTAGCTATTTGCCATGGCCCTTGTCCCCAGATCCTCACCCCATATATCTGTGAAAACTCCCCTCCAAACTTTTGAGACCCCTCCAGGAAGCATTAGCTGATATATCCCTCTGATCACTCCTGGTGGAACTCCATATCAGTTGTCACTTATACCTTGTATATGCCTGTATTTTAGCAGTAATAGTAATAGCTACTAATGTATCACAGACTTACTACATGCCAGGCATTGCATTCCGGATTTCATACATTTTCTCATTGTTCCTTGCAAGAACCCTTTAAGAGCAACTGGAAATCAGGACTAGGATGGCCCATTCTGGATAGTTATAATCTTGTAAAGAGCACTGACATTTTTGTCAAGGTGTACAAAGAATGCTTGAGCCAAACCTATGTACTTCTTCAGGTGTAGGAAGACCCTCATGGGTGTATAACTTATGTAAATAGGAAGAAGGTAACAGTCGCTGGCCATGAAGAACTCACCTTCTAGGAAGAGATCCAGACAAATAACTGTTAGGTTAAAGCATGAAAACTACCATTTTTGTAGATCAAGATTGGCCAAATATAAATAATTTCATATGATTTGACTTCATATTATATCATGTAAAAATTCAGGATGCAAAAGCATCTGAATGTTTGCTTTAGTAACTTAATGAAAATAAGAATAAGAGAAATGCTTCTATAGTTCATAATGCAATTGTCTATCTTACAAGTGTATGTGAATTTAGCACCAACAAAGATTTATTTAGTATTATGGGAAATATTACTCATTTTAAGGGAGGAATATAAAGCTCTGAAACCATAGTGTTTAGGTTATATAAAGGTGGAAAATAAACTGAAAGAAGTGTTGCTCTATGTCACATGTTTGTCACAAAAGATATATAGGTTGAAATTGTCATTTGTTTTACATATTTGTTCCTAATACTCTACATACTGAATTTTAGTGAATTCCAGAAGTACAGTCGGTTTCAAAGACTATTATTTTATACACACGTACATATATAAATTTTACACATATATAAATTTTTAAAATTTAAGGGGGCAATAACCATAGGAATTTCTGATCTTCCATGGGTGAAATGGTAGGTTAAGCATTCAAAGTAAAACGTTGTGACTAATATATTTATGAACATATTTTTTCACAAATCATCAATTCTTTAGCTTTATTAAAGATACTTTATGTAAGGAGAATATTTTAATAAGACAATGGTGGGAAGTGAAATGAATTGCTCTCTTTCTAATACAGTTGAAACAAAACTTGACCAGGGCAGTAGCAGAATATCTATGGGAAATAGTGAATCATGAATAAAACAGCAGGAGACAAGTAGAATGTCCAGAGATTAAAATGTTAAAAAAGTAGTAATATTCTAAGCCTTTCAAAATTGCATCAATGCTGAGAATATATTATATAATGGGTGAGATTCTGCACCTAAGGCTAAAAACTGTATCTCTAAGTTTGATATTACAACCCAGCACTGGCTTATTCACAAAAGGTGCTCACCCAGTAGTTGTTGCATTAATAAATTAACAGATGAAATATATCAAAGTACGGACTTTTAAATCTAATGATTAATCTTTTTGAAAATTAGACGATCTGTGCGGGCATGCCTTTGTTACCTTTGTGGAAATAAGTCATTCCAGTGCACATCAATGAATATGATCAAATTCATGTTAAAGACTGTACATTTTATTAGACGATTAAAAAGTTGATAAATAGGTCTTTAATCTCTTGTATTTCATGGAGTATACTAAGTAAATAACATTTGAGGGAAAAAGGAGCAGCTTTTCAGGTTTTAACTATAGCAGACTAAACAGACTTGCAGGGAGAGGCAGAGATAGAGGCTCAGTGAAACGAGAATGGAAAGAAATGGTGTCACTTCATCTCTCTTTTGACAAACTTCGTGATCTTGGTCAGTGGTTTAAAACCTAAACTCTCTCAGCTGCCTACCTACCCCCCTTAATCCAAGTGTTGCAAAGACAAACATTTAATTTTATACATTAAGTTTACCATAAGAATAGTAATGCTTTATTAAATTAGGTGAATGTAAAAGAAGTGAAATTCAAAGTTGGTTGAGAAAGTACCTAAGAAAGTGGTAAATTTCCAGGTGTGCATTGTACTAAATTTGTAACAGTCTCCCAGACCAAAAAGTCTCAGTCACAACACACTCTGGAAACTCAGCAGCAGGCCTGTTGAGAGAAGATAAATAGCAAGAAGTGGAAGGGATTTGTCATAATCTCTGGGGCTAGCACTTCAAGGAGTTGCCATCAACTGGAATCTTAAGGTTAAGGTTGGGAAATTATAGAGGAGACTTGGTTTTGAACCAGGCTATTGTCAGTATACAAAGGATGAGGCCACAGGACTCTTGACCTAGAGCAGAAGTCAATACCATGATTCCAGAGATTTCCAGTCATTTCTCAAAGACATGGAAATCACGGACCAGGCCCTAGAATAAGGGGAGCTGGTAAGATCCAGACTGTGGGTCAAGGACCCAGACAAATGTGGGTTAAGTATTTTACCTGCCGCATTGATGTTGGGCTTGGTCATGTGACTCACTTTGGCCAATAAAATGTTGGCAAACATGACACAAGCAGAGGCTTGAAAAGTTCTTGCTCCATTTTATACTCTGCTCATCCACCATAAGATTCCCAGGTAGTGCTAGATCATCAGCCTGGACCTTAAATTGAACATGTGTAGTGCAAATCTGAGCCCAACACACAGCCTGAGCAGAGCTGCCAAGCAGCTGAGCCCAGCCAAAGACAGCGGAACCACAGTTGACCCTCAGACCAAAGCATGTGGAAATACATGTCCCTGGTTGTAAGCCACTGAGTATTAGATGGCCATTTTGCAGCGTATTATTGCAATTACCAAAGTATATGTGTGTGTAATTTCCTCTCAAAATCTTCAACATTATCGTTGAGTATTAATACTTATTAACATGAACTTTTTCAGTAAAAATTTTTCATTGTCACCTGCTCAACCTGTGGCTTTATTCTTAAGGGTTCTCAGTCCCAGTTCACCTGGCAGAAACTCCAGAGAAAAAGGTCTTAGTTTAACTCCCCTTTAGCTAGTCCTCTTGCTATTTCTGAAAGATTTCATCAAAACACAAATGCACTTATTCACCTATAAATCCCAAATGTGATCAGCTCATGTACTTGCTTTTTGGAGAAAAGGACCAGTCAGCCTACTTGTTTAGGTAAAAGCACCTGACAAATTTGTTTACTTTGAGAACATTCACCAAACAATCTTTCCTCCAAGTAATTTATACCCTGAAGATATTTTCCCTTTTTTTCTTGGTAAGGAAGATTAGCTCTGAGCTAACATCTGTTGCCAATCCTCCTCTTTTTTTTTTATCTTTATTTATTTATTTTTTATGTTTATTTCAGTAACATTGGTTTATGACATTGTAAAAATTTCAGGTGTACATCATTGTACTTCTATTTCTGCATAGATTACATCATGTTCACCACCAAAATACTAATTACAACCCATCACCACACACATGTCCTGAATTATCCCTCTCACCCTCCTCCCTCCCCCCTTCCCCTCTGGTAACCACCAATCCAATCTCTGTCCCTATGTGTTTGTTTATTGTTGTTATTATCTACTACTTAATGAAGGAAATCATACGGTATTTGACCTTCTCCCTCTGACTTATTTCACTTTGCATTATACCCTCAATGTCCATCCATGTTGTCACAAATGGCTGGATTTCATTGTTTCTTATGGCTTAGTAGTATTCCATTGTGTATATATACCACAGCTTCTTTATCCATTCGGCCCTTGATGGGCACTTAGGTTGCTTCCAAGTCTTGGCTATTGTGAATAAGGCTGCAATGAACACAGGGGTGCATGTACCTTTACAAATTGGTGTTTTCAAGTTCTTTGGATAAATACCCAACAGTGGAATAGCTGGATCATATGGTAGTTCTATCGTTGATTTTTTGAGGAATCTCCATACTGTTTTCCATAGTGGCTGCACCAGTTTGCACTCCCACCAGCAGTGTATGAGAGTTCCCTTCTCTCCACATCCTCTCCAACACATGTTGTTTCCTGTCTTGTTACTTATAGCCGTTCTGAAGGGTGTGAGGTGTTATCTCATTGTGGTTTTGATTTGCATTTCCCTGATAGTTAGTGATTTTGAACATCTTTTCATGTGTCTGTTGGCCATCTGTATATCTTCTTTGGAGAAATGTCTGTTCAGGTCTTTTGCCCATTTTTTAATTGGGTTGGTAGTTTTTTTGTTGTTGAGATGCATGAGTTCTCTATATATTTTGGAGATTAAGCCCTTATCGGAAGTATGGTTTGCAAATATCTTCTCCCAATTGTTAGGTTGTCTTTTCGTTTTGTTGATGGTTCCCTTTGCTGTGCAGAAGCTTTTTAGTTTGATGTAGTCCCATTTGTTTATTTTTTCTATTGTTTCTCTTGCCCGGTCAGACGTGGTGTTTGGAAAGATGTTGCTAAGACCGATGTCGAAGAGCGTACTGCCTATGTTTTCTTCTAGAAGTTTCACAGTTTCAGGTCTTACATTCAAGTCTTTAATCCATTTGGAGTTAATTTTTGTGTATGGTGTAAGGTAAGGGTCTACTTTCATTTTTTGCATATGGCTATCCAGTTTTCCCAACACGATTTGTTGAAGAGACTTTCTTTTCCCCACTGTATGTTCTTGGCTCCTTTGTCAAAGATTAGCTGTCGATAGATGTGTGGGTTTATTTCCGGGCTTTTGATTCTATTCCATTGATCTGTGTGTCTGTTTTTGTGCCAGTACCATGCTGTTTTGGTTACTATAGCTTTGTAGTATATTTTGAAATCAGGGAGTGTGATACCTCCAGCTTTGTTCTTTTTTCTCAGGATTGCTTTAGCTATTCGGGGTCTTTTGTTGTTCCATATAAATTTTAGGATTCTTTGTTCTATTTCTGTGAAAAATGTTGTTGGAACTTTGATAGGGATTGCATTGAATCTATAGATAGCTTTAGGAAGTATGGACATCTTAAGTATGTTAATTCTTCCAATCCAAGAGCATGTAATATCTTTCCATTTCTTTGTGTCTTCTTCAATATCTTTCAGAAATGTTTTATAGTTTTCGGTGTACAGATCTTTCACCTCTTTGGTTAAATTTATTCCTAGGTATTTTATTCTTTTTGTTGCAATTTTAAATGGGATTGTATTCTTAATTTCTCTTTCTGCTACTTCGTTGTTAGTGTACAGAAATGCAACTGATTTTTGTATGTTGATTTTGTATCCTGCAACTTTACCGTATTCGTTTATTACTTCTAAAAGTTTTCTGGTGGATTCTTTAGGGTTTTCTGTATATAAAATCATGTCATCTGCAAATAGTGACAGTTTCACTTCTTCCTTTCCAATTTGGATCCCTTTTATTTCTTTCTCTTGCCTGATTGCTCTGGCTAGGACTTCCAGTACTATGTTAAATAGGAGTGGTGACAGTGGGCATCCTTGTCTGGTTCCTGTTCTTAGAGGGATGGCTTTCAGTTTTTCACCATTGAGGATGATATTAGCTGTGGGTTTCTCATATATGGTCTTTATTATGTTGAGATACTTTCCTTCTATCCCCATTTTATTCAGAGTTTTTATCATAAATGGATGCTGTATCTTGTCAAATGCTTTCTCTGCATCTATTGAGATGATCATGTGATTTTTATTCTTCATTTTATTAATGTGGTGTATTACATTGATTGATTTGCGAATGTTAAACCATCCCTGCATCCCTGGAATAAATCCCACTTGATCCTGGTGTATAATCTTTTTAACATATTGTTGTATGTGATTTGCTAGTATTTTGTTGAGGATTTTTGCATCGATGTTCATCAGTGATATTGGCCTGTAATTTTCTTTTTTTGTGTTGTCCTTGTCTGGTTTTGGTATCAGGGTAATGTCAGCTTCGTAGAATGAGTTAGGGAGCTTCTCCCCCTCCTCAATTTTTTGGAAGAGTTTGAGAAGGATAGGTATTAAGTTTTCTTTGAATGTTTGGTAGAATTAACCAGGGAAGCCGTCTGGTCCTGGACTTTTATTTTTGGGGAGGTTTGTAATTACTGTTCTGATCTCCTTACTGGTGATTGGTCTATTCAAATTCCCTACTTCTTCTTGATCCAGTTTTGGAAGGTTGTATGATTCTAAGAATTTATCCATTTCTTCTAGATTGTCGAATTGGTTGGCATATAGCTGTTCATAGTATTCTCTTATAATCTTTTGTATTTCCGAGGTGTCTGTTGTAACCTCTCCTCTTTCATTTCTGATTTTACTTATTTGTGCCTTCTCTCTTTTTTTCTTGGTGAGTCTAGCTAAAGATTTGTCAATTTTGTTGACCTTTTCAAAGAACCAGCTCTTGGTTTTATTAATTTTTTCTATTGTTTTTTGGTCTCTTTTTCATTTATTTCTGCTCTGATTTTTATTATTTCCCTTCTTCTACTTATTTTGGGCTTGGTTTGTTCTTCTTTTTCCAGTTCCTTTAGGTGCATTGCTAGATTGTTTATTTGAGATTTTTCTTGTTTGTTGAGATAGGCCTGTATCGCTATAAACTTCCCTCTTAGAACCGCTTTTGCTGTATCCCATAAATTCTGGCATGTCGTATTTTCATTTTCATTTGTCTCCAGGTATTTTTTGATTTCTTCGTTAACCCAGTCATTGTTCAGTAGCATTTTGTTTAATCTCCACGTATTTGTGGATTTTCTGATTTTCTTCCTGTAGTTTATTTCTAGTTTCATACTATTGTGGTCAGAAAAGATGCTTGGTATTATTTCAATCTTCTTAAATTTATGGAGTCTTGTTTTGTGGCCTAATATGTGATCAATCCTGGAGAATGTTCCATGTGCATTTGAAAAGAAGGTGTATTCTTCGGTTTTTGGATGGAATGCTGTGTATATATCTACTAGGTCCATCTGTTCTAGTGTGTCATTTAAAGCCAATGTTTCCTTATTGATCTTCTGTTTGGATGATCTATGCATTGGTGTAAGTGGAGTGCTAAAGTCCCCTACTATTATTGTGTTACTGTCTATTTCTGTTTTTATGTCTGTTAATAATTGCTTTATATATTTAGGTGCACCTACATTGGGTGCATAGATGTTTACAAGTGTTATATCCTCTTGTTGGATTGTTCCCTTGATCATTATGTAATGCCCTTCTTTGTCTCTTTTTACAGTTTTTGTTTTAAAGTCTATTTTGTCTGATATGAGTACTGCTACCCCAGCTTTCTTTTCATTCCCATTTGCATGGAGTATCTTTTTCCATCCCTTCACTTTCAGTTTGTGAGTGTCTTTAGGTCTGAAGTGTGTCTCTTGTATGCAGCATATATATAGGTCTTGTTTTTTTATCCAGTCAGCCACCCTATGCCTTTTAATTGGAGCATTTAGTCCATTGACGTTTAAAGTAGCTATTGATAAATATGTACTTACTGCCATTTTTTAACTTTTTTTTTTCTCAGTGTTTTAGTAGTCCTTCTCTGTTCCTTTCTTCTTCTATACAGAATTGATGGTCACTTTAGTTTGACCTCTGTCTGAAAGCTGTACTCGTAACTCCCCTCCTCCCTCCTTTTATGTTTTTGATATCATATCTAATCTCTTTTTTGTGTATTTGTATCCATTACGTTCTAATCATGGAAATAGATAACTTTTCCTATTTGTGGTCTTCTCTTTTCCCCTTAAATCAGTCCCTTTAACATTTCTTGTAGCACTGGTTTCTTGGTGACAAACTCCTTTAATTTTTGCTTATCTGGGAAAATTTTGATCTCTCCTTCCATTTTGAATGATAACCTTGCTGGGTAGAGTATTCTTGGCTGTAAGTTTTTTCCTTTTAGCACTTTAAATATATCATGCCGTTCTCTTCTAGCCTGTAAGGTTTCTGCTGAGAAGTCAGCTGATAGCCTTATGGGGTTTCCTTTGTATGTAACTTGACATTCTCTTGTGGCTTTTAGGATTCTCTCTTTATCTTTAATTCTGGACATTTTGATTATGATGTGTCTTGGTGTGGGCCTCTTTGGGTTTATCTTGTTTGGTGCTCTCTGTGCTTCCTGTACCTGGATGTCTGTTTCCTTCCTTAGGTTAGGGAAGTTTTCATCTATTATTTCTTGAAATAGATTCTCTGGCCCCTTGTCTTGCTCTTCTCCTTCCGGGACACCTATAACACGGATGTTAGTGCACTTGATGTTGTCCCAGAGGTCCCTTAGACTGTCCTCACTCTTTTTAATTCTTTTCTCTCTTGCGTGTTCAGCTTGGGTAATTTCTTCTAGTCTTTCGTCCAGCTCACAGATCCATTCTTCTGTATCCTCTACTCTGCTTTTGAGTCCCTCTAATGAATTTTTCATTTCCAGTATTGTATTCTTCATTTCTGATTGGTTCTTTTTTATATCTTCCATTTCTTTGTTGACATTCTCACTGAGTTCATCTATTCTTCTCCCCACATCAGTGAGCATCGTTAACACTCTTAGTTTGAACTCTCTGTTGGGTAGGTTGCTCATTTCTGTTTCACTTAGTTACTTTTCTGGGGTTTTGTCCTGTTCCCTTACTTGGAATGTATTCCTTTGCCTCCTCATTTTGCCTCTTTCCCTGTGCTTGTGTCTACGTATTAGGTAGGTCAGCTACGTCTCCTGCTCTTGGATAGGTGACCTTATGTAAGTGATGCCTTAGGAGGCTTCCAGTGTGCTTCCCTCAGTTCTCAATGTTCTAGGGGTGACCCCTATGTGGGCTACGTGTGTCCTTCTGTTGTGGCCTGTCTGCTCTCCCTGTAGGTGCCGAGGGAGGTTGAGTTATGCTCCTGGCCAGCTGTTATAATGCTCAGCTGCTTGTAGTTGGTGTGGGCCCTTCAGTCTCTTTATCAGGTGTGGGGAGCCCCAGCACAGTTGGCTGCAAGTTCTAATACCACATTTGTGTTGCAGTATTTCTTTTAAGTGAGTAGGCCCCCAGCGTGGCAGGTTGTTAGGCTCAGGGCCTTACAATTGCTGTAAGCCTCTAGCCTATTAGGTCTCTTGTCAGCTCTCTGAGGATTGCAGCTGGGTGGGGCTGGCCTCAGGCACAGGAGCACCCAATTGTTTCAGGCTTTGGAAGGTGGGGCAAACCTCCTATGTGGGTCTTTGAGAAGCACAAGTCTTCTGCAGCTGACAAACCCTGCCGCCCACAGATCCACACACACAGTCAACACAATCCTGCCCTGTGTGAGCGCCCCGACCTCCCCAAGCGGACCCAGTCTCTCCACGGTGGGAGCCCCACACACTCCGCCACCGCCCCACACTCTCCACCCGCTCCTTGTGCACACCCTGCCCTGCTCAAGTCGGCTCAGTTGCCAGGCTGCAGAGAATCCAGTCACCAATCTATGCAGGCCCACAAGTTGCCTGAGGGCTTGTTGTTGGGTGGGGCCAGTCTCTAGGGTGGGCTGCCTGCCCTGGCTGAGCTGGATTAAATTGGTGCTCTAGCGGGTGGAGCAGACCCTGGGCTAGCAGGCCTCAGGGAGAACTCCAATGGCGTCTGTGTCAGCACGCCCACACTAGGCCACAACAATGGCCGCCGCCAATGTCCCAGTCCCTGGAGAGGTCTCACCCCTCACCGAGATGCACTCAGGGCCTATTAGGTGAGTCTCTTTTCACCACAGCACTGTGCACCTTTCTTTCTGGTGATTTCAGGATGCTTTCTGAAACGGGTGAGTTTGCGCACGGACCCTTTAAACGCCAGTTTTAGTTTCTTTGTGAACTGGGTTTTCTGGGGTACTCCCCAATGCTTTAGTAGCAGCAAAGTCAGATATTCTGCCACTCGTCTCGATTGTGCTGGGTCCACAAAATGCCCACAGCGGGGCCGCTCCCGGCTCAGGGCCCCGCGTCTCCAGGGAGGCTGCGTACCTGTGAGCTGCTCCCGGCAGCCGTGAAGCTGGCGGCTTGTGAAGGCGGCGTTTTTCCTCTCCAGAAGGGAGTCTCTGCCTCTTCCACCTCAGTTAGGATTGTCCGTTGTTGCAGGAGCTCCTCTTATCCAGTTTTCAGTTGTGTCTCAGGGGTAATTTTTCCACGAGTAGTTGTAAATTGGCTGTGTCCATGGGAGGAGGTGAGTTCCCAGTCTGCTTACGCCGCCATCTGTCCAGCGTTTTTTGCCAATCCTCCTCTTTTTTGCTGAGGAAGATTGTCCCTGAGCTAACACCTGTGCCGGTCTTCCTGTATTTTATACGTGGGCCTCAGCCACAGTGTGGCTCGATGAGCGTAGGTCCACGCCCGGGATCTGAACCTGTGAACCCCAGGGCACCAAAGTGGAGTGCTCTAACTTAACCACTATGCCACCAGGCCGGCCCCTATTTTCACATTTTTATACCACTGTAAGAAGCAACGATATTCTGTAGGAAAGGGTGTTGACCAAAACTGTTCAGTATAATCTGTAAGGCCTGTCCAGTATGTGGGTCTTGGGTACACATTCGAATTGAAAAACACTGTTTGATATGCTATGTGGTTTTGTTTGCTTGCCTGCTTGTTTTAGCAGGACTGGTTCTGAACTGGAAAACTTTCTAAAACATGAATAATTTCTCTATGGGGGTCAGAAAAGGTGAATTTTAAATTGACTTGGCAATTCTGTTTCTATAAGTTAAACGTCTACCCACAGTGGAATTTTAAAATCTTTTAACTTTAAGCTGGTTAACTGTACTAACTTTTATATTAATGCGGTGACCTTTTTTATTCTAATTTCTGGTATATACCATGACTAAGTTCCACTGTTATTTACGTATCTAATCCTTACTGTAGCTGAAGTTTGTATTACATTTCTAAAGAAAAAAAATTTCATTTTAACTGATATTTGTAATCAGCCTACTCTTTCTTTTTACTACCAAGAAAATATAATCAGTAAGGCAAAACATTAAATATTCTATAGAAATAATAATGATAATAATAACAAAAAATAAAACATTCACTGAAAGCCTGCTATGTACTATGTATTCTTCTAAGAGTTTTACATGTATTAACTCAATTATCCTTCACAGTACTAGATAGGTACTATTTTTATCCCTCTCTTATAGACAAGAAAAATAAGGTACAGAGAGTTTAATTAACTTTCCAATGTCACACACAGAGTAAGTAATAAAATCAAGACTCCAACCCAGGCAATCCAGCTTTAGAGCCTGGATTCTTAACCATTTATATTGGTCAATTACTAATGTTATAACTCTAAAGATTGAACTAATTAGGATTCTCAGTGGTCGTAATTTCCCTTTCAAGTCATTGGAGCTACTAAAATTCATCTTCAGTAACTGGCAAAGATCATTTTATTGGCATAGTAAAAGGGCAGAATATTGGCGGATGATAAAATATTACACTTAGATGTTGGTAACTCAAATCTTAAGATGCCTAGAACTCTGAACATGACTAATTATTTTTTCCAGTACTCTTTGGGAGGGAATGATCAGAAAAATGGCAGATATTCAGTTTAGAATATGGTTGGATGAAGTCATTTAAAATTAGGCACTTTTCTATATTTTAATTATTTTATACCAAGCTACCAAAAACTTAAATTTGATGAATGGTACTTGAAGGAACTGGATGATCAAGTTACAACATCAAAATTAGAAAAAAAATTCGATAGGCAGTGACCATATATTCTATGTAATTTTGTAACAACATGGAAATAAATATTGCTTGTATGCTTGTTTGATCAAACATTTGTTCCGGCCTCATGCTGTCAGCTATTAGGGGGATATTCAACATAAACCCCTGCATCTCAATTACTGGCTTGAGAAGCTTTGGAAATAGATCCATTTTATCAAATGTGGTGGTTAATGCTACTTTGGAAGTGAGAACCTCAACCTATGGAGTCCTTCATTGGAAAGGCAGATCTTGGCACATTCTTGAAACTTATTCTGTGTTATATAAAGACAAATTCAACTCAAAATAATTATGAAACTTATTGGTTTCCTCTTCAGAGCTCCAAAATTCTGCAGAGCAAAATAATGGGATCAGAGAAGTCTATCAACAATCAAGGCTTGATCTGGAATAAAATTGGACATTTTGAACAAGGCAGAACTCCATCAGTAGTTAAGCACAAATACAGTTATCCTTTCTCACAATATTAGACGCCTTGAATTAATTTACAGTAAAAAAAAAATCACAAAACTAGATGCTTAAGGGTAATCAAGAGCCTATTAAAAAAAGATAGGTTGGCAAGTTAATAGTGTTGACTAATAGTATATGTCTGATTATAGGTGATCAACCATCTCAGTGTGCTTGGGTGAGAAGTGAGGGCTTTCCTGGATGTGAGACTTTCAGTGTGTGTTATAATTCAGAGTAGCCATGAGAATCTCAATGAAAAGTCACATGTATTGTATTGCCCCTCCCTCTTTTTTCCCTTCTATGTTGGCTGACTGTATGAAATAAAGGGAGAGCACATTTTTTTTTTAAATGTGCTTTTTTTGGTGTAGGACCTAGCACTAAAGATAACTAAGTCCTTACCTTCAAGATGATTGTAACCTAGATTAGTTGAGAATTTAAAAAATAATTTTGAAGTAAACCAAACGAAGGTGCGTAATCCATAAAATTTAGCTGGCACTGAATATAAAATTGCACAATTCAGGCTACTGATGTTTTTAAATAATATAATTCCCCTTGGCATTTTTCTATTGACGACTGTTGAATAGCCAAGTAGACTATAACCATTTTATGTCTTGTCTTTCCACTTAGTAACCTCATAGTTTCAGTGAGTTCATTTCATTTGACTTGTAGTTTTCCAGATCCAGTTTAAGTTCAATGATTTTTCTAGCTGTTTTGTTTTAATGAATTTTTATTCTGCAAAAGATACTCTGGCAGGGTTTTTGCTAGCTTATTTTTAGAGTTTTATCCACTTGAGCATGATGAATGATGTTATGATCAAGGAAATAGTCATATTAGATAAAATTACTTATAAAATGTTGAGTTTGGAGAAAACACCCACGTGCAAACATAGTAGCAGCTGTGTGTGTGGCCTTCGGGTGGATCAGGTGAAGAGGTTTCAGTGGGACACGAGGGCAAGGGTGGCTATGCAGACTGAAACGAAACCCACTGCGCTGAGCCTGCTGTTTTTGTTTCCTCGTTCTCAGAGCACTCACTGGGCTCTAAGTGCTGCTGGTATTATTGCTCCATGGTTTATTTTTCATGTGCAGAATGTATCTAGAATATAAATCAAAGTACAGGGCATACTTATCAGTTTACTAATATACTTGTCTCTTGGCTTTATAAGGTGAAGGTAAATTTAATTGTATTCATGACCCCCAGAAAGGGAGTTATAAGTTTTCTTCCCCCATATGTATTGTCTTGTAATAAATACTCTTCACTCAACTGGAACGTGTTATTTTCCTCCTTTCCTCCTTTCATGAATAATGTTTACAATATTTTGAGAAAATACTGTGGAACTTCTTAAACATTCCTATGGAACCATTAAATGGTTCCATTTTTACTACATGTTGAGTATTGTCCCCTGGAGAATTCAGAGGTATACAAATATATTGCAGCTATGCTAAAACTGGACCTTTTAAAAGCAGCAAAAGATTAGATGGTAATTGTGACAAAGATGATGCAGGCGATGAGAATAATAGCCATACCTACTAAATGTCATCCATTGTTCCATGTACTTTATATACATTATCTCATTTAACTGTAATAGCTGTCTAAGAGATGACCACCATTATCATTTCCACTTCGCAAATGATGAAACTGCGGCTTGCCAAGTCATTTAGACTTTCTCAGGGTTGCACCTCAGTGTGGGCCTGCTTAGGAGCCCAGGTGGAGATAAAGGAGCCTCTGCCACCATCTCCCAAACACAGGGACATGGATATGGGGGAGCAGCTTTCATTTAGGAGCACTGCTGGGAAGCAGAACCCTCAGGTTGCATATCAGCCCAGAAGGTGACAGCAGCATTCACTAAAGTGTAAGCGTTGACCGTAGACTGAGCCCTCCAGAGGACATGGACGAAAGTTTTGAGAGGAAGAAGATGAGTGAGAAGGTGAGTCAAGGGGGCGGGAGAGACCCCTGTGTATTTTGTGGATGTGAACACTTGAAGGGACTGCTTGTGATGAGTAAGGACATGTGGAGTCTGAAGCAAGATGTGCTTAGCTGGCCATGAATTTTCCAGGAGAAGGAGTGTGTAGTGGAAATGAATAGGGAGAACTTAAACCTTTCAAGTGTTAGCTGAGCCTGATGTGTGCTGCTGAATCTTAAATTCTAAAATAGTGGGTCAGAGGTCTGATTTTTAGTGCCTTTAATGCTTCTTGGAGGAGGCCCTTGTAGTCAGAATCCAGGCCTCTAGCAGCAGAGGACTACGACTTGAGTTTTGTAAATCCTTGTTGCAGCATATGTCTCTGTGTAGTGGTGTGTTCTCAGGAGATCGCAGGGTCCTTTTTGTGTGTCGGGGGTTGAACTTTTTATGGATAAAGAGTTATCTTCTACGTAGGATGAGATACGTCAATGAAAGCAAAAGACAGTAAAATTTTTCACCATTTGTGCAAGGGAAAGGGTGGTTGGGAAAGAAAAGAGCAAGAATTTTGATTTGCCAGCCTAGTGTCAACAACTTTACATACATAATTTAATCTTGGAACGACGTGCAGGTTTGTTAATATTATTTCCATGTCATAGCTAAGAATAAAACTTGGGGCTTGGAAAGATTTACAAAAAATAGGCCAAGGTCATAAAAGTAGTAGGTAGATCTGGGATTAAAATCCAGATCTTCTGACATCAGATATTTTACTTCTTATATAACAGCATATGGCAAGAAAGTTTTGGTAGTAGGCAGTCTACTGCCTGAGTCTGCTAGTATAAACATAAACATATGCTCATTTCTGAATCTTGTCTATTAGTCCAGACCCTTTACCAAGACATATAGGCAACATCTGTGACCTGTAACGTTTCTCATTTCCCTGAAGTTTGTCTCAGCATTGTATAAAATCAGGGATTGTACATTTACAGCCAGATTTCATTCAAGATTTTCCATTATTAGTAATAGATAGATGATGGGAGGGGGCTTAAACAGGGGGATTGAAATGGAAGTTCAGTTACTTTGGGGGAAGATCTTGGCTTTTCCTTACTCAGGGATAAGTTGGGAAACTTCTGCTCTCATCTCATCTGCTTTGACTTAAGAAACATTCTTCAGTCCTACACACCAAGTCATCAACACAGACTTATTGAGCTAAGGCCAAGCCCTTTAAATTAGAAGCAATAAGCAAGGAAGATGAAAAAGAAGAAAAAGAGTCTCAAATATTGTCCCAGTGCACCAGAAGGACTTTCTAACTCTATAATCATGGCTGCACTACTGTAATAATTTCCGCATATTATTATGTGTATGTATTACATGTACATATTAGGGACCTAGCATAGCATTTTCCATTCCACGTATTAAATCTGTTTCATCCTCAATAGAAAATAAGTACCCAGGGCAGGAACACCGTTTTCATCCCTGTGAATTCGTATTATTTTTATAGGAATACAAGAAGTCTGTTGAATGAACAATCAGAGCTCAAAAGAGAAGTAGTTTGCTAGGGAAGTTAGAAAGCCCTACTTGAAGGCTCTTTCATTTGCAGGCACTCTACTCCGACGAGAGGTGACAAGTTCTAACTAGAGATGGCAAAGCACGAGCAGGAAGAGAAGTTGGCAAAGGATGTTGTAGATGACATTGTAAGCTTCCTGTCCCACCTCCATCATTCTCTATAAACTTGCACAAAACCCTTGACGTAACTGCTCAGTTCTTTATTTACTACATAACCAGGGAACACAGTAATATATAAGATCATTTATATTTTGAGAATTCTTTGACTTTTATGAAGTACCCTATGAACAATTCATATATTTCTTGGAATAAGTGTAGTCTCTTTAGAAAGAAGTGTTTGTCTTCAGAACCCAAATCTAAGAAATTTAAATCATAGTGAGCAGATTGGAAACAATAGGGACATTGGAAATCCATTGACTTCCATTTTAATGTCTGACAATATTTAAAAAAATTTTCATTTCAGTGGTAGCACCTTGCTTTGGAATGGTATTAAAACCTTCACACCATATAATCACTTATGCTTGCTGCATTCTAATGAACATAAACAGTGATGTTTCTTTTAAGACATTCATCCCTAAAGAAACGTCCTTAGAAATAAGCCTCAATCTTTCAGATCCTTAAGACAACTGTCTCTCTGTGTCCTGGTAGACAATGAACTAGAGAGGGAGAAGAATACAGAGGGGAGAGAAAATGAGAAACCAATGTCATGTTCTTCAGTATGGTTTTTATTTTGTATCCTTGTCTCTGTTTGAAATAGTCTCCTTACTCTGGTCCTGAGCTGAATTATAGCGTCAACTCTATATTTAGACCACCTGGCTTTGAATCCTGACTTGCCATTTAATTTCAAGAGTAATCTTGAAAGTTATTTACCTCCCTGTGTGTCGGTTCCTTTGGCATAAAATGGGCATAATAATAGACCCATCTCATAAGGTTGTTGTGAGGAGTCAATGAGAAAATAATGCAAGGTTCTTAGAAGAGCACTTGGCACATAGTAGACATTTACTAAATGTTAGCTATTATAATTACCGTCATTGTTGTTAACTTGTGTTCTGGCCTGGTATTAGTGTATTAGGGCCAGAGCAACCCATCTGCTACCCAAATATGTCTTCAGAAATAAAATGGCTCAGAGTTACCATTCATCTTGTGCTGAATGGAAACCCCACTAAATCCTGCTAATTCCATTTAAACCATTTGCCACTTCCACTCCACACTTCTCATCTCCACTGTTCACGTGCTCAGTTCCAACCTTCATCATCACTTGTGCTATGGTATTAGTCTCTTATTTGGACCCAAAAGTCCTTATTTCTCTAATTCATCTCCCACATTGGCATCAAATATATCTTTTCAGGTTGCAAAACCGACACCTGCTTGAAATCTACTCTAACATATCTTAAGTGTTCAACCAAAACGTTCTTTTCTTCCTATTTCTATCTTCCTTCTGGTGATGCTACAGGCTGAAGAGTGAGCAAGCTCTCCAACATTAGTGACATTCAGATAGCTGCTGAATTAAATATGTCAGGGATTCCACAGCAGGGTGTTCACGTTGTGTTGGAGATTGAACTGGAACAACCAAGTTGCTTTCCAGCACTGGGGATTCTATAATTATATGGTACAGACATAGGCTGAGTCTAAGAGAATCATTTTTTTTGAGAGAGTCACAAGATTTAGATATATTTGTTAGATCCCATTTAGATGTCCCCCTAGTTCTAAAAATCCATGTTAATCCTTCTATTAGTGTATGGGATTTTTAAAAACAGACTTTAATGCCTATAGAAGTTTTCTTATTATGTTAAGTTTACAGTTTTATACTTGATGCTTTAGGAGAATATGATAATTTAGAAAGTTTTTTTCTTCTTTTTAATGTGATAAAGAGAAAAGAACAAAAGGGAATATTGCTTAATATTGGTGTTTTGATTATTTTGATGTTGTGAAGAAAAACCATAACTAAAGCACATGATACTTTCAAATTTTAGGTTTTACATTATTTACACGTGTTGTGAAATATCATTTGAGAAAGTTGAAACAAATAAATGTATTGTAGCATTGGCCACACGTCGAATTATTACAGTGATAATAGAACTCTTGACTTGCTTATATCTGGACTTGTATAGTTCCTTTGATATGCATATATTTTATTGTACGATTAAGGGATTTTTGCTATATTGTTCAGCCAGGGATTGCAATCAGACCCACCCCTCCACAGAGCAGGGAGAAAGGCTTGTCCCTCGGATCAGAAATGAGAAAGGAATTGGAGGGCACCCCTTTGCGTTGAGTTAGAATCCTTCTTGAACTGTGGAGGCATCACAGTGATGGAGAGGTTGCTGGGTCCTAGAAGTATCCTCCATGTAAGGAGCCTGGGGTCTGGGGAGAAGGACATACAGTGTGGAGCTTGTGCCTCTGAACCAGCCCTTTGAGACTAAGATCTCGACACTCTCTCTTCTCTGAGTCAGCAGTGTGGAAGTGACCAGGCTTTGGAGCAAGGTAGCTAAAGCAGAATTTCACAACAGCTTACATTTCTCTAAGCTGAGCTGTTTTATTTCTTTGACTGACTTTTGATTATTTCCCCCTTTCTTCCTCAGCATCTCTTAGGGGCTGAATTGTGCTCTCCTCCCTCCAAATTCCTAGGTCAAGCCCTAACCCCCAGTACCTCAGAGTGTGACTGTATTTGGAGATGGGGCTTTAAAAAGGTGATTGAGTTAAATGAGGCCATTAGAGTGGGATCTAATTAATCTAACTGGTGTCCTTTATAAGAAGAGGAAATTTGGACACACAAAGGGACACCAGGGACCCAGGGCTGTATGCACACAGATGAAAAGACCATGTGAGGACACAGAGTGCAAGTGGCCATCTGCGAGCCAGGGAGACAGACCTCAGAAGAAACCCAAGCTGTCGACACCTTGATCTTGCACTTCTAACCTCCAGAACTGTGAGAAATAAATTTTTGTTTAAGCTACCGGGTCTGTGGTACTCTGTGGTGGCAGCCCTAGCACTAATACAGCGTCTAATAAAGCATCTCTTCGAGGCATCACCGGGTTCGTCAGTGCTGAGGGGAACCCAGCGAGGGATTTTCACCCCCTCTCAGGAAAGGCTTTACTGTAGCAGTGGGACAACGCCAGGCACAGTAATCAACAGGGGAGAATTCCGAGGGGCAGGTAAAATGTATGCCCTGTGCGTCTTGTTGCTTTTGCTCGCTAGACATGGGGGTTCTATTTTATTTTTTAATAAAGAAGGCAATTCCCCTCTAATTAGCACTTGTAAACTGAGCTGTGAAAGAAGGGAAGGTGGAAGATGAAAGTGAACTGTATCAACCAAGTCATTCTCCCCTTGTGTAGTTTTAAAAACAGCTGTTTAAAATCTATGTGTGATGTTTTTTAAAAAAAGCAAAACTGCTTTTGAATTTTGGGAAAATGGTTCCTTACCAACTGTTATATTTCTGAGAAGTCAGCTTTTCCTACAGCAGATATTTTTAGAAACCAGGAGCTGAAACAAAGCAATGGTTCTGATAACAGCGGAGACCTACATAGATAATAATATAATGCAGACACCTGTCCCTCTTGGCTAAAACTGTAAGGTAAATTATACTAAGTATTAATATCCTCAGAATCGGGGAAGAGTTTAAAAGGAAAGGAACTGTGTTTTTATTTTGTGCTCAAAAAAGTATTACATGTGACAACTCTATACCACGTACAGTTATTAGAAGATAGTTTTATAGTATCTTTATTTTATTATATATTTACTTATGGCTTCTGTGTGTTCTAATATAATTCTCCTTGATCCTCTGAATTATTAGCTCTCTGAATTATTATTATAGACTGAATTATTAAACAAAAAAGTTTAAAACATTTGTTTTTATACAAAACTTGATTTTCAAATTTTCCAATAGTTCGGTTTTCGTGCTTGTGCCAAAGAAAAAAAAGAAACTATGAAGAAAAATCGCATATCTTTTGTGATATATTACTCCCAACCCCCCCCCCATAAATTGGGAAAAGGACCTCCAAGTTCTAGAAGGAAATATTTTTTCATGCCTTATGGAAAAAGTCTGTTATTGGCTTAGACTGGCTAAACATAGGTGGTTAATGTTGGCATTTCTATCCTAACTGCCTTTTGCACTGTATTAATTTTTTATTGCTGCTGTAACAAATTACCACAAACTTAGTGGCTTCAAATAACACAAATTTATTCTCTTACAGTTCTGGAGGTCAGAAATCTGAAATTGATATTATTGGGTTAAAATAAAAGTTTCTACCAGTCTGCATTCCTCTAGAGGCTCTAGGGGAGAATTTGTTTCCTTGCCTTTTCCAGCTTCCAGAGGCTACCTGCATTGCTTGGCTTGTGGGTCCTTCCTGCATCTTTAAAGCCAGCAGTGTAGCATCTTCAAATCTCTCTGTGTCTCTGACCTCTGCTTCTGTCATCACATCTCATTCTCTGACCGACTCTCTCCGCTTCCTCTTATAAGGACCCTTCTTATTACATTGGGCCCAATGGAGAATGTAGGATAATCTTCCCTCTTAGGATCCTTTATTTAATCACATATGAAAAGTCTTTTATGCCATTTAACATAAACTGTACATATTTACAGGTTCTGGGTATTAGGACGTGGATATCTTTGTGGGGCCATTATTCTGCCTACTACACCCACACAATATGAAGCCCTTCTGATTGTGGGATGGATCTATCAGGGTCCATAAAGAGTGGGTTAACTAACTACCTCTGGAATTTTAGTGCTCAGCGTTATGGAGTATGTTTATGCAATTCTAGTCAGATTTAATGGTATCTCTAATCTAGCATAGAACTGCTGTTGATGTGAATACCAGGCCTGATTCAAGGTGAGAGTTGTCAGAGGAAAAACAGGCCCACAACCCAGTTAAGAGTTATCTGGAACTCTCAGGGCCAGCTGTGTTTCAGATTTTTGAAAGATAATGTGGTTTATAACTGTGTATTACATAGTATTCCCAGTGGGGTCTATAACAAGATTAGTTACTACTTCTGCAGTAAAACATGAATATTCATACTAAGTGAGGTAAAGACCATAAATAGTCTTATATCAGTTCATGTCAGGTTTTGCCACCTCTTGAGATGCAAAAAACTTCAGTTTCTGGAGGCTTTTTGATTTTGGAATTGTGCACAGTGTCATTGTATAGGGAAGACCAAGAGCCAGAAAACATACACGTACACACACAGGTACGTTTGCACACATACACACGAAAGACTTTTAATATCATTGGCTGTCAAGTGAGGATCGGGTTGAAAATTGTGCATGGAAGAGAACGAGAAAAGAGACAGGGTCAATTACAAGAGAAAGTCAAGTAGATATTCTGTCACAGATTCAACCGCTTTTCCCTCTTGAACAAAAGAAGCTGTTCTTGTATAGACAGAGAAAACAAAGATGACTGAACTATTAGAACTTTTCCTTGGAGCAGATCTCTCTCGGTTATGCCAACACATATCTGGTAAGGACTTTATCCGGGGGAGGAGAGACTTTTCTAGACTACGGAAACCAGCTCCTCCATGTGTTATCAGAGCTCTGGGAGGGGGAAAGGGAAATCCATCAGTATGTTTTAGGGAGGCTCAAGTCCCAGTGTGGGGGAGCACAACAGAGTCCCTGGTGATGTTACCGTCAGCAGAGAGAAAGACTGGACCTAGTCCTGACTAGGCTAGTGGTCTAGTCGTGACTCTGAGTCTGGAATTAGGATGAAGGAGAGTAGGTGGCCTTAAGTGTGTGAGGTGATGGGTGCTAAAAACCTAGTCTGACTCAGTCCTCTAAATGTTGCTTTGAGCCTAGGAAGTGGCAGAGTGTGTGAATTGAAAGAACCGGTCTCTTGGGGCACAAGTATCCTAAGGTATGGAACACCCTCAACTGAGTTTAACATAGAAAAAGTACTCTTGGTATCCGTGAGGAAATCCAAGTCAAACAGTGGTAACAAACAGCCCCCAAGTCTCAAAGTAATAAAATAATGTTTGCCCCTTCTTCTCCCTATGTGTCTATCCACTCTCTGGCATTACCAGTCTTCTTGGAAGAGACAAGGAGAGCTCTGAGGGTGTCCCACTGGCAATGAAATGCTCTTCCCTAGGAGTGATACGTGGCACTTCTGATCCCAACCCACTGACCCAAACTAGCCATATGGTTTCCCCAAACAACAAGGGGGCCAGGAAATACAATCCTACCACATACTCAGAAGGCGGCAGAACCAGAAATATTTGGCAAACTGTGCTAATGACTATAACCTTCTTCTTTGAAAAACTGATGTATCTAGAAATATTCTTTGTATCAGCAAGAATAGAAGACTTAGGCTCAATTTTTAGGTCACATTTCAGATTTGAGTTAGTTTTACCAGCAAGAGTAGTGCCATCTCTCCACAACCTCTGCTTCTGTGGGAGAAAGACCCACCCCTGCTGCTTCTCCCTGAACCTTCCCTCACAGTGGCTCAGTTCCATGGTACCATTTCTTCACCAAACCAGCAGTCTGCAAACAGAAACTTATTCTGACTCCTATCTGGGGCAACTTCACACAGGGTGGCATTATCCAGAAATCAAGAGTTTTTACCCCAAGGGTCAAAGTTTTGAAGGAGAGTCTTTTCCATTGACTAGGGGAAGTAGAACCTGATTGCCTTCACTTCTGAAGTCGAGTGTTGAGCCATAACCCAAAACCCAAGCTTCTGCTTAGCAGCCATTCCCCTCCAATGCATGCAGGGCATTAGACTGTTTCCTTTCTCCATGGCCAGCCCATCTCTTCCTTATCTCCCGCACTACCACACACCCTCACACTCTGGTAAGTTTATGGTACATGGGATGTACAAAGGAGAGAGAGTTGGGTCTTATAGTTACATGGATACTGGAGACTTGCACCAAGGGATATGAATGGGACCCCTCTTTTGCACCTCAAACTGTGAAATCATGCAATCAGCAGTTCAGACAAACATCCCCTCTTCTCCTTTACAAATAAGCATCGACATTTGCTTGACTGTCTCTAGTGGTATTAGAATTGCTCATATTTTGTTCTTCCTTTTAGCTGCTGAATATGGATGCCATGAAATTGGCTTGTAACAAGCAATAGCAAAATGTAAAGGATTGTTGCTTGCAAATGTATTAACTTAAAACAGTCTATTGCACATGCAAGGAAATATTATATTTATGAGCTGTGCAGTGTTCCAAGTTTATTTAACAGTAAGAATCTGTGCGGTTGGAGTCAAATGTTAAGTGGTTAAATAAAGTATGCATTACTGGCTCACCATATCCAATTGGTATTGATTAATGCCCTGCTACTGAATACGTTCCTCTTACAGATGTTCAAAAAATATCTTCTTTTCTGTTATCGCTGTCCTTGTATTATCATCTGCAGGTGAGAAATTCTTCTCTTTCTGCGGTGCAATTGTGTAAAGTGCTTCGTCTCACTCTGGTAAGACAAATGAGGACTTTTTAAGAGATGATTGTTGTAAATGCCACATTACACTGTCTGCTGTTTCCGTGATTTTGGCATTAAGTAGGATGAATAAATAACTTATTTTTTGGTCACTCATTCCTCTTGCCACTAGTCATCTGGCATGCCACATTTTCAATTTACTGAATTTTGTTCTACAAATATATTTGTGTTCCAGTAATTATTTAATATCTGAGCAGGAATACTAATGGCCAGGTGGTCGGGAGCCTTGGAGTTGAGTTCCAGTTCTGTGACTATGTATTTGTAACACTTGGTGTCAGTGAGTCTCTGTGAGCCCTGTTTTTACCTATAAAATCAATACCTTAAATAATTCTAAGGTTCACTTTATTTTCAAATGATTTGATTTGATATTTCATCATTAATTAAAGATACTGGGAGGTTACAGGGTACTGTAATTATTTGGAATCTGACTGTTAGTCACTCAAAAGTTTTATTTTTTGTAAATGTAATTGAGATTGATATTTCGTTTATATACATTTTATGATAATTGTATTTATAGATTCATATGTACAATATAACATAGTATGTAATACATAATTGGTAATATGTAATAGATTTATATGTATATTTATATATAATTATATTTTTGTTTATATTTTTTACATATAAGTGTACTTTTTCCTTCTCCACTGTATATACTGACACATAAAAACCTGAATTAATAATTCGTCGAATTAGTAATAAGGACAAACTGAAGAGAGGTGTAATCATTCACTGTGGAAAAAATATTTTTTAATTTAAATGTATTTCTTGACAGGCACTGCATTGTTTGCCCACAAGTCATTAGCTCTTTAACATAGAAGCTTAACGGGAGGAGGAGCCCCCAAGAAGATTTAACTTTGAAGTGTTGGGAGTCGTTCCTCAATGAGTCTAACTAGATTTGAAGGAGAGGATGAAGATTTATAGCTCTCGCTTCAATCACTTAAAGGATTATTTCGCAGAAGAAGTTTATTTGGTGTGGCTCTAGAGGAGAAAAAGGGACCAATTACTGTTCGTTCTTTTTTCCAATAAATATTTATTACGCAACTTCTCTGTGTAGGGTACTGTGGCTGCACAACACCCTGCTTTCTAGAGTGTTCACTGTACTAGAAAGTTGGTGAAAGGTGATTCTCATTAGAATGTGAAGAAGACTGGTAATTTTTGCTCCTGATGGGCCTGTGAACTCCCCATCACCGGCAGTATTTTGGAAGAGAATGGATGAATGATGTGGAGAATGGTGTGGAGAATGATGTGGAGAATGAATGGAGAATGGAGAATGGATGTGTTATAGGAGGGAATTCTTGCCTCATGAAGGAGAAGCGACTAGTGAATGATTGAGTCATCTGATCTGATTCTGTGAAGCTCCTTTGGGAGTACATGTGGTTTGATTTGATTTGATTTATCATTTAAAGAATGCCATTTCACTGAATACTTCAGGTAGACATTTGTGGCAATAAGGTGAAGTAAACTAACATAGCTTCCTTTTTCTTTGAATTAATCCTAAAAAAAAAAATCACAATTGACTTGTGAAAAAAGGTAAAAGCAATCACAATTGTGGAAATGATATAGGCCTGTTTGACCTGTAGTGAGGGGTTCTCTAATTACAACATTAATTAAGAATATGAGAATAAGGAGACTAATAACAACAACAACTAGAGTTTTTCTAAGTAGTTTAAATGCTTTTTATGCTTTAATAAAATGTCCAAATGTCCTATGTCTGTTTTACATTACTTTTGAAATGTTGAACCAGAAGCATGCTCTATGGGAGAGGATGCACCCCAGACATGTTTTTTCATTAATAAAATGAAAATATTTATTTTGTTATTTAGATACTTAATATTTATATGACTATAGCTATTATAAAATTCTGCTCAAATATAGTATTAATACAAAGGCTGCATTTATCCTTTCTGATCCTCATCTGAACCTCATCCCCAGGTATCCATCAAACTGTGGGGATACCCACCCCATTACATTGTCATAAGGAGTAAATTACATGGTAGTTAATTAGTGCACACTTCTAGACAAAAATGATTTTTGACTTTAAATAGTAATTTTAAAAATTATTTTGTAAATAGCATTTTAATATTACATCAACTCAAGTAGCCAATTTAAGCCTACTGTTTATAAAAATTCTTTGGAACACATTTCCATTGATATTTAGAGTTTAGTTATGCCTTTTTGATTGTAGCTTCCTACCAGAATATTCTATCTTCCAGACAAAAATCCACTAATAACATTTATGGTACCTCCATGAAAGGAGGCTATTCATTATAGGTGAGAAATAATGTATGAGTCTGGGTGAACAATGGAGAAATCTTTCAGTTTCGTAACAACTGATGGCGGAATCTGAGGCGGGGAGGGGTGGTGGTGAAGAGCTTAGATTCTGGAGTAAAGCAAACAGCTTTGAATCGAAGCTCTGCCATTTATAAATAATGGTGGGTATGTTACTTAATTTCTCAAGTCTCTTTCCTCATTTGTAAAGTGGCAAAATAACAACTTCTTCATAGTTTTCTGCAGGAATCAAATGAGATAATGCTTGTAACTTGCTCGACACACAATGTCATTGCAAATAACAGTAATAGTATTCCACAACCATAGCTATAAATATTATGGAGTTGGATTGAATCTCAGCTCCAAAATTCAGAGGTGCAAGAAATATTATTTCGTGTTTCTAAAAAAAACCCTGAAGTCTGACTACAGCCCCCTTTCCGCTAGGGTGGAAGATCTCCTACTCTTGATTTTCACTCCTTGCTCACTGGATTCTAAAGGGCATCAGCTGTGCCAAGGCTGTGGGAAGACATTTCTTGATCATAAGCTCCCACATCCACCCAGGTTACTAGCTTACTTTGGCCCTTTGGGTTCAATCACTATTTCTGCAAGTTATGTGCGGATCCTGGGACACAGGACCGGTGAATGTGTCTGGGATTCTGTCTGCCTACGATTCACGTAGCCATTCCCTCTCTTGGATCTGGCCTTGAACCCTCCCTTGGCTGTATCAGCAAAGACTCCTTTGGTGGACCCATGGCCTTCTCTGTCTGTATCTCCTCTCCTCCTACATTCTCTTATGAGCACTAGGCATTTTTCTTCTTCCAGTCAAGTAGGGATGGGAATGTCTCTCCTATGTTTGTTTTGTACAAAGAAAATATATTCCTGCATTCCAGATATATCTGCATTCCACATTTTTGAATTATCTAAATTCCCCTAAGAGTTTAATGATTTTGGAAAATAAAATATAGAAAAAGTGTCAAGCAGTTTTCATTTCTCCATACTTCTTTTGAAGTCAAGAATGAAGAAAATATACTGGGAGAAAATAGTGTTGGTTGATTATCAAAAATTTTGACTTTAAACTTGCCAACTTGATATTTGTTGGCATTAATATGCATCCATTCAGAATTCCATTTTGCCACATACTCAACAAATCCCAGGTCTTTTATTTACTCAGGACTCTGCTAATTGTTGTGGGAGGAGTTGCAAAAGGAGGTGGTTCTGCTACTGAAGTACTTACAGACTTCGGGGGAAATAAAATGTATACACACAGGAAAAAATTTGACATGGGAAAACATGAGTTAAAAATTATAAATTGCAAAAGGGGTGCTGTCCCAGGGATTTCCTAATAGAAGGGGGGGGTGGTCTATATGGTTTGACAAAAGTTTCCTGGAGATTCTGTTCTGACATTCTTTATTTTAGAATCCCTGCGTAGAAGGCTAAGTTGGATTTCACCAATTACTAGTAAATAGTTGACAGTTTGTAAAAATAAGGACTATTTGGAGATATTGAGAGCTTCAAGCAAAATGATTAAAAAGTAATAATTTAGCTAGAATCACCTGGCACTATGGCTCACGCAGGATCTAACGGAAGAGGAAGACACTGGGCTTAGGGAGAAACAAATTGCAGACAATTACAAATGTGAAGTGATGAAGGGCAGATTTGGGGGGTAAGTGGTAACCAAGACTAAGGAGAAGAAACCTAAGGGCTAATCTTCAGAACCAGTGTTTTTATAGACCTTATTGTGTGGTAGACACTGTTCTGAGCACTTCTCTCGTATTCACTCATTGAATCCTCAAACCACTCTCTGAGGTAGACGATCTTACCTTCATTTTATAGATGAGGAAACTGAAATACACAGTAAGTCGCCCCAGTTACGTGGGTGCGAGCAGCGGGGTTTGAATTTGAACCTGGGTATTGTGGCCCCATGGCGTATGCTTTTACCAACTACTTCTCAAGCGATTCTAGGCTAACTAAAAAGAACCCAGAACAAATTAGATCTAAGTGGTAAACAAGCAGAAATCAAGGCTGGCTGCCTGGTTTTAATCATGGATGAATAAAAGAACTATTGCAATAATGATACAAAAAAGTGAAATGGAAGGCAGGCTGTTTCCTTATTAGGTTATCTGATAGACTATGTAAAGATGCATATATTTTTGTTTTGTGTAATTGAATTTGCATACAGATTTGGTAAAGCCCCAGTTGTTTAGGGATTTCTTCTCTCTCTCACATCCCCTTCCAGCCCCTTGAAATATAGTCTATAATGTCTTCATGAGAAAGAGAAGTTTTCCTATAATCCAGCGGGGGGTGGGTATCTTAGAAAACGGAGTGTAATTTTCTTGCCTTAGTATCTTTGTGTTGATTCGTAGCATTTAATTTTGTCATTCTCATGCAATGATTTTTTTGGCTCCTCCTCTAACCATTTTGTTGATGAGGTATTAATTTAGAAATGAATTATATTCAGAAAGGTTTCCACGAATTAATTGGCGGGGAGTCCTCCACCCATGCGTTTCAAGGTTGTGAGTTTTGAGGTGAATGTGTTTTGGCTCAATCCTTTGATTCTCTTTTGTTGCTACCATTTTGCTGAACTTTAGGTGATTGATGGCAGTATTTAGAGTTTCCTATGATGACACTCTAATAATAGCTGAGTTTTGAATTACTTTAATGAAAAAGATTCATTGAGTTCCTGAAATTGGTTATTTTGATGTGTAGGATAATAGGTGCATGTTCAGTGAGATCTACTTGTGGCTGAATTTCCTTTGCTAAAGTGAACTATTTTTGATACTCTCTTGAAATCGATACCACTTTGAAATGTCATTTGGGTGGCAACAGACCATTTTAAAAAGTGCATCATTCAGTGTGCTTTTAATTGCTTAATAGTGATACAAAAATACACAGTGCTTCGTTTAGTATTGACAAAAAAAACTGCTGTGCAATTCTCCAGGAGGTCGCAGCTCGCAATTAGAAGTGCTGTAATATGTGAGTGTGTGAACTGAGTGCAAAGTGCTTTTGATACCTTAATCTTTCACAGAACAGGGTTTTGTAGCTTAATTCTTTTTTAAATTTAAGCTATGAATTAGCAAATTTGGTGAAAAGGTTGTGAGACTCTAAGCACAACGAAGGCAGAGGCAATGTTTGTCCTGTGAATTCCTGTGTTTCTAGAGCTTAGTTCCTGCGACTAACAGAGTTGAATGTTCAATAAATGGGAAAGATATATTGCAAATGAATTCGGAGAAGACTTGTGAATTAAACAAGGAGTCATAAATGAGCCAAAGGCAGACAATCAGCTTTTATAAGTTACAGAATCTCACTCATTAAATCTGGCCTTTAAATTGTGAATTTTCTTAGTTTACCTTTTAGGATATGCTACACAGAATGTCAGGTTTTAAGAGATCATACTTTTTGCCACAGGGTGGCATCATTGTAGTTATGATGGAGTTTTTAACTCCAAGCTGAAAGAATTTGTTTTTGACACATACTGCTAAATGTTCATCTTTTGATTAAACGTTCATAAAGCATTATGCAATTGGCCTATAAAGGCATGACAAACATTAAATATACATTTTTTTGTGAAAATTTAAGAATCATCCTAAATCTAAGAATAATTCCTTCATTTGTAATGATTTCTCATTTTTCTGTACCATAAAGCTTCTCCAATCAAGTGCAAACAATTAGATAAAAATAAAGCTAGATTAATAATGAGATAGTTCGAGTAAACTGGGAAAGGCAAGTTGATGCAATATTGTAAAATTTGAAGAAGACATTTTATTTCTCATAACTATTAGAGGTTTGCTGTCTTAAGCTGTTTCCTCTGAGCTACTCAGATTCTCATACTTGAGATGAAATTATGTACTTTACCTTTGGAATGACATTTTCTGCATGTTTCTCTCATGTTTACTTTTGTCCATAGTCATTATGGTATTTAGACTGAAATTGCCTTGGTCCCATTGGATTGCTCCACCTTCTCTAGCATGATTCTCTCGTGTTAGACCCTTGCTTGAATTTGGAAGACAAGAAACTGGTTATTTTCATCCAATATCTATTCCCTCCTGTTTTCTTGCTTTGAGCGCAAAGTTAATTAGAACACTGCCTTACTGTTTAATACAGAAAAAAACTATTATTTAAAATGTGAATTAGATGGACATTTCTTAGGAAAAGCATAAAATGTCTTCTTTCTGCATGATGTGTCTCCTTTTGATAAAGGATTATGCGTTCTGGCTCTTTCTTTGGTTAATATATTTATATATTTAAAATTGTCTGTCAGTGAAGAAGAGCAGAATTTTAAAAAAAAGCTCTATTGACATTAAATCACAGATATTGGACTGCCTACTCATGTTGTTGGGTCCAAAACATATCTATCTACGCTATTCTCCATCTTCCATGCCTTACTTATAAAATTCATTATTGTAATTCTTTATTTTATCTGATAGTAATTTATTTAGTTTCTGTTGAATACTTTTCAAGAGACTTTTGTATAATGGAAATGTAATTAATCTTCCATTTTCCTCTTGTCTATATTTATAATATATTACAGGACATTAAATACTTAGAAACCACTAGCTCTTGAGAGTGTATATTTCAGATTTTCAGCTCAATTTTTCGTAAAGCATTTGTATTTTATCCAGAAAGTAAGTAGGAGAGGTAAACACGTTAATTACGAAGACATGAGGATTCTTAGGCTGTGACTTCAGGAGACCTAACCGGATTATGGTACCATTGCTTTTCCTAGGGTAGCTCTGAAAAATCTTTTAGCCCTTGTAGAAACAGTATGTGACTTTATAGAAGGCCACAGAACATACGTTGTTGTGTAGATACAAAAGGAAGCTGGGAATAGAATATGAATTCTGCAGTAAGGGGAAAAATAAAACTCTTAGCTGTTTGCCTCAGCAATTTGCTAGAGGCCAAATGTGTTTCATATTATCTTTATCCTCGCAAAGTTCACAAAGGCTAGTTGGTCAGACTTTGAAATTGTCAAGTTGATGTTCAAAGTACAAGCGTGTGGCCTCGAGTCCAGAGTTCCATGCCCAACTTCACTGTTGTTCACAAGTTGATTAAACACATATAGTCCCATGCTTAAATATGAATTCAAAGGATATATTCTTCTTGTGAGCCATTGAAACTGAACTTGGAGTTTGGGTAATACTGCATTTAGTGTCAGATTGTGTCATAAATAAGCGTTAACTATCTCATTAGAGTCTTATCACCAAGGAGAATTCAGAATCATAACAATGTGGCCATGTTCTCTGGATAGATCAAGGAAATTCCTGTAGTTATTGAGTTACAATGATTACTCCAATAAAGAGTTGTAAAAAATAAATTCTCTGATTTCTGTCTGTAGAACAATCACACTCTTTACTGAAAATACTTGTACCCATTTTAATCCAATCACAGGAAGGAAGTAACAAGGGAAGTAAGCTGAGCATTATGATATTCTCCAAAATGTTTTGTTCTGCCATCAAGTAATGATGAGCCTACATGTTTCTTCCACTCTCTCCATTTCAGCAGTTACTTAAATTGCAGCTCAATACAACCCTAAACTTCACAATAACCTAACAAAATTCTCACAATATTTAAGAGCAGAGAAAATAAAAGGACAGGGGTACAGACAGGGGTACACTCTTCTTTCCCCTTCTATGTTCAGTCCTTTACTTTTCAGTGTCTATTCATGAAAATGAAGTTGTTTTATCTTGGCAGACAATGGGGTAACTCCAATGTGTCAGTTTAATCAACATTCTATTAAAATAAGTATATTTGGAGAAACTGGGTGGTTTATTATAAATGTTTTTCCCCATAGCGATGGAGCTTTTTTGAAAACACCTTAATGTGTTTTTGGATGTTTGGAGTGATGTCCAGAGGAAGCAGCACCAGAAAGGGCATGGGCTGATACGAGAAGACAGGCTGGTAGCCGGACACATGGAGAATCTACTCCGCTACAGATTAATAGAAAACTTAGTTATGATAACTATGTTACTAAAAGATATTTTTAAGTGAATTTCTAAGTGTCTTCAATACCTCACTATTGTTTATATATTTATTATTACTCTTTCTTTGGTGATGGCTTTGTGCTCTCTGTTATTTTTACTTGAAGAGCTTTAAAAAACAAGAGTGTGAAGAAATTAATGTAAAGAATTGGCAAAGAGATCTGCTGTCTTCCAGGGGCCGTAGCGTGGAGCAACAGGTGACAATAAAGGAGATAAGTCTGAAATACCAGTTCAGCAGTAGACAGGCAATGCTGGGAACGACGTGAAATAAGCCAGCAGATGGGAACGGATAACAAATATTTGACAATCTGTTGGCTCAGGGTTTTATTTTCATCTTCTTTTTAGTATAAGAACCCCAATAAAGGCTTGTCATTCTCTATCCAGAGGCTTTTGGAATCTGAGTTGACGTCTATAATGACATCTACCTTAACCTGGTGTTGCACATATGCTTCTTGCCAACTGATGAATCTTAAGTTTTCAGTTGCTAAAATACTCACTGGTACAGCCATTCACTTTCCCTAGGTGCTGTGGGACTGCTTCTACAGAGAGGAAGCCCCCATTTTGTGCTAAGGCAGCAGAAACCTTAGAAACCAGTTAGCCACAGTCATTCAATGTGCTCAGGTAATTCAGACAGACTAGAAGCCTCACTCTTTTGATCTTCTTTCTATATGCTTTGAGAAAAAAATTACAGATGATGAAAAGAAGGATGCTAAAGAAAATATTCCTCTTTGGTCAGTTCAATCAAGGGCAGTCCTAAAACAGAGCTAAAATAAAGAGGTGGCTCCCTCATCTAGGCAATTGCTCCTGAACAGCTGCTTGCAGTCAGCTTATGCAACCTTGGCACTGTGCTGTGCTTGTAATTGAAGTTCATCTTTATGAGATTTCAGCAGAGCCTGGTCAAAGAGGTTGGTCATTAAAGGCAGGAAGCACAGCAACTTTAGTAAATAGAGAAGAAAGCAATGCAGTTTTCTTTAGCAAGGTGTTAAGGAGAGAGCTTTTGAAATTTATCTTAATTTAGCCTTCGAAAGATATGACCTTGCTCCTACATCTTGCTGTAGAGCTGCCTTTTGACGTACTTGCTTTACATACTAGGGGAGAAGACTGTGTTACCTTAATTGAGTTTGTGTTCTATTGCTTTCTTGTAAATTCTATTTTAGTAGCTTTATAAATTGACCATAAAAACTCACACTAGACTGAAATTTCAGGGACCTAGGAGAAAACTGTTTCTTTTATTTAAAAAGACTTTTAGTTATAAGATTCAAGGTCACTTAAACATTAATTTTCTTATTAACGCTTAGAGTTTATTGTTTTTCCTCCTCAGAAATAATATTCTCCAACTTTCAATAAAAGAACACAGATCATTAGTTGGATAAATAGGGAATTTAGTGTTAAAATCACAAAAATCTGATTTTAGAGACCCTGGAGAGCAATAATGCCTTGAGAAGCGGAGGAGTTCAGCAATCTGCCTGGAGGTTGGGGGTTTTCATGGGCCAGATGATAGATTTGAGCACAGTTCTAGTTCAGAGGGCTTTAAGTGAAAATTCTGGAAGTTGCTCAGCTGGGAACCAGATGGTATGACGAAAAGAGGGAATCATATCAACCCAGGTGGGTTCCCTTTCTTTAGCTCTTTGAATATCTCCATTCACCATTGTTGTTTTTTTTTTTTTGCCACTGTCCCAGGGCATGAGGCTAGCGTGTGCATTGCCTCATTGCACCCATTCCGCCAAGTTCTAGACCTTTCCTCAGTTCAGTCTTGCTTCTTCTTTGTGGTCCTGTTTTCCCTGTCACCCTTTCCTGATGCCCACATAATTGGGCATACATACTGGCTGAGGTGCACAACTGAATTTTGCTGTGGTCTCTGGTACTAGCGGTGACCAAATGAAGACAGGATACATTAGAATAAAGCACAAGTGCTCTTTCTTGCTGCTCCAGTGTCTTAGCCAGCTGTTTGCTGTTCTATTTCCCTTTCACTTGCAAGTTCCCTCCCCACTCCACTTTCTTTTCCTGGGACTTGACCCTTAGGGTGTGATTGTTCCAGGTGTTCCAATTAGTACACTTATAAGTATGTAAGAATTCTTATTACAGACACACGGGGAGATTTGACAGACAGAAGAGGAGGAGGCAATGTGAAGATGGATATAGAGATAGGAGTAATGTAGCCACAAGTAAGGAAGACAAGCATTGCCGATAGCTGCCAGAAACTGGACAAGGCAAGGAAATATTCTTCCATAGAACTTCCAGAGGGAGTGCGCCCTTGCTGACACCTTGATTTTGGACTTGTGGCCTCCACACCTGTGAGAGAATAAAATTCTGTTGCTTTAATCCATCAAGTTTGTGATAATTCGTTGTAGCATCTGTAGGAAACTAATACAGATTTTGGTACTGGGAAGTGGGGTGCTGCTGTAACAAATGCCTGAAAGTGTGGAAGAGGTTTTAGAATTAGGTACTTGGGAGAGAGAGGCACATGATAGAAAAAGTCTGGATTCTAGTGAATGCTGAGAAGGAAGTGAGGAGCACGAATGAGAAAACTTCTGTCATCTTGGAGAATACAATATATTGTTATGAGCAGAGTCTTGAGAGAAATATAAATTTTAAATACATTTCTGATGAGGGCTCAGAAGGAAATGAGGAACATGTTATTCTAAACTGGAGGAAAGGTGATCCTTGTTATCTAAGTGGGAGAAAACTTGACTGAGTTGTGTTCTACAGTTGTACGAAAAATAGAACTTGTAAGTGAAGGACTTGGGTATTTAGCTGAGGAGATTTCTAAGCAAAGTGTTGAGGTCATGGCTTGGTTTCTTTTTTCTGATTACAGTAATAAAATGCAAGACAAAAGAGATAAATTGAAGAAGGAACTGTTAAGGCAAAAAAAAAAAAAAAACAAAAACCCAATACTTGATGATTTGAGAAATTTGCAGCCTATCCAGATTGCAAAACATGCTAACGTTAGGAGATTGACTGTTAGGACAGCATGCTCTGGGAGAAGCCAAAGGTGTGGCTTGGACCACCTTTTGCTGAAGAGATTAGATGTATATAATTCATGGATTCATGCAACAATCTCAACAGAAGCCAGGAATAGAGATGGAGTTCTCCAGGAAAGACCTATGGAGGACTCTCTTGTCTAATGACATAAATCCCCTTGGCATATACAAGAGACCCACCAGGTTTGTGAGAATGTTATATTAGCTGATACATTGCCAGCCTGAACTGAAAGGGACAGAGTCAGGATAAAATAAAGGAAAGCTGTTGGATTTTCTGTCTATAGGCAGGAAACAGGTTGGTAGAGCTACTTGCCTGCAAACATGTGCTACACTTTAAGAAAAAGGAGGATGACTCCAAGGGCAGAGCTGTGATCCTAGAGGCTGATACCACAGGCCCAGAGGCCTAACAAGCTGCCACATAGGCCTACTGAGAACCTGTGGGCCCAAAGGGCAGAGCTGCAGGTCCACATGGAGCCTAAGATCACAGGGGATTATTCTCAGGACTTGAAACCTCATGGAAATTCCTCTGCTGCATTTCAAACTTTCTTGGGACAGGTAACCCTTTATTCTGTTAAAAAACAAAATTCAACTGAGTAAACTGGAAGATCTAATTGGCTTCATTCAACAATTCATAAATTTGGCAGCATCCCATCTAGCAAATAGAAAGGAGCTCCAAGGAACTGTACAAATGGAAGACTTTTATAGGCAGAAGGAGGCAAGGCAAGGAATCTAGCAAAGTAGATTGTTTCAGGTCAGGTCACTTTTCTTTGGGGGAAGGCAGGGGTCTATCAGGCAGATGACCTCACTAGTACTGGCCAGGAAATTTGAGACTGACTGGTTAACATTACATTCCCGAAAGAGGCTGAAACTGCAATTAGGTTAGGTATGATGTCTCAGTATGGTGATGTGGGCTTAGCACAAGTGACTCCATTTTGGGCCTATTGTCTCTTTTTTAACAATTCCTTCCAATTTCTCCCTTTTAGAATGGAAATGTCTAAAACTGTTATCCTCTGCCTTTTCTATCATTGTATTTTGAGAGCAGATAACTTGCTTTTAAGTTTCACAGGTCCACAGATGAAGAAGGATTTTGCCCCAGGATGAATCATACCTAACGTCTCACCCATACCTGATTTAGATCATGAGATTTTGGACTTTTGAGCTTATGATATTTAGATGAGATTTTGTACTTATAGTTGGTGCTGTATAGGTTGTTATTTTGGGAATGTTAGGATGGGTTGAATGCATTTTTTTGCATGAGACAGACATGAATTTCAGGGGGCCAGAGGGTAGACTGTAGTGGTTTGAGTTCTGGTCTCTCAAAAGATATGTCCACATCCAAATCCCTTGGACCTGTGAATATTATCTTATTTGGAAATAGAGTCTTTGAAGGATCTTGAGATGAGATCATACTGGATTAGCCAGGTGGGCCCTAAAGCCAATGACAAGAGTCTTTATAAGAGACAGAAGAGAAGACACACATGGAGGAGAAGGCACTGTGAAGACAGAAGCAGAGTTTGGAGTGATATGGCCAGAAGCCAAGGAATGCCATCATCCACCAGACGCTGGAAGCATCAAGGAAGGATTCTCCCTGAAAGCCTCCAGAGGTAGAGTGGCTGACACCTTAATTTTGGACTTCTCGTCTCCAAAACTGTGAGAGAACAAATTTCTGTTGTTTTAAGCCTCCATATTTGTGGTAATTTGTTATGGCCTCCCTAAGAAACTAATAGCGTATCACCTTCAACCTCTTTCTTTTTCTGAGGAACTGAAGCTTTCTTGGTCATGGCGCCACTTTACATCTTTGGATTATGGTGACAACCAAGCTAGCTTCTTGGCCTCTCCTCCAAGTCGGCCACCCTCACCTGGCATTCCCAGAGGAGCTAATTCCCTGTAGAAGGACTGACCTTTCTCTACCTCTCTAGCCCCTGTCAATTCCCAGGTCATTGGAGCACATCCTTGGTAGCTTCTACTTCTTTCACTTTTTTTCTTCTTCTCAAAAATCACCCCCGTTTAGCACAGCACCCGCTCCCCCTCTTTAGCCTCATTCCTGTCATCCGGTCACAGGGCTTCCGCTGTTCCTCTCCCTGCACTCTGCAGCCCATTCCTCTTGGTAACGCAACCCTGCAGGAATCCAAATGCACATTTGCATTTTAATGGAAATATAATTGACTTCCACCGAACACTTAAATAAGTAAGACTTCACATTTACATTTTAATCCAGACACTTTATAGCCCTATTTCCCCTAATTTTTGGGGAAAGAGATCTTCTCTGACAGATAACAATTGTAGCTATCCTTCTCTGAGCACCTCCTCTGTGGTGGCAGTCACTTCATAGATATCATAGCGTTTAATCCTCACGGTAGTCTTTATTTCATCCCCAGTTTGCAGACTAGGACCAAAGACATAGAGACGCGAGGTGACCCGAACACACTTACATGGCTTAGAGAACCACAGTATAGACTGAGGGACCTAAGATTTTTCCTATCTTCTACTTATGTTTTAGATTTTACATTCTCTACATTAAAGCCTGTCACATATAGAATTTTTTAAACCGATTTTCTCTCATTTTGGACCATTACTGTATCAATGGCAGAAATAACAATAACTCACAGTTGACTTTATTGAGCACTTACTGCTGTCCAGAGTGCTAGACTCCTCATATTCATTATCATGGATGATCTTTACATAACCTTATTATATCCTGATCACAGATGAAGAAACTAAATCTTAGGTTAAATATCTTACCCAAAATCACACGACTAATTTGATGTAGGACATGTATTTGAATGCAGATATGTCTAAATACGGAGACTGTGTTCTTAATTTCTTAAAATAAGTCAAGAACTTCAAAGAGGAATACAGTGTCTTATTACACATAAGATCTCAAGTTATAGCAGAATAGCATAACTTTGTAGTAAATTGTTATGCTCAATAGGGGCTTTCTGGTTACATACCATGTTAATCATTGCTGATCAAAATAAATGTCAGAATATTATTTATGTATCATAACCTTCTGAAAGTCATTTGAAAGAGCTTTCAATTAAAAGGTAAAAAACCTAAATCCAAACTCCTGAAACATGATTTATAAGAAATGAGCCAAAAATTTTGAAGCACAAATGGAAAAGAGAATGTCACAGTTATGGAGAAGCTTGGTCGAATAGTCATCACTTAGACATGTGCAAATGTGAAGTGTTCTTGTTTGAAACTCTCCAAGAACTGTACTTGGCCTTGAATCACCTAGTCTTGAAGAAGACAGCTTATGTGTTTTTTCATTCCAGTTTAAATATCAGCCCAATTCTGCGATCTTTTTTTTTTTTTCTTTTGTAGCCAAATCTTAGCCACTTCTCAATTTATAAGATCAGTCTCAACTTCAACATAGTCTAGGTGGATATAAGGGAGAGTTTCTCGAACGCATAAATCTGCAAGATTCAAGCTTACTTTCTAACACTGGGCCTGCTTTCCCATCTCTGCCCTAGACTGATGATGGGACTACGTGACTAATCTGTCACCATGTGTTGGGGTGAGTGGCTGGGGATCATGTGGGATATCTGCATACACGTGGCTACAAATCAGTGGGAGATGAGTTTGCTATTCACTCTCTATTGATCATTGCTACACTTGTGTAAAACTGTTTATTGATTCTCTGAGTGACCAGAGTCCACGTTCTGACTCTTAGCTGCAGTAGAGTTATTGATCCTCTGGGGACTCTGCTCAACTTTCTTGTGCACAGTTCCATAGTAAGTTATCTTGCTTCCAAAGATTAGAAAGATGAGACCTCTTGCTTCTAGAGTCCTCATGCACCGTCGAGCACTCACACTACATCCTCTTGATTGAAGAGTCTCATAAATCTTAGCCATGCAGCTGCTCTCAGCTTTGCTTGCTTTCACCTTCCCTCTTCTGGCAGCCTGAGTGACTTAGCAGATAAAAAAAAATGCCACCACCTCCTACATGGTAGTAGAGAACTGTGCGAGTGCCTCTACCCCACCCCTCACTGAGGAAGTGAGTTGAATGACCCCTTTTCCTCCACAGCAAGATGAGTATTAGAGGCAACTGATGATGCTCTATGCTCTGCTACACCAAAAGGCAGTGTCCCTTAGGCTATCTAGCCTCCTTACATAAAAGGATAGTGGTGTGTAGATTGATATTTAGAATTTGCTGGAATACTTTGTTTTAGCAAGCTCTGAGACAAGATGGTTAGCAACACAATGGGCTTCTGATGTTTAGTTCTCAATTGAAACTATTCCTACAGCAATTCTAGCACATTCTCTTTAACTCTTGATCTGAGAGGGCTGTGTGAATAGTTATAGGTCCTAGCTGAACGTTAGACTTACCTGGAAGCATTTAGAAACTATCACTGATCAGTGTCCACCCCAAACTAATAAGTCAGAATTTGGGGGAGTATTATCCCAACACAACAGATTGTCAAATATTTGTTATCCCAGCACAATATTTTTTTTAACCAATGGGCTAGAAGGGAAGCCTAGTGAAGATGAATGAACATCCTCTTAATACATAACCTATAATCTTATAATAGGAAGAAAACCTATTTTCTTCAACCTTCAACCTTCAACCTGTGATCTTATAATAGGAAGAAAATATTATACAAGAAAACCTAAACTGAAGAAGCTGACATAGTTAAGTAAAGGATCTTAGTTCTTACTTTCCAGGCAGCCAAGCAAAGAGAGAAACAGATTGTACAAAACAGCTTTCAATATCTAATTAAGGACACATTAATAGTTAATCAGTGTTAAAACTTTTCTGTAGATAGAAGGAATTGATTGCATGAGTCTTAATCTAAGGAACATTCAAAGATATAATGGTTCATGTCTTAGATGACACTTTTATAATATAAAAAATGCCTGGATATATTGCTATTGCTTTTATTTATTTTCAGTAAGAGTTGGAAAACATATCATGGTGTAAGGGTCGACAGTGATCAGCGATGTGACGCCACTAACCTACTCTGATTTTCCCATCAACACATTGGTTTATAGATGTTAATGGTGCTGTATGTTGTTTGGGCAACCATGTAAATGACCATGTTGAGAATACCACACATAGCCCAAATTGGCTTGAACAACCCTGAAATCTGTTTTCTTCCCCGAGGGGGTCACTGTGAAAATCAGCATGATATATGGATAAATTGATGAGTTTTAGTACTGGAAAAATTAAGTTAACACCTGTTCCATAATTTACTAGTTGCGCAATCTTGGAAAAATTGCTTAATTTCTTTGAGTCTTAGTTCCTCATTTTCAAAATAGTAACAGTCTTTCTTTAAAGGATTATTGTGAGGATTAGGTGAAAGGTACATACATGTAGAGAACCTAGAATAGAGCCCAGTACACAGTAGGTGCTCCATAAATGTTGAGGGGGGATTATTGTTACCATTTAAATGGACCCATTGGGGAAATTATTGATTCCTTTGGGAACTTGAATATATATATGGTGCTGAACATAGTATTTTTGATTCTTACATCATGCCTTTCCAACAAAGGCAATATCAGAATATAGGATGATGACCTTAAAAATTAAATGCTCTGTAATCTTATTCTATTTATTTTGCTGCTGTTGGTTTTCTTCTTCTTAGGTATATAAAGAGCTTCACTTTCAATAAGAAGAGTGAAACCTCAGCCTGTTCATATATTTGTTTTCCCCCAAACACAGGCAGCAAAGGCAGGATAAAAATGTGTCAAAGATACTTGTTTAATTTATAACAGGGATAGTCACTGGAGTATTAAGAATTTTATGTTTTATACCACAGTCTCTTTCATTATATGGATTTCTTTGTAAAAAAGAAACATTACTATCTGTTTGTGGGCTTTTACTACCTTTTCAATCTACCAGTCCTGCCACAAACATCACAACATTGTAACTTCAAAAATATTGTTCCCTTATAGCACAATTCACGCTTCTGCAGATTTTGTGCAGACTGCACCCTTTTGGATTATGCTGGAGAGACAGCACACATGTGGTTAAATTTTCCACACTAATACTAATTCTGCTCATGTCTTGGCTAGGTTTTGTGTTCAAAGGACTCAGAAATGTTTGTTTTATTTTTTCCCCCAAAATAGGAACAATTACAGCAAATGTGGGTATTTATTTGTTTTTATAAAAATGTCTATATAAACCCAGCTCAATCAGGCCCACAGCTGTCGATCAGCAGTGCAGAAATCGGTTTTAATCTTTCTCTCTGTCTCTTTTAAGAGCACATGTTTTTATTGCCATAAATTTCTATTAGTAAAAATAGAAAAATCAGCCCTCTTCTTTCTTCTCGAGTGCTGATAAATTTAGAGAAAGGAATTATATGTCTGGTGAAACTTTATATTCAACATAAAAAACTAAGCAAGAAATGTTAAGACGAAAATGTCTTAAAATCTGTACATTGAAATAGCTTGTAGCCCAGCACTGTATTATTATTAGACCATCTGTATTTTGAAATCCCCACCAATATATGATAACTGACTATGAGTATAAATCTGATTTCCCAGGAAAAAATAAACTTCCAAAGGAAATATCAATTTCATGTCTTGCTTTCTAAAACTTCACCGTATATAAAGTCGTTTATAATTGTCTCTGGCGAAGTCATCAAAATATGTTTCCCTGGTGCCTGTGGGCTGGCTAAACTCCTTTCGGTTTTTGACTTTATATTCACTTTTTCCTGTTTCTTCTGGAGAATGAGCAAAAGGAACTTGTAAAAGACATAATATGAGTCATCCTTCAACAAAAGATTTCTCCTGAGATGGTACTTCTGAGTGTAAATTGCCTTCTTTCTCTTCCGCTCAAAATAAGGACTGAGTGTTGTTTATTCTCTACTGCTTTGGCTATTGTGCCTATCATCTCTCTCTCTCTCTTTGTTAGTGTAGTGGATGGCAATTATGTATTGTTTCTCTAGGTACCAATTTTAACTGCCATCTTGCTATCACAGTCATGGGAGGCAGTTGTGTATCCTCTCTTTCTTTTGAGAAGGGTATATATAATCAGTAATTCTACCTATTACGATGGCAAGTGGGTGGTGTCTAGAGCAGACTCTCATTTTTTGAAATAAAATGATGTATGTGTTGGATGTCCAACTGTTAGTGAACTAGAAACTTTAAAAAAAATAAAAAGATATCAGAAAATCAAATGATATATTACTTATTTCAAAAGTTTCTTTTTGTTATTGACCATAAAGAGCAATATGTGGAATTTATGGTAAGACTATTGAAAGGCAGATGCACATTTAACGTGTGATGGAAAAAATTACAAAGATTTTTATCTTTAGATACTAAAATCTGGTATATTGATAAAAAAGTATATTTAAAATTGAAAATCGATCTTACCACTTTTTACTTGTGACTTGACAAACATGGCATAAAGAATTTTTTCCTAGTGTTTTTTTTTCTTAAGATGGGTTGACATAGTTCAGATGTCTGTAATTTGGGAACAAAGTACCACACCAGGGACATGTCATGATGTTTCAGTCTTGTTCTATACTTTAGTCATTTGCTGGTGACTAGAAATAAGCAATCTGGAGTAGGAAATTATAAACATTTCAGCAGGTGTGCTGAGCACATCACTTAAACCTCTCTGAGTCTGACTTTTCTAATTTTAGAATGGGAAAAGAATACTTGCCTTATAGGGCTATTGGGATGACTAAATGAGACCTCACACATAAAGCACTTAGCCAGGTCCTGGGATGTAATCAAAATGTGCTAGCTGTTCTACATCTGTGGTGGGGATAATGGTGATGAAATGTGAGGTGAAAACGACTGCAAGGGTCATCTGTCCCAATTCCTTTATTTTACAGGAAGATCAGAGATGTGAGGGGATGTGCCCAAGGCCACACAGTTGGATGGCAGAACATTGGCAACTCTCAGATCACTACTCATGGTATTTGGCTATCTTATTCTGCAGGATTTTCTGCAAGTAACTCAGAATCCCATATTTTGTCATTATAGACAGCACTGGTATTTCATGATTACCTTATAAATGGCTGCAACATTTTTGATCATAAGCAGTAGGGAGAACAAGTGAGAATTTCAAAGAGCAACTGTCTTTGCTGCTCGATTTTCTTTCAGTGAATCCCTGAAATTTGATCTGTGTTGGGCTCAAAGGCCTCCTCTGATCAATAGCAAATTTAGGGATTGGGAAATGGGTTCAGATTCCTTAGCCTGACTACTAAATACATTGCCTCTGATCTGAGGCCAGTGAAATATATATTTTACTCTTTATATGTCACCTGTAAATTTTTATGTACAATATCAATAGAGAAATATTTATTTCCATTTTAAAAAGGAAAATAATTTTATTGACTCCAGGGATCATTAATTTTTCACAATTTTGCATCATCATTTTGTCTCTATCGTCACTAAAATTGAAACATTTCAGTATAGTAATGTCAGTATTTTGAAGACAAGTTTACATCTCTGTCTGATGATTTTGGTTTGTCTGGATGCAGCTACTAAAATAATTTATTTACAGTTCTTTTCATTCCATAGTGCTACGTTCCCTCTATTGAATGACTATTGAACAGTTTGGTGTATAACCATTCTATCCAAATTATGTCCTATAAGAGTTCACAATGAAGAAATTTGTATTTAGGGTATATTGTTTCGTTAGAATGCTTTCTGCCATATGTAACAGAAAAGCCCCAACCCCCAAAAGTTTAAACATAAGATATTAATTTTGTCCCATAGGGTAGGGCTGGTCTAAGGTTGGTTATTAGGGGATAGGGCCTTCCCCTGCTATCCAAAAGTTCCCGTTACACTGTAACAGGACAGAAGAGTCCTATCGCCCAGGTTCTTGGTCAATGTAAGAGAGGAATTCAGACACCGACACAACGGCAACAGCAAACAAGCAAAGATGTATTAGGGGAAAGGTCAGATAGACTCCAGGTGAGGGGCAGGCAGTGCCAGAGAACGCATCTGCCCTGTGTGTGGGTTAGCTTTATTTTTATTTGGGTTGTTTAGAAGGGAATTAGCATTATCTGGTGATCCACCAACAATGGTCTTTCCTCCACCCACACGTCGGGATGGGGAGTTCTTGACCTTCTAGGGGAATCTCCGGAACTGTGATGGCAGTCATCCCCCGTGGAAGAGGGGCTAATGCATATGGAATTTGCATGTAAATTAAAGGAAGGTCAATGTCTTCTAGAGGTGTATAGCAGAAGGCTTTGTATGTGCTGTTTGTGCACCCATTATTTTTATCCTTGCAGTTGATGGCCTCAGACTCCGGTGGTGGCGCCATGTGGGTCTCAGTTCCCCTTTATCTGCATCTTGTAGGATGCCAGCAAGACACTTCACTGATGCAGCAAGGTCTCTGAATATGATCCCCCGCTCATGTGTACCTAGCTACCTATCTCAACACCACTTGGCTTTTACAAAAGACCTGCATTAGTATGCATTTTCACTAACCGAAAGGAATCTGTAGAGGATTTTTGCTTTTATGAAAAAAGGTGAAAAGAGAAAATAGCCTTCAGCATTTGTTTTGCAGCAGGCTGTTACAGAGGCTAAGCAGTCAAGCACACTGTCATATTTCAAGCTTTCCACATCAGCCATAGCAAATGACAAACCTTCGACATTGAGGCGGGCAGACATAGAAGAAGGTGAAGATGTTAGTGACCTACCTGGCCTGATGGATTCAGATGGCCATGAGATGTTAATAGATGACCCTCTTCATCTCTCTCCTATGCCCCAGTCTCCTGTACCTCCCACCACCCCATCCTCCAACAACTCAGCCCAACACCCCATTGTCACTGCCACCACCAGCTCTCAGCTTTCCAGTGTGCTCACTGTCTTCCTGATTCTGGTAAGTGAAACTACACTGTACATACATTATTTCTACTTTATGTAGGCTGTGTATTTATCATAGCATTCCTGCTTTTACTATATGTTAGTGTTATTTTAGTTTTTGTGTGTTATTTGGTAGGTTATTTTTCAGATTTGGGAATGCTCAAAATTTTTTCCCATATAAATTAATAGTAACTGATCCTTCACTTTATGCCATTTTGGCTTACGAAAGCTTTCATAGGAATGCTCTACTTTTGGATAGTGGGGGAAATCTGTATAGTGAAGTCATCAAGGACCCAGGTTCTTTCTATCTTGTCTCTGGTTCCAAGATGCTTGCTACTGTCCCAGGTATCACATGGAGATACAGTGACATCGAGCAGAAGTGGGACCATCTTTTACTTGACTCTTTTTATGACCATAGAAACTTCTTCTAGAAGCTTCCTAGTAGACTTGCTCTTCTGTCTCACTGGACAAAATCACAGCACATGTCCACGCCCATGAGGAATGGAACTACTATGATTGGCTAGATTATTTAGTCTCTACTTCTGGGCAAGGACTGGGACCAATGTTCATGAGGAAGGAGGAGAGGGCCAATGGCTGTTGTATAGGTAACTGAGAGTGTCTGATACACACAGGGAGCTTGACAATAAGTGATGGTAAAACTAGGCAAGAAGGGAAAATAAGGGAACTCTGAAAACCATAAATAACATTAATGCTTGTCTTTTTAATTTATCTGGAGCAAAAGGAGAAGAAATGGAACTTAATTGTGCCATCTAAATGGTTCCTTCTTTTGGTAAATTGTCTTCCTGCTGTTGATGAAGACATTTATTCCATTCGTGTATTAGAGTCCTGCTAGCTTAATAGATCCCTAATGAAATTAGCAGAGAGTTTGTGTTTCATTATGCAACTTTACAGACAAAAAAAAATTGTTATAAGAGACACCTAAAAGTATTTTAATGCCATGTACTTACATGTTTTTATTGTTGTTGTTGTTATTAAAGACCACTTGGCTATGGTCCTTTATGAGAATCCATTTATTTAAAGAGTTGCAAAATAAATTATATCCTGTGGGATTTTTCTAGCATTAGTTTGGCATTAGTTTCTGGAATTTTTGTTTTTTCTTCTTGGAGGGGTCATCACAGTAGTAGTGAGAATTCAAAGTCAGACTGTTAGTGCTTTCAAAGCATAGTAATTTGGAATGTGTTTATTATTATCAAAAATAAAAGAAAAAGTCTATTCTCTCTATGAAGCCTAAGACATTGGAGATGAAGCATAGGCACAGGAGAGAGAAATATAAACACCCAATGAATTCTGGAAGCAGAAGACTAGAGAGAGACGAGGTGGTTAGAGCATAAACTAGTTGGTACATACTTAAGAGTTACAGATAATATGGTCAGTGCAGTGGCGACCAGGATATGGGAAGACAGGTTGGAATAGAGACCAGTAGAAAGTCAAGAAAGAGGTGATAGCATTTAATCCTGATAAAATGTGGTCTCAGATATGCCCTGTTAGAATAGAACAAAAGAAAAAAGCATCTAGATACTTATCTTCCTTCTTTCTACATGTTCAATTTTTCCATTCCAGAATTTCTCCTCATTACCTATTCATATTACAAGACTTTCCCTAATCCCATTGTACCCTGTGGTTTCTTCATTAGTACAAAACTCTATTATAAACATTAGTTGGCTTTTCTGTATACTTCCCTGGATTTTGGATAGGGATAGTGGTGCTGCCTCCTTATTCTGTGTCTCCAGCATGTTGCAGAGTACTACATAGAAAGTCTGCACTCAATAATGAGTGAATTCCTACATTCATGCGCAGGTTATAAATGCAAGAAAATAAACCCAAAATATGATATCCTCTTCCTGTTGAGTCCTCTACCTTTTCTTGCAAAAGGATTTTTGACCTGGAATGTACTTTTCACCTTTTGAGGTAGATTGATAGCATTAATAGCCCCAATTAATAGCTTCCTTTCAATCTTGTGCTCTGCAATGTGACTTTGCAAACTCCTCCCTTTGAGAGGTAGATCTATTTAATTGTTCTTTCATTTAGGCCACCTTAGCAATTTTCTTTAGACAATAGAATGGAGAAGGGAGGTGTTGTACCAGTTTGTATCCTAGGCCTCAGAAAACCTTGCATTCCTCTGTTCTTTCCTGGAACCCTGCATCTGCTTGTGAACAAGCATAGGCTAGTCTGATGGAGGATGAAACATCATGTGGAGCTCTCTCACCACTCCTTTTCAACATCATAATTTAAATCCTAGCTGATGCAATAAGACAAGAAAAGGAAATAAAGGGTATGGAGATTGGGAAGGAAGAAATAAAACTGTCTTTGTTCACAGATGACATGAACATCTATATAGAAAATCTGAAAGAATTGACAAAAAACCCCTGGAACTAATAAGTGATTACAGCAAGGTTGTAGGATACAAGGTTAATATACACAAGTCCATTACTTTTGTATATACCAGAAATGAACAAGTGGAATTTGAAATTAGAAGCACTATATTATTTACATTAGCACCCCCAAAAATGGAATACTTAGGCATAAATCTAGCAAAATATGTACCAGATCTGTATGAGAAAAACCAATGATGAATGAATGATGAACTCTGATGAATGAAATAAGAGAAGAGCTAAATAAATGGAGAGATATTCCATGTTCATGGATAGGAAGACTCAATATTGTCAAGATGTCAGTTCTTCCTAACTTGACCTATAGATTCAATGCAATCCCAATCAAAATCCCAGCAAGATATTTTATGGATATCAACAAACTGATTCTAAAGTTTATATGGAGAGGCAAAAGACTCAGAATAGCCAATGCAATATTGAGGGAGAAAAACAAAGTCAGAGGGCTGACAGTACCTGACTCTAAGACTTACTATAAATCTACAGTAATCAAGACAGTGTGGAATTGATGAAAGAACAGACAAATAGATCAAGGAAACAGAATAGAGACCCCAAAAATAGACCCCAATAAATATAGTCAACAGGTCTTTGACAAGGAGCAAAGGCAATATAATGGAGCAAAGATAGTCATTTCAACAATGATGCTGGAAGAACTGGGCATCCACATCCAAGAAAAATGATTGTAGACACAGACCTTACACTCTTCACAAAAATTAACTCAAAATTGATCACAGACCTAAATGTAAAACGCAAAGAGGTAAAACTCCTAGAAGATAGGAGAAAATCTAGATGACCTTAGGTATGGTGATGACTTTTTAGGTACAATAACAAAGGGCACGATCCATGAAAGAAATTATTGATAAGCTGGACTTCATTAAAATTAAAACTTTCTGCTCTGAAATGGATAATGTCAGGAGAATAAGAAGATAAGCCTGGGAGACTGGGAGAAAATATTTGCAAAAGACACATCTGTTAAAGGATTGTTATCCAAAATATGCAAAGAACTCTTAAAACTCAACAATAATGAACAACCCAATTAAAAAGTGGGCCAAAGTCCTTAACAGACACTTCAACAAAGAAGATATATAGATGGTAAATTAGCATATGAAAAGATGTTCCACATCATATGTCATCAGGGAAATACCAATGAAAACAACAATGAGATACCACTACACACCTATTAAAATAGCCAAAATCCAGAACACTGACAACAACCAAATGCTGGTGAGGTTGTAGAAAAAAAGGAACTCTCATTCGTTGCTGGTTGGAATGCAAAATTGTATAGCCACTTTGGAAGACAGTTTGGTAGTTTCTTACAAAACTAAACATACTCTTATCATACAATGCAGCAGTCATGCTCCTTGGTATTTACCTAAAGGAGTTGAAAACTTGTATCTACACTAAAACCTGCACATGGGTGTTTATAAAAGCTTTATTCATAATTTTCAAAATGTAGAAGCAACAAAGATGTCCTTTAGTAGGTAAATAGATAAATAAACCATGGTACATCCACACAATGGAATATTATAAATGGTAAAAAGAAATGAGCTATTAAGCCATGAAAAGAAATGGAATAACCTTAAATGCATATTACTTAATAAGTGCAAGAAGCCAATCTGAAAAGACTACATACTGTATGATTCCAACTGTATGACATTCTGAAAAGGCAAAACTGTGAAGACAATAAAAGGATCAGTGGTTGCCAGGGAAGGGAGGATGAATAGGCAAAGCAAAGAAGATTTTTAGGGCAGTGAAAATACTCTGTGTGATACTACAATGATGGATACATATCATTATACATTTGTCCAAACCCATAGAATGTACAACAACAAGAGTGAACCCTAAGGTAAACTATAGACTTTGAGTGATTATGTGTCAATGTAGCTTCATTGATTGTAACAAATGTACCACTATGGTGGTGGAAGTTAATATTGGAGGAGACTATGCATGTATAGGGGAAGGGGATATATGGGAAATCTCTGTCCCTTCCCTCAATTTTGTTATGAACCTAAAACTTCTCTATAAAAAAAAAATAAAGTCTTAAAAGAAAATCACACAGAGGAGAATCCAGTTATTTTATCTAAGGCCATTCTAGACTAGCTTTAGTTGGTCAAACCCAAAACAAAGAACAATGTGTGGTACATTTATAATGCTTGATAAATGTAAGATATTCTGGTCCTGTAGATCTTCACACCTGGAATATCTCTTCTTTGACAAAACACACCTGTGTGACCAATTTTGGTGGTGTGTATCCTTTTAATTATCTTTGTAATCCTGGCTCCATGTGGTGAGTTACAGGATTTGATTGTCAGCCATATAGTATAGTCTACATATACCTTTTTCCTCAGAAAAATGTTGCTTCCTTCATGATTTCAGTTATATGCAACATGTAGATAACTCCATAATTTATAGATGTACATGTATGACTACTCTCCCTTTATCTACATATAAGAGTCTACTCAGGGGGCTGGCCTGGTGGCATAGTGGTTAAGTTCACATGCTCTGCTTCGGTGGCCCGGAGTTCGCGGGTTCGGATCCCGGGCGCGGACCTACGCACCGCTTATCAAGCCATGCTATGGCAGGCATCCCACATATAAAATAGAGGAAGACGGACAGATGTTAGCTCAGGGCCAGTCTTCCTTGGCAAAAAGAGGAGGATTGGCAACAAATGTTAGCTCAGGATTAATCCTTCTCACCAAGAAAAAGTCTTCTCAACAACTTCCAATCTTGCATATCCTCTTACTGGATCAAATTCAACAGGGATAACACTTCCTATCCTATTTCTTTTTTCAGGTAATTCTATTATTGAAGCCAATCATCCTATAGTTATTTTTGGCTCTCTATTCCCTTTCCACTGAGACCTATTCTTTCATAATTTTGAGTTTTACCCACCTATTTATTTTCAACAAATTTCAATAAAAAGCTTTTCTATATTTGCATTGCCACCTTTCTATTTGAAGGGAATTTTTGCCTTTTCTGTCCTTGTTTTTGTTTCTCTTACCTCTAATATGTTCTGTAGACCACTGCAGTAATTTTACTAAATATCAGGGAGAGGAGGGGAAAATAAAGGAGTAACATTCATTGAGATCCTCACTCTGGAGGAGACACTAGGCTCTGTGTTTCATTCACTCGTTCATTTAGAAATATTTTTTAGTAACCATTAGGGACAGTCATTGTTTTAGGTACTAATAATACAAGGATGTGTCATGTGAAACACACCTAATTTATGCCTTCACAGAGCTAATAGTTTAGTAGATGAGAGACAAAGGGACAATGTGCAAGTAAACAAGCAAACAAGAAAATCTCTTCCAAAAAGAAGGCCAGTTATAAGATATTGGTGTGAGTACATAGTCAAAACTCTTCTTTTTATACCCAGAGAAATGCCAGTAACAATATTCTCTTAGAAAGTTAACTAATACATAGCTGCTCTCCAAAATGAGAAAGTGAATTCTCCTTGGACTGAATACTAGGAAGCATCCCGTGTGGAGTGAGATAGGTAGGAGACTTCAGCAGCAATCTAAGGACAACACCGCAGAAATCTGCTCCAAGGAGAACCAATGAGCCAAGCTCTGTGGTGAGACACCAAAGCTTAGTACATACTCAGGAAAACTCTGTTATGGAAAATGAGTTCACAACCTGAAATCATCAGACAAATAATGGAAATTAATGCCAAAGAGTGCATTACACAGTCTAAAAATAGAAGATCTTGGGCCTAAGAAAACAGAATTAAAAGAAAGTACAGTACCTATTTTTGAAATTTAATAGAAAGATGGACAAGGATTAGGAATAGAAAGGAGATTCCACACAGCTAACAAATGTAGGAAGAGATGCCCAAGCATATGGTAATTGGGAAAATGCAAATTAAAAATACAATGGACTATCACTTTATACTTGTCTAATTAACAAAAAATTAGAAAATAGGATGAATACTAAATATCGGTCAGGATATCAGACTATAGGAACCCTCATGGGAATGTAGATTGGAGCAGGCATTCTGGAGGGCAATTTTGCAGCACTTAGTTGAATTAAATACTGACATTTCCTATGGCCTGTAAACTCCTGGACTTTTTTCCCCCGGAGAAGCAGTTCTATAGAGAATGTGCATAAACATATTTGTTGCAGGCTTGTGAATAGTAGTGGGGAGCTTGAGGCAACAAATAGATCAAATATGATGGAATAGTATGTAGCACTTAGAAACAAAGGGTAGATGGACACACAACAACATAGTTAGATTTCTAATACATGTAGCTGAGTAAAAACTGCAAGAAATAGGATGAAGTCTACAAACAAGTGGCATTTATGTAAATGACACATCCACACCCAGGAAATAGCACTGCATACTTAAAAGAACATATACAATTAAAGAGATACATATCAAAACATTAAAATGGTTGTCTGGCAGTGGAGCGGGAAATGGAGATGGACTTAGAGAGGAAAAGGAGTTAAAAATATAAAACAAGAGAAAGCCTCACACAGACTGAAAAATAAAGTACAGTATAAATGGTAAGCTTCCTTTAAGAGATCAAAGGAAGGAATCACTTCCAAGAAATAAGAATAAGAGATTAGGAAAATGAACCAATTAGAGGTTCTGAATGTAAGGATATATTTGAAATTGCAAAGTACTGTGAAGAAAACAAATCACGCTATCATAGAAAATAGCAATGGCAGTGTGGGAAAAGGACTCCACTCAGAAAAGGGCTCTCTGAGCTGGTGAAGTTTAAGCCAAAACCAGTAGGATGAGAAGCAGCGAGCCGTGCAAATACTCTTGAGAAGAGCATCTCAGACACAGAGGTTGGGCTGTTCTAGGAGCTGAAAGCAGGCCAGTGCAGCTGGTGTGTGGTGAACAGGGAGAGTGGTCTAAGAGAAATATAATCAGAGGCTAAGGCCTTTGGATTTCATTCCAAGTATAATGAAAAACCCTGAAGGCTATTAAGCAGATGTTAACCAGACTTTGTTTACATGTTTAATCTTTTAGAGTTTACTCTGCTACTCTGAATAGAACGGATTAGAAGAAAGCACCAGAAGGAGCAGGAGGCTGGCTGGGAGGCATTTCATGAGGAAGAAGATGCTGTCTTGGGCTATAGTGGTGGCCGAGGAGATGGAGAGAAACAGAGACAAGATAAAATTTGGGGATAGAATTAACAGGAATACTGATAGACTGGTTTGGGAAGCGAAGGAGGAAAGAATAAAGACTTTCTCTCAGGTTCTTAGCTTACCACTCGCTGAGAGAGGAAGAGTAGGTAAGGAACATATTTTGAGGTAAAATCAAGAATTTGATATCAGACAGGCTGACTTTGGCTTCTTGTGAGATATCCAAGCAAAATGTCAAACATAAGATATTGGATAAAAAAGACTGGAGTGCAAAGGACAGGTCTACGCTAAGTAAATTGGAGAGATAGCTTCATATGGACTGTATTTAAGCCATGTGAAAGATGAGATTACCTGGACAGAGTGTGTAGAGGAAGAAGAGAGGATATTTGTGCAGCATCTCAAGGAACTCTGTCATTTGGATGTGTGGTATGGGCAGGGGTGGCCAAGGTGGCCAGAGGAAAACCAGTGTGGTTTTCCTGAAGCCGAGGGTGCAGTGCTTCACAGGAGAAGGAGCTGCTCACTCTATCAAATGCTGCTGAGAAATAAAATATAAGAAGAGGACAGAAAGATCAGTCCATTAATTTGGCACCATGGAAGCCATTGGTGACCTTAATAGGAGGAATTCCATGTTGTGTGAGGGCCTGAGGCCAGAGTGCAATGGATGGAGGAGTGAACACAAGAAGACAACATGGAGACAACATCCTTAGACAACACTTTGGAAGTCTGTCTCTGAATAATTAGGGCAATAGGAACAGGTGAGGAATGTTGGTTTAAAGATACTGGTCTGGTATTTAAGAACGTTGACAAATTGACCCTACACCCTAAGGACTTTCTCTATTCCAGCCATATCTGTTCACTTGTTCTCCCAGGCCGAGCTGGATGGAAGCATTTAGTTTCCTCATATAAGCTGATTACTGAAACTCCCAGAACAGGTTAACAGTTTAGCAATGCATAAAACCAATATTCCTGAAGTATTTGTTCAACATTATTGGGGGTGGAGTCTGCAACAACAAAGACTTTTGGTTAATTTTCACACCAGCTAGGTATTTTCTTCTTCAGTGGAAGTAGGATCAATCTATATTGAGTACTCAAGAAATTGAGGCCTGAGTTCTTGGCATCATATTTATGATTTATTCTGTTGATAATTTAGGGCCTTTTGTAGATAGACACTAGGGCAGTTTCCTAGCTGGTCTATCACTTTAATACAACTTTCTTATCGTAGTTCCTTTGCTTCTGGTAGTCATATTCCCATCTGTAAATTCTCACCCTCCATGCTCCCCCATGCTCTTTCTACTTACATAATTTCTTCCAGGCCTAAGTTTTTGTCTCTGACCCAGCTACGTTAGTGTCTTCTTCCTTTGCACTTCTGCTCGATTTTTTGTCTATAACACCTATTTAGCAGTTAATTATGTTTGGTCTTTACTTGCAATTATTTTCTTAATGTTATTTTTATTTACCTAAATGAATGAGTACTCATTTACAGCACTCAATAATGTTTTTGATTGGCTCCTGAGGAATTTGTGGGGTTGGCTTATATTTGTCTCTCTCTGTGACACCTATCTATACACATGTATTTCCTCAGGAGGTATACATAGTATGTGACATGTGACATTAGACTGGAAAGGAAATTTTGTATAATGCCTTCTTTCCCTTCGTCTTTGATTTACATTAGAAAAATTTAAAGTCAATTTATCTATTTTCTTCTCGCATTCAAAGTGTATCATGCTGACCTCTTAGTAAAAACAAAGAACAAAACTTGGATAAATTTTTGAAAATCTGGAGTCATGCAGACCTGCTTTAGAACCTACTTCTGTCATTCGCAAGCTTTGCAGTTGAGGCCCTGTTTCTTCATCTCTCTGATCCCTGTTTCATTCTGTCAAGTGAATAAAAACCTATTTCTTTGCGATATTTTAATGAGATAATTATGAAAAGCGCCTAATAAGGGTGATCAGCATGAGTTATTAATTACCATAAAAATAGTAATAAAATAAAGTCAAAAATTTTGGCTGCCCAAGTTGAAATTAGGCCCCCTGATCTCTTCAGCTTTATGGCTTTGATATAATCTGGGTGATTTATATGAAAGGGCTTATTTGAACTATTTTTTCAACTTGGGTAGGAATTTTCTTTCATTTACAAACACAGCGCTTTCCACCACTTGAAGAAACTCAATATGTTTCTGTTGAACTGAATTTCAAACGGTCACTCAGCCTGCAAACGTGTGTGTGTGCGCCCCTGATTTTAGCATTCCTCCCTCCTGCTCTCACCCCTTCAAAGATGACTTCTCGCTAGGATATTCCTGGAAAAAGCTGGCGTGTGTCCTGTCCAGTTCCAAGGCAGTGCTACGCTACAGTTGCCTTCCCGTGCTGTACTTTGATCTGACCTAGTCTAAAAACCTGGATCAGTGCTGGAAACTTCTCAGAGTTCCTCCACCGCCATCTTTCCTCTCATGCTGCTGTTACCACATTGGATCCTAATGAAACGAATGTGGTACAACTCGTATTCTAATTTATCTTTCCTAATTCTAATTTATCATTTACACAGTCTAGATGGCAATAATAGACTTTGCTGGGGAATTGATATATCTTACAGAAATTACTCTGTGGGAGACACAAAAATACATTTTTAAATCAAACTGAACTATCACAGTACTCATAAACCTTGGCAAGAGAGCAAAAGGATTAAATCTATTTCAGATCTCATGGGTATATCTCAGAGCCTTCATCTTCTGTTTCATTCTTCAACACTTCCGCATGTAAGTCTCCATCTGCATTTAGGAAACCTGTCTCCTGTCCTGGCTTCTATTATGGACATACACATTTCCCAGCAGGCTGCGAGGCTGGGCTCTAGCCCTCCAATCTGGTTACCTTGGAGGGTCCCTCAGCCAGGCACGCCTGTCCCTCTCCATTATTTTTTAACGTCCAGTAGGTTAAACACACATGCACAAATACAAATGGTAAAACCAAAATCCATGTCACAAATAGAAAGCTTTTCCTCACTGTGAGTGTCATCCTGCAGAGCCACCCTTCAACAAATGGGAGAAAATACCTCCTTACGTCATTATGCTGAGTAGTGTTAGGCTGTCTTTGTTTTTCCTACTGTGTTTAGATGGTGCCTCAGTCTTTCCAGTACCCAAAAGTCAGGAGTCATTACAGCATTGAAAACTGTAACTTCTTGATGAACAACACTTTTTAACTACACAAAACCTCCACAGTAACTTTGAGCTTTTAGGGATTTATTTATTTATTTTTTTCTTTTATGACAGGTCAAATCTTGGGTTACTGTAAATGAAAGACTATGTGAAGAATCATTACCTCTCATCCAAGCAACTTCCAGGAAATGGGAAGGATGTTTTAAACAAAAGTAATCAACTAAGATTTTACCAACTATAGCCAGAAAACGTATCGAGGAAAAAGATCAGGACTCACATAAATATGTTTCTATAGGCAAGAAAAAAAAAATTGTGATAAAAATGCCATTTGTTGTAGAAAATTTCAAAAATTACGTTCCTAGGCACACAAAGAAGGAAATAAAAGTGAATCTCATGGTGGATATATGAAACCACTGTCAACATTTTAGTGACCATTTAGGTCTAACAAAGCATCTATAATTTTTCTATTGCCGTATCTAACAAAATTTTGATCAGGTTGTATTAATCATTTTGTAATTCAATTCTTTAATCTAGATATATAATAAATCATGATGATTCTCCCATATTATTAAATATTTTTGAGGACTTGATTTTTGACTATATGGGATATTCCATAGTAAGTACGTGCTATGATTTAATTTATTTAACCAATCATCTATTGTTACACCAATAGAAAGTTTTCAAAGACTGGTTTACTTTATTAAAATGCATTTTATATTTACTTCTAACAATAATAGTAGACTTATCTTTGAGTCATTTTATTGTGAAATGGAGAATTGAGATCTAATAGTTTTTAATTTCTTTTGTTGGGTTTTTTTAGAGGTCTTTTAGACCTCTAAAAAAATCTACATATATGGCTAAATTCACAGATCTATCACAAACATTTGAAAGCATAGCACGGTTCTTAGGAAAATTTATTGTTAAAAGAACAACTTTAACTCATGGTAACTTGTTTCTACTTGTAATTTTCCCCCTCAAGATACTGAAAAAGCAGACTTACTCTACTTATAAACCATTTTAATAACATTTGTGTGTATATATATGTGTGTGTATGTGTGGTCTGAAGCACCTTTTAAAAATAAATATACTGAGGAAATGTCAGGAATTTGACCTATTTTTCAATAGGTCAGGAATAATGGAGCATCAACTAGGATGTCTCTGTTAACAAGATCCGTTTTCTTTGTTGGTTATCACGTTGGCATTTCCAGCAGAGGGCGTTAGTACACTAAAGAATCAGCCAGTCCAGCACAGTCATTCTTTCAGTAAATGCACATTTTAGAAAGGAAGGGAAGAGGGAGAGGAAATATTACTTATTGAAGTCCGTTAGATGCTGGTCCTTTTACATGCAGTCACATTTAATGCTTACAGTGACCCTTGTAGGCAGGTGTTGTTTTAAGAATAAATAATCCATGACTGAAAGAATTTAAGAAACTTAGTGTTCACAAAGCAAATAAGTGACAGACCCAGGATCATAATCTAGCTCTGGCTGATTCAAAGAGCCTGTGTGGCTGCTGTGTTTAGAATCTATGGTATTACAATGAAAATATTTGTTTCATAGAAACAATTTCAAATGAATGAGGCTGATACCTTCCAAATTTCTTTCTGGGAAGAAAAGTTTAGAGGGTTTTTTTTTTTTTTTTTTTTTTTGGTGAGGAAGATTGTCCCTGAGCTAACATCTGTGCCAATCTTCCTCTATTTTGTATGTGAGATCCCTCCACAGCATGGCTTGATGAGCGGTGTGTAGGTCCATGCACGGGATGCAAACCTGCGAACCCTGGGCTGCCGAAGTGGAGCACGCGAAGTTAACCACTATGCCGCTGGGCCAGTCCCAAGTTGTGTTTTTTTTTTTTTTTAAACGAAATATTCTCAGCTTTAAAAAAATGCAGAGAAACACTTCCGGAATGGTGGTGTAAGAACCTCTGAAAATCCATTTCTGTATAAAAGCAATGAGAACACTGGCAAAAAAATGTGGATATCAATGTTTACAGAACTGTAGGAATTAACCAAAGGATGCAACAATTTGAGAAGTGTTTGTACAAGAAAAAACACTGAACGTTGATAAGAACAGAAACATCTGTGGCATTGTAACTTGTACTATTTCCATTCCCTCTGCTGCCCAGCACCATAGTAGCTTTGAAAACTAGCAACCTTGTAGCTACAATAGCTGTGAAATCCAGCAGCTTAGAGATCATTAGAGGGGAAGAATGGGTTTGAATATCTCCAAAATGCCACATCCCAAGAGGATTAGCAATATTTGACCTGTCTAGTAGCCCCCTAGAAAAGCCCTTCACGGGGTTGTTTCTGTTGAACCTGACTCAGAGCTCGCTTAGTAGGAGAAGCCCTTTCTCCGGGGGGTCTGTCAAAAAACCTTCGGCATTGATTATTTAGCATCATAGCTAGCTGAGAAAGTAATACCAGGGGGGGAAGTAAGAGGCTGGATGCAAAACTTAAATGGAAAATCAGGGAGGTAGTGTGTTCACAGGGGGCTTTTAGAAGCTGGAATATATTGCAGGGGATCTTAAAATCCACGCGCATGTGCAGGGCTGTGAGCATGCACTGGAGAGACCTGAGAAAGCCCTATTTCTCAACTCTGGCTGAACATAAAGCTCTACATAAGCTGGAAGCAAAGGCTAAGGTAGAGTTGTAAACTGTAAACTTGAAGTTTTGTCCTGACACACACAGACCCTAAGCAAAGAGCAGGAGAGTTATTGGTTCAAGGAATTTAAAGAAATGTCTGTCTAATCATTAGCTTACCATTAAGCTAACCAAACAGACACTTCACTGGCTGCACACACAAAAATAAAGACTGTAAAAGATTAGTCCAGGAAAGTCATAAGCAAACAGTAACAACTACAACAACAAAAACAACAAACAGCAATGAAAACAAGCCCTGAGGAAGGAGGAATCTCACTTTTAGAGTGGCTAAATTATAATATTATAACATCAGTTTTTGGCAAAAAAATTATAAGGCAAGGAGAAAAACAGGGAAATACGGCTCATACAAATGGGGAAAAATCAATCAATGAAAACTGTTTCTGAGAAAGCCCAGATGTTGAAGTTAATAAAACTTGAACTTTAAGTAAGCTATTATGAATGAATTTAAAGAACTAAAGGAAACCGTGTCTTAATAAATTAAAAGAAAATAGGACAATGATGTCTTGCAAATAGAAACTATCAATGCAATAGACATTATAAAAATACCAAATAGATATTTTAGTGTTAAAAAGTACAATAACTGAGATGAACATTCACTAGAGGTACCCAACAATAGATTGGAATTGGCAGAAGAAAACACCAGTGAACTTAAAGATAGGTCAATTGAGATTATCCAGTCTGGGCAGCCAGAAAAAGAAAAAAAGAGATCTTCAGAGACTCATGGGACACCAATATGAATACCAACACGTGTATAATGGGAGTCCCAGAAGAAAAGGAAAGTAAGAAAGGGGCCGGAAGAATATTTGAAGAAATAATGGTGAAAGCTTCCCATATTTGATGAAAAATATGAATCTACACATTGAGGAGCTCAAGAAACTCCAAGTAAAATAAACACAAAGATATTGACACCTAGAGACATTATAGTCAAATTGTAGAAAGCTAAAGACAAAGAGAAAAGAATCTTGAAATCAGGAAGAAAAAAATGATTTATCATCAAGATATATTCCATATCATTAATAGCTAACAACAAGGATACAGAAGACTTGAACAACACCATAAACCACCTAGACCTAAAAGATCTATAGAAATATATACAGAAATATATATATATAAAATATATAGAAAAAGAAGAACAAACTAAGCCCATAGTAAGCAGAAGGAAGGAAATAATACAAATTAGAGAAAAAAGAAATGAAATGGAAATTGAAAAACAAAAAAGAATCCAGAAAACTAAAATTTGGTTCTTGAAAAGATTAAAAAAATTGACAAATCATTAGCTAGAATAAACAAGAAAAAAAAGAGTTCATCGCTCAAATTAGGAGTGAAAGAGAGTGCATCACTACGGACATCATACATCTAAAAATATTTGTAAAGAAATACTGTGAACAACTGTGCCAATAAATGGCATAAACTAGGCAAAATGAACAAGTTCCTAGAAAGATACAAACTACCCAAACAGACTCAAGATGCAACCCATGTTCACAGATCAGAAGACTTATTGTTAAGGAGATGCTAATACTGAAATTGATCTACAGAGTAAACGCAATCCTTATCAAAATTCTACCTGCCTTTTTTGAAAACTGGTCCTAAAAGTCATATGGGAATGCAAGAAACCCAGAATCATCAAAAAAAAAAAAAAAAAAAATCTTGAAAAGGAACAAAATTGGAGGATTCACACTTTCCAATTTCAAAACTTTCTACAAGGCTACAATAAGCAAAACAGTGTGTTAACTGGCAAATGGAACAGAATATAGATTCCAGAAGTAGACCCTTACCTTTGTTAATTGATGTATAACAAGGGTGTCAAGACAATTCAAGTTGGAAATGATAGTGTTTACAACAAATGATGCTGGGACAACTAGATATTCATATGTAAAAGAATGAAGTTGGACTCCTTGTTGTACCAGATAAAATATTAGCTCAAAGTGATCAAAGTCATAAATTTAACAGCTAAAACTATATACCTTTTAGAAGAAATAGGGGAATAATTCTTCCTCACCTTGGGTTAGGCAATAGTTTGTTAGATATGATACCAAAAGCACAAGAGACAAAAGAAAAAATAGGACTATCAAAGTTAAGAAAAACTTTTTTGTTTCAGAAGACACCATCAAGAAAGTGGAAAGACAATGTACAGAATGGTATAAAATATTTGCATCATATATATGATTTAAAAATTTATGTCCAGAAGAGATAACTCTTACAACTCAGTAAAAAGACAAATAACCTAATGAAAGATAGGTAAATGCTTTGAATAGATATTTCTCCAAAGAAGAAATAGAGATGACTTATAAGCACATGAAAAAATGCTCAACACCATTAATTATTAGAGTACTACAAATCAGAACCACAGTGAGATACTATGTAACACTCACTGATAGCTAAAATTAAAATTAAAACAAAACAAAACAGGCAATAACAAGTGTTGGTGAGGTTATGGAGAAATTAGCAACCTCCTACATTGCTTCTAGAATTGTTAATGGTGCAGCCACTTTGGCAAACTGTTTGACAGTTCTTCCAAATGGTAAACATAGAGCTACCATGATTAGATCCAGAAATTTTCCTCACTGGCATATACCCAAATGTTAATCATTGAGTTCCCAAAAGTGGATCCTGCAATATCACTCCTAGATATAGAACCAAGAGAAATGAAAACATATGTCAATATAAAATCCTGTACACTGATGTTCATAGCAGCATTATTCATAATACCTCACATAAACAACTTAAATGTCCATCAACTAATGAATGGATAATTAAAATGTGGTATATCAATACAGTGGAATATTATTCAGCAATGAGCAGAAATGAAGTATCGATACATGCTACAGCATGGATGAACATTGAAAACATTATGCTAAGTGAAAGAAGCCAACAAAAAGACAACATATTGTATTATTCCGTTGATGTGTAATGTCCAAAATAGGCAAATCTGTTGATCTTTTTCTACAGGAAGAAGATTAGTTGATGTGTTGGCCTGGTGGTTGGGGAGAGAGAACGGGAGTTATTGCTAATGGGTATGAGATTTCTTTTTGGGGTGATGAAAATGTTTTAAAATTAGGTTGTGGTGTGATTCATAATTCTGTGAATATACTAAAAGCCACTGAAGTGTACACTTTAAGAGTGAATTTTATGGTGTGTGAACTATACCTCAATAAAACATATATAACACAAATGCAGTTTTTCTTTTCCAATTGGGATAAAGTGTTCCTGTCCTTTGGAGTGTGTAGGAGGAATATCTACCATATATTAAGTACCTTCTTTGTGTCAAGGACTTTAGAAATGCCATCTCATTTAAAATGATCATCTTTGTCGTGTTATTAGTTTTCCTTGTCATTTTACAGATAAGAAAATGTTATGCTAGAGGTTAACTGCTTTCCACAGGGTCACACATCTGGTAAGTGCTGAAGCCCAAGTCTGTCTTTTTTTGCAAAGCCTGTATACTTTTTATCCTCCATTCTATGGAGGAAAAGATGCTTCATTGAAACCAAGTTTTAGCTTGCTATGCTGCACCTCTGTTTTTGCTCTAGAAAGGGTGATATAGAAGTACTAACTGCCCCCCTTTTATCTTTGATTACTGGCCAAAAAAAAAAGTTGAGAAAAATGTCAATTTTCTCCACTTTATTAATTGCTAATTTCAAAGCTGGCCAATCTGTGACATTCTTATTTGGTATACTAAATGGAATTGGGTACTGTGTAGACAGATGCCTCTTGTCTGTCTGTAAACTAAAATTTGACTCTGAAATAAGAAAGATGAATGTTTTGAGGGGAGGGGATTTTTCTTGGTATAAAAATAGGGTTTTCTCTCAAATTGAAAATGTAGATCTTCACTTCCACAGAGCAGTTTAGAAAAGAAATATTCTTAGTTTTCAAATATATGCATTGGTTTTGGAGTGGTATTGTTATATTAAAGTTGAGTTGGCTTTGAGAAAGTTATATATGCATGTATGTGGGGTTTGTTAACATTTCTCAATTATAAAGGAAGTACAATATAGAATTCTTTTAAGAGGCAAACTACCTTAATACATTGATAATAGTTCTCTGTAGGAACATTTGAGGAACAAGGTACTTACTCTCCCTGGGTCTCATTTTCTAAAAAGAAACACCGTATTAGCGAGTCCTGAAGGTCCTTTCCAGCTCTTTGGTTAGATGACACTGACTAGCACACAGAGGAACACCTGCAATCCTGCCGAGAGAGTTCCACAAAATCATTAATGATTATTCATGGCGAGGGAAGCAGAGGTAACATTGACTCTGAAAGCCGATCCTTCTCACTGTGGAAGTGCACTATAGTGTTACAGTGTTTCTGTATATGAGAAATGCCACCTGCCAGTGCCTGAAGGTCTCTGAGCACGAGGGATCGACTAAGTGCCCTTCAGGTTATAACGTCTCCTGCAGGCGTACCTGCAGAGAGGGCTGTAGTGTAGAGATGCTCACATTGATGTCCTTTAGAGCTTGCGCTACACATATCCTTCTTGATCCTTGTCTCTTACTACAAGACTCGTGACAAATCTAGGAACTTTTTTTCTTTTTAGTTTATGGCTGTTTTGCTTTTAAGCAGAATTTTTTTGAAGTCCTCTAATTTAGTAGGATTCTACAGTAAAAGAAGAACAGATCGTTTGAAAGGAAAAAAAATATGTGCTAATATCTCAGAGAGAAAAATTATGAACAACTCAAAGAGTCACAAAAACAGTTTTTATTCTTGATCCTCTTTTTGCCATTGTAGAGCAAATTTATCTTTAGCAATATAAACTAAAAATTATTCTTGAGTTCTCTACTAGCATAATAATTAGTCTAAAATTGGGACAATATTTTTAAAAATTGGGACAATATTTTAAGTTTAACTTTATTCTTAATTACCAAGGTGAGATTAAATAAAGACAGCTTAATACATTATTTTAAAAGCAAATTTGCTTTAAATCCTATTCTTTTTATTTTAATTCCCAGGATAGTTTGGCCTAGGAGTGGGAGGAGTCAAGGTTGCCATAATCAGCAGCCACATACTGGAAAGGGTTGAACAGGGTTTCTAGAGACTAGTCATTTTCATTGCTAGAAGTCCTCTGGGCCAGCTGTGTTCTAAATTGTTGCTACTTATAACTTCAGGAGATTAAAGAACCAGAAACTAATAGCAATGAACTAAAGGGACACCATTTTGAATCTCAGAACTCTTTAGAATACACAAAGCCATTCTCTTCCTATAAGCACATCTTTACAATTTAAAATTTTTTTCCTAGTGTAAGAAGAATATATGCTCAATGTAAAAATTTTGGAAAATACAAAGTCTAGAGAAGAAGGTAAAAAATAATTGTTCTTGGTAATATTTTGGTATGTTTCATTCTAGTAATAATAGTTTTTAAATAAACTTTTGTACTATGTGAATCTAGCCAATATTTTTGAGGAATTTATCTGACAAACTAATGTGAGATAATTCTGGGGGAGTTGTATCAAATGGTTCTCTATCCTGAGAGAAGCATGTTTACCATTGATGGAATGTATAACATCGTGTGGTTCATCTGTGCTCTGGGTCTTGTCTCGTACAGGCTTCTGGGTTGCTTACTTGGGAAAATTAGGTGCAGTTGATGGGCTGTGCCTTACAAGGTAGGCAAATACCTTGGCTTTATTCTATGGAAAACAGAAAATATTGTCTTATTATAAAAATGAGCAAGGGATAAATATAGGCAAGGATATCTGGAAAAAAAGTTTAGGCAAGTCTTGAGATGTTGTCCTATGAGTAACTTAGAAAGACTGTATTCAATGGCTGAATGTGTATCAGACACACCTTGTTCACATTCTCAGATTTTTGTGGTCTCATGCATGTGTCACCCTTGGCCCCTTGCTCTGCCTCAGTCACTGCTGTGGTGACACACTCCATGCAAGCTGAGGGATTCCACTGCCTGAAGTCAGCAACCATGTACCCAGACTCACTGCCATTTCAAAAAAATCAAATGTGTAATCTGATAAGTATTATTTGAGGCATAAAAGAACACTAGAGGAGGCAAGGAAAGTTTTACTGAGACTTGAAAGTTTAATAGGATTTTGTCAGATGAACAAAATGCGAGAGGGGGAATTGCTGTGGAGAAGAGAACAGACACTAGAGCTCAAATAGGAAGTTGTTGCAGTAATTCTGGTAAGAAACAATGAACTAAACTATCACAGTGGCTTGGGAAATGGAATAAGAGAGTTAGGTGAGACACAATTATGTGATGGAATTGACAACACATAGGAACTGAAAAGATGTGACAGGAGGTGAAAGCAAATGAGAAAAGGAATAGCTAAGAGGAATCCCAGGTTCCAGGTTTAGGCAACTGGGTTGATAATGAAGCTATTAACCATGGTAAAGAATTCAGGTAGAAAATTCTTTAGGTTACAGTGGTGGTGAGATTATTTGTTCTGTCTTTGATATTTTGCATTTGACATGCCTGTAGCATATCCAAGTGGAACTCTGTAATGGGAAGTAAGGCTATCGAGAGGGAAATTAGGGAGAAGATTGGAGCTAGGCTTTGACTTCCAGTTAATTGGTGATGGATCTGTAGGCATAGGAGAGATAGCCCAGAGGAAATGTAAAATAAGGGAATACAACCAAGGTGGAAACTTAGGGTAACATTAACATTTAAGGTACAGGAAAAGGAAGAGAGCAGAGTAAAAGAAACTGAAAAGAAGAAGAGAGCAAGAAGATAACAATGAATTGACAGAGAACTCATTAAAAAAATGATGGTATCCAAGGAATTCCAGAGTCTGGGTTTCCACGGTAAATTATAAAAATTCTAAGGCCATCAGGAATCACACATTGGGAATATCTATTCCCAGCTCCTGGAAGAATACTTCAGGACATCTTTTGGTGCTAGTGGAGGGGTCAATAATATCCGTTTCTTAGGTTTGAATACTTAGTGGCATAAACCAAGTCTTTCCCATGAGCCTTTTATACCGTCTATGTTGGTGACTGGAGCTTCCTTGCACTACATTCATATTACATCTGTATCCATTTAACATTCAACAAACATTTACGTAGTGCCCGCCCTATATTAGAGATGGGATACATTAGTGAACTAAAAAGGCAAAGACCGTTGCCATTGAGAAGTTAACATTCAAGAGACAGAACAAGAAGTTAACATAAGACACAATCTTAACAAAAGGTGAAGTGCTATGGAAAAACTAAAATGGGATAAATAGGATCAGGAGTGTAGTTGGGGAAAGAGGTTCGGAGCTGGGTATGTTGCTATACTAGGTAGTATAGGGGAACTTCACTGAGAAAATGAGGTTGATCAAAGATATTTTGAAGAGGTGAGGGAGTTAGCCAAGTGGATATCTGGAGAAAGAGCATTCCAGGCAGAAGAGATGGTATAGCAAATGCTCAAGGTGGGAGTATGACCAGCATGTGTCAGGATCCGGAAGGAGACTACAGTGGATGCAAGCAGAGTAAGCGAGGAAGACCAAAGTAGGGACTGAGGTCAGGTAGATTATGTAGGGCACTGTCTGGCTCTTATTAGCAGCGAGAAGAAGAATCATTTGCGGGTTTTGATCAAAGGAGTGACCTGATATGACTTGCCTTTTAAAGGATCATTCTGGCTGCTCTATTGACAATAGACTTTTTAAAAATTTTTTGTTACTTCTACTCTGTGATGCACAAGAGTAGACATAGGAGACCTAGGAAAAGGTTATATATGGGTAAAAGATGATGATGGTTTATCCCAGGGTGGTATCAGTGAAGTGAGGAGAAATGGATGGATGCTGGATATATTAGAAGTATGGCGTCTATAATATTTCTTTGTGATAATGCATCTTATGTAGTAAAGGACCTTATGAAAAAAATATTTTGCATGGTATTTTTATCCAATGTTAATATGTTATGGGTGATTCACCTTCCTCCTAAAATTTATGGTCATTAGTACTGCAATTACCGCTGCATTTAGGTCACTAGACCCTGTAAATACTGTATGTCTGATGGGTTTTGCGGTATGTAAATAATAAAGATAACTTGTGAGGTTATAGAAATTCTACCTGTACTTTTCCCCATGGTTTTGAATGGAATATGCTCTCAAGTTGTTTTCCCCCTTCCACAGATTCTGTATTTCAAATCCCTGAACATTCAAATAATTATCTTGATAGAACTCTCTGGGTTATGCTGGTTGTGTTGGTATACTTTATCTGTCTGCACCACTATAGTCACTTTAAATTATGCCTTTAAATTCTGAGACATATAGTATTGTGTTATTACTGGCCAAGGCCTTTGTGAGAGGCCATTATGAACCAACATTTGGTTCAGTTAACAGGCACCTTTGGAGGACTTCATAAATATTGATTGAAATATGTGCTGGTCCAAGAAAATTACGATTTCCATGGTTTGAGCAAATAATGCAGTTCTGCAACAATGTTGATTTTATTTGTCAAATTTAAATTCTTCTAAACAGATATCTCTAGAATGCTCTTCTGTTTAGCTTAGATATGGGTACCATAGTTGTTGCCCAATTATCTTTTAATAGCATCTTTACTACAGGAGGATGTTGTCTTGGGCAAAAACAAATGGGTATGATAAGCAAACTTTTACAAAATAATCTTTTATTTTATTTTACTAAAATAAAAAAACTGTAAAAATCCTACTTTTGGCTAACAGTCTAAATTATTACAGTATACAACCAAATGAACTTAATATACATGTGCATGCACACATACACATGCATAAACGCATGTGTGCACATACATACATACACAAGCCCATAATATTTAGCCATATCATCAGCTAGTGGAATTAAGTTCATTATAGCCATTCCTTTTGTAGCCATTGTATAATATGGTTTAATCAAGTAATGACAATTAAATAGTGAAATAAATTGGTTTTCTATAGTTAATGTATGGCTTAAATCTCACATTTAACTTGAATATTGTGGATATCTGTGTTTGATTAAGCAAACGACAAATGTACCATTTGTTTTAAGATTGAAAAGAGTACAAATTTAAAGATGTTAAGTCAATAGGCAGGTCACATTTCTTCTTCTTAATTGTGATTTATAATATTATTATAAGTGAGCAGATTATTTTAGTTGTTGCTTACATTATACTTCCTGAGACAGATGTTGCAATTGTATTGTTGTCAAGGAATTATATTAAAACTTTGAGTTAACTTTTTGTTAATATGGGCATTTTATTTGGATGACAAAACCTTTCCAGAGCAGGGTGAAAAACAGAGCTATTTTAAAGACATAACTGAAGGTCAGTGCTCTGCTCCTGAGAGAGTGACATGATTTCTCTCCTAAGTAGATGAACATTTTTTAACACGACACCTTGAAAGACCTCCTCATGTTGGAAAGCGAGAGCCTCCAGGGTATGGTTTTAAAGGAGACTGATGGCTGGACTGCTCAGCATCAGAAATAAATGGTTACTTGAAGTTGGGAGTGAACCCAGAAGAGAAAAAGAGAGTCAGAAACACAATAGCAAGTGGGGGACAGTAGAGAAATATCAAGAGTGAGAAATTCCTAGAAGAGAGATGACTAGAGGACTGTGCACAGCCAGGTTTTGGTGTTGCTTAGCGGGAACTGGAATCATCAGCATCTCACTCCATCACACACACCTTTGGGAGTGTCAGTTGTGTACACAAATTTCTTGACTGAATGCTGTTTTGATAAATCAAAGAAAAAGGTTGTATATCTGAGATGGTGCTGAGCAGAGAGAAGTGAATAAATGTGTTGGGTCAAACACAGGTAACAGTGAGAATTTAGCAGGAGAGCAAAACAGAATTAGAGGTGACAAAATGCAAGCTTCCAGGTTTTGGCAAAATTCTGAGGGGATTGGCTTTCCCCTGGATGTGAGATGGGGTTAGATGAGATCATGAAGCAGGATGACCTCAGCTGACATCTGGATTATATTTGCCTTGGTTGTTTCTTTGAATCTCCACACAAAGTCACTTTTATATTCAAAAAGCTTAAACAACAATTTTAAATGTAGAGGGATTTGTTCTACCTATTTTAGTGGGGGCAGCTTGGCATTCCTGGGCTCCTTGGAGTTTGGCAATAGAGTAGGAAATCACCGAGAGATTTCAAACATTTTAAAAGTCTAAAAAAAATTGAATAGCTTCTCATGATAAGGTGACATGAGCTCACTAATCTGTCAGATAGCTCCTCTGTAATAGAATTATTTCCACTCAGTTGATAATTCTATAATGTTATCTCATGCCTATCAGAAGCTCTGATTAGCAGTTAGATGTCTTTGATGGAAGAAGAAGGAGAAAACAATTATTAAAAATTTCAATATCTGGGCCTGCCTGGTGGTGCAGCGGTTAAGTGCATGCGCTCTGCTTCGACGGCCCGGGGTTCGTAGGTTCGGATCCTGGGCGTGCACCAACGCACCGCTTGTCAAGCCATGCTGTGGCGGCGTCCCATATAAAGTAGGGGAAGATGGGCATGGATGTTAGTCCAGGGTAATCTTCCTCAGCAAAAAGAGGAAGATTGGCATCGGATGTTAGCTCGGAGCTGATCATCCTCCCAAAAAAATAAAAAAGAAAAAAAATATTTCTATTTCTATTTCTGCTCCTTCCTCCTGGGCTGAGGCAAGCTTTCTCATTTGAAGTCACCTGTTTTCTTTGAGCAGAACTGCAGTGAAGACAGAGATCTGTTGACTCCTAAAGTGAATCCCCTCATAGACATCTACTTTACTGTGAAATGGGTGAAAATGACTCAGCTGTCTTGTAACTTTAGGCAGTTTCTCAAGGAAGCCAGTAAAACTCTCAATAGAGGCATCTACAAATTTATGGTGGTGGCTGCAGACACAGAGCCCTTGGAGATCTCTGCCATCTCCTGCTGTGGTTTGAAGAGAAGAGTGTGCTTCAGATAAGACCTAGGTTGGTCATTGTCTGCTCAGTTAGCAGCAAAGAAGGTTTGCAGCTGAAAGCCAGGATTCAGTCCATCCTGCAGCCCCATGGAAGAATCTTAGTCTAAACCACAGGTTTGGCTGACCAAACCTCCTGCTGATTTCTCCCCCTGGAGAATTGTGTGATATATGTTGTTTTTGTGTCAGCCTGTGGTTTTTTCAATTAATTTTCATTATTAAGAACAATAGTTCAGAGCCAGTTCCAGTGGCCTAGTGGTTAAGTTTGGCGCTCTCTGCTTCAGTGGCCCAGGTTTGATTCCTGGGTGCAGACCTACACCACTCGTCTGTCAGTGGCCGTGCTGTGGTGGCAGTTCACATTCAAAAAGAGGAAGATTGGCAACAGATGTTAGCTCAGGGCAAATCTTCCTCAGCAAAAAAACAAAACAAAACTGTAGTCCAGAATCTGACTTCTTGATGTTTTAAAAAAGTAGAATTTTCACCCAGCCATTTTAAACACCAAGAAAGAGCTAGAAGGTGTATGGCTGGCCCAGGGAAAATATCTGGTCTCAATTTTTATTAGCCACCTATTATTGAACACCAATTATGTGCAGAAATGCAAGAAAGTGTGTAGTGATACTTTTGGAAATATTTCCCCCTCTAAAATGTGATGTCCTTGAGAATAAACATCTTCAAATTTTTATCTCCTTGCCTGACATAGGGAGAGTGAAATGAATGGGGAGGTTTCCTTTCCTCTCTGGGGACTTTGGGAACCAGGTCTAAGGAAAAGGTGAATGAAAAGGAGGAGCGACAAGGTGCTGGAATTGAGGATTTGGGGAAAGATATGGCCATTGGCTATAGCCAACAACTGAGATCTTGAGTCTGAGGAAATATCTTTGGGGGTGGACAATTCATCACCTCAATTGGGAACTTTGTACCTGAGAGCTCTTAGCAGTGAATCCTGCCAAAATATGGATTCCTTACCAAATCAGAAGTACAGTGCTAAATGAGTCCTTTATTCTTGTTGTGAGCACCCTAACAATTATGTTTTAATTCTGTTTTTTTTCAATTTGTATGATAATTTCTTTCAAAACATGTTTGTGGAGTTCATGGAATCCAAGGAGTTCATGGAGAAAATTATAAAAATCTTACTTGAAATCAGCAAATCTGACTTCTTCACTAATAAACAATGCCTACCCTGACATCCCATTGGTCTTGTTTTGAGGGCCATAACATGTTAAAGTTTTGTTGTAAATTGTAAGGTGCTATGTAAGTTCAGATCTTGTGTATTATAAAGCAGTAGTTAAGATCCTGGTCCTTGAAGTCAGATCTTGGATTTGAGGCTTGTTCCTGCCTCATGTTAATTGTATAGCTTTGAGCATGTCACTTAACCTCTGAGGCCCAGTTATTTCACTGCCTGGCACCTATTAAGTACTCAACAGATACTCTTTATAATTACAATATTTTTATTTATTGTATTATACTGCAATCGATTTTAAGGCAAATCTATTCCATAAAATAAAAATAACTGTGCTATCAATTTTTTTTTTTGCAAGCATTAAGGGTAACTTTTCCTGGGGATGCATTATAAAATGATGAATAGCATGATTTCTTTTTTTATTTTTAATTGATTTTTAAAGAAGAGTAGAGAGTCTTCTATATTGGAAAAAAAGTTGCATTCAATTTTTCCAAGTAAGGAATAAACAAAATTCTACTGTGCTACTTAAACTCTTCGAAGGAACAACATGAATTAATGTCTTTTTGGTACTTAGGGACCTTATGAAAAAAGAGTTTAGAGTAACAGCCAAGTTATCATATATTCTCCTACAGATAAGATATTGAAAACAAGCAAATGGATACAAGCAAGAAAAATCTGGCCTGTGCTGGCTGAACTGTACAGAACAGCCCTATTTCATGTATTGTCAGTCATGGCAAGTAATGGCTGTGGTAAAGGCAGTGGTCTGTGTGCGCGGTAATATTTCAACTGTCTCGTTGCATGACACTGCTGGAGAGCGGGGAAGCAGCTGTGCCTGGGGAAAGGTCTTGGATATGAGGGAGGTTGGTGTTAGAAAGATTTTGTTTTGATTTTTGTTGATAAGATTTTGGTCCTATATGTCATGGCTCTTTAGTTTGGGAAGCATTAAGGAAAAAAATGGGGTTACATTATTAGTCAGCAGCGTTGTCAAGTAGAGCAGAGTGTTTTAAGGGATAGTGCCAATTCCTGGAAGATTTGATAAAGTTCTCTGATATTTATCCAAAAAACCTTCCAAACGTCAAGAAAGATGAATTTTATTGTATTTTTAAAAATAAACTTGAGATGTGTTTAAGCAATATGAAGGCGGTGACTGAAGAAAACTCTCAGTTCAGTGTTAGGAGACGTCACCCTTTTAAAATACAAATAACCGTTTTGTTTCCTTAGTCTCCCTCATTTCTTCTTCTTTGGTCTGCCTCTTAAAGGTGGAGGATTCCCACTCTTTCTTCTTAGTCTCTTCACCTGCCTTCTTCCCTCCCGTTTTCCCCCTTAGTAATTGCTTGGGCTTTAAACTTGAGTTTATGCTATATATTCAAGGTACCACTGAGTATAAACAATTAATAATCTCTGCCCCGGTGTTAGTGTGTTAGGACAGAAATGTAGGAAAACCTGCATAATGTGATAAAAGCTACGTGCTTTAGAAACACAAAAGAGGTAACATTTGAAGCTCCACAAAGGCTAGATGAGTTTTGGGGTAGGGAGCATGTCAGGATGGGAGGTGCAAGGGTTCAGGTCTGGGGGGTGAAAACACGTGGTGTCTTGGGAGACTCGTTAGTCACTTTGTGTGTTTGGAATGTAGAGCATATGTTGGAGTGTGGAACAGCTGAGGCTGATTAAGTGGGTAACTAGTCATTTTATGTCTCATCCCATGGGGAGTGGTGAGTAATAAGAGGGTTTTAAGCACTCACTGGGTTATCTCATTGCTTTTCACGGCTTTAACCAGCACCCCTAAGTGAACTATTCCCAATTCCTTATCTGCAGTTCTGACTTTGTTCCCGAGTATCGTAATTGTATTTGAAACTGCTGACTTAATGTTGCCCCGCTATTACTCAAACAAGTCGAGTTCAAAAGAACTTACTTTGCTCCTATAAATTGTCCCTGCATTTGGGCTCCCTTCCTTGTCTGATGTCACCGTTTCTCCAACTCAGCTAGGCTGAACATCTTAGTGCCACCTTCAGCTTCCCTCTCTATCTTAGCTTCCCCAGAGTCCTTTGTTCACCAGATCCTACCAATTTTACTCCCAACCGCCTCACACCATTTCCCCGTTTCTGTTCCTACTTCCTCTTCTCCATGGCTCAGGCTTCCATTCCTTCTCATCTGGACTTTTGCAACACACTTTTAAATGACTTAGTTATTTTCTGTTTCGTTTCTAATCCAGTGCACATAATGGCACCAGAATTTCCTTCTGATAATATGGATCTCATCACATAATTCCTATGCTCAAAAACCTTTAATGGTTCCTCACTTCTTTTTTTTTTTTTTTTTTAGCTTATTTGTTTATTGCAGTAACATTGGTTTATAACATTGCAAAAATTTCAGGTGTACATCATTGTACTTCTATTTCTGCATGGACTACATCATGTTCACCACCAAAATACTAATTACAACCCATCACCACACACATGCACCGAATTATCCCTTTCACCCTCCTCCCTCCCCCCTTAATGGTTCCTCACTTCTGATGGAATAAAATGCAGACTCCTTAGGGTCGCATTCACGGCCCATGATCGGCATTTGTGTTCTTTGTTTTTCTTTCTAAAAAAAAATCTTCACTTTTCCCTCTTCTTTTTGCAATCTTGTTCCCAATAAATACTCCTTGTCAGAAATCATCCTTCTTAGCGCCACCATAATGTTTTATAAAAAAACTCTTGACATATCATATCTTACCTTATATTAAATTTAACTTTGTTCTTTTAATAGATTATACATTTTTAGAAGACAGAGTGTATCTAGTTACCTATTGCTGTGTGACAAATCACTCCACATTAGCAGCTTAACTTAAGACACATTTATTATCTCACGGTGTCATTGGGTCAGGAATCCAGGGGCAGCTTAGCTGGGTCTTCCATCTCAGAGTCTCTCACAGGGCTGCAGTCAAGGTGTCAGCTGGGGTGACAGTCCTCTCTGGGTTCAGTTGGGGATCTGCTTCTGAACTCACTCAGTAGTTGTTCCATGATTCACTTCCTCCCAGGTTGTTGGACTGAGGACCTCAGTTTCTCACTTGCTGTTGGTCAAAGACTGCCCTCTGTTGCTTGCTGTATGGACTTCTGTCCAATGTGACAGCTTGCTTTAAAAAGTGAGCTAGAACAAGAAGGAGAGAAAGGGAAGTCACAGTCTTTTGCTACCTGATCTTTGCAGTGACATCCCATCACTTTTGCCACATTCTATTTGTTAAAAGCACATCACTAAGTTCTACCCACACTCAAGGAGCATGAATGACACAAGGGCATGGATACCAGGAGGTTGACTGTCCCATAGAGTGTTAATATTTTTACTCCCCACCTTTGTGACTAATGACTTACGCATTGCAGGTCTTTAATATTGCTGAATTGAATTGAAAGACAATATCCCAGTTAGCACCCCAAATTTATGTTAGTGTTAATAATTTCAGTTAAAAATCTTCACATTGGGGGCCGGCCCTGTGGGTTAGCGGTTAAGTGCTCGCGCTCAGCTGCTGGCGACCCAGGTTCGGATCCCAGGTGCGCACCGATGCACCGCTTGTCAGGCCATGTTGTGGCGGCATCCCACATTAAGTGGAGGAAGATTGGCACGATGTTAGCTCAGGGCCAGTCTTCCTCAGCAAAAAGAGGAGGATTGGCATGGATGTTAGCTCAGGGCTGATCTTCCTCACAAAAAAAAAGAAAAAAAAATATTCACATTTGCTTAAAATCAACTTTTTTGAAATTTTTTATGTAATAAAAAATGAATGAAAAAAATAAAAAGGTACTAAGCGTTCAATTGATTCAGTTGTTGGTTCACCAAGTGAAACCCCCTCCGTTATTTGATGAAGATGATGACAACATGCTGGAGAGGGAGGGAGAGAGGATAGTGTCATGGAAATTACCCCATGGTATTACTTTCTCTGAATTTCACTTGAAGTCAACAACAAAAATATATACGCTAATCAGTTCCAGATAATTTCTAATTTTTAAAAAATATTTTAGGTTTCTTAATTTTATTTAATTTTTGTTTCTTTAAACATTTTAAAATTTAAGGCAGTTGCCAAATTTGAAGTGACTTTCTCTATAAAGTTGTATAAATTTGAGATGTTGATAGTTTTGAAATTTAATTCTGTTTTGAAATCAAAAATTTCAGATATGATATACTTTTCTTACATTAGTTTAAAATAGTTAACTTTTTATGTCATCTTTTTGAGCCAAAGAATTTTTGATAGGTATTATAGGCCTAACTTTTAGGGCCTATTATTATATTACAGCTATCTTATTTTATAATTCAGAGATATTATACTTTGACTCCAATGAATTATTTTTATATGCCTTTTCAATGTTATAAACAGATTAAAAGTACATAATGTGAAGAAGAGAATAAATTCTTTTAGAAATAGTCCTGGTTTAGCTTAAGGTTTTATGCATTACTTAGGTCAAAATAACCTCAGCTCAATCTTTTTTTATGTGTGTATTATCTATTTTTAAGATGTTTGAGACAGAAAGAATGAAGCTTAAGTTCCCAGGAACAGCCAAATAATTACACCTTGAGTTTATAAAATCCTTTCTTTTTAAGCTGACAACAGTGATGAAACATTTGCATTCGAACCTGGCAACATGTAAATTTGAAAGTTTGTAATGAATAAAATTGTGAATTAAATGAGGGAGAAAAATATTACTCTTTTTTAAAAAAACTTTATTGGCACCATTAAATATGGATTATAAACCAAGTTATTTTTCAGGCAATATGTTACTTTATCAAATTTTTCAGATCCTTATAAATTTCTTCAGCTATTTCCTAAACTTCTCTCATCTTCAGGTGTGATTTTTAATGAATGTTTTCAGTTCTACTTAGGAATTTATTATCAAGTCCTATACCAGGCCCAGTGATATATTTACATTTTATACTTTTTCCTCAATTTGACCTTAATGATCAAGGCCATTGGGAATTTAAGAATTTGGAAAATAGTGTAAAAAATAAATTTTAAATTGATTACAGATAATGCCAATTTTACCACATTTCTAACTCTTCCAATAGTTTACATAGTGAGAGACTAAGTACAATGTCAAGTATGAATTAAATTTGATGCTTACTACAGGAAAGTGAAACTTTTCTAAATTTTAAATAATAATTACACAGTTACTAAATTTTTCAATGCTGGCTTTGAGAATACTACATTTTGATGGAAAATAAAAATAACAGTATTATTAACTTCTTGAGAAAAAAATTATAAAAAAAAGAATACCCACAAAAATCTGTGTTGATTTTCCCTAGTTGAACTGATAGTTCAATTGTTCAAGTTGATCAAATTAACTAAAAATACAGAACATATAAAAAATATAGAAGTTCCAAAAACAAATTTAATTTTTTTTTTTGATTAATGGATAGTTTCTGTCTTCTTTTATTCTAAGAAGACATAAACTAATCAATGATTTTGAAATTTCATTCAGTCAAATACGTTCAAATTCATTTCAAGATTAGGAAGGCTTAAGAATTAAAGCAGCATAAAACTTGACAAAATAATTCTGCCATCCTCCAATTTTAAAATACCAAAATTATTTTCATAGTCTTGTGAGTTACAACAATGGAAAGAATAACTACAAACTGAATATATATTAATGGGAGACAAGAAGAAAAGGGAATATTGTGGAAATACCAAGGAAAGAAATACCAAGACTATAGAATTATGTACTGTGCCTCAAAATATTTCCCTGTTGGAGTTATATTATTTATTTGAAGTATTCTAAATTGTGATTTTAACCTTTATTTTTTCATGATAATTTTGTTATGGCAAGTATTCATACATGAATACATATTAAAAATGTGTAACATTGTTAGAGAGTACAATTGACCTCACACATTTCACAGATATGGGAATAATTCATCCAAAAGGTTCCTTTCTGGTTGTAGCTGAGTCTTATGAAATATGATCAAAAGAATGTGTTAATTCAGTACCAGTTACTAGCTGTGTGATCTTGGACACATTACTTAGAATCTCTAAGCCTCCTTCACGTCTGTTAAAGACATACTGTAACAGCATATCTCTCAGGTAGTTGTGGGGCGTTAATAAAATTAACCTATGCAAAAGGTTATTTGACAAAAGTAGGCATTCACTAAATGTTGGTTATTAACAGTCCTTCCTTCTTCCCTTCCTTCCACAATTTTTTTTTTTTTTTAAAGATTTTATTTATTCAGTTTTTTCCCCCCAAAGCCCCAGTAGATAGTTGTATGTCATAGGTTCACATCCTTCTAGTTGCTGTACGTGGGACTCGGCCTCACGTTGGACGGAGAAGTGGTGCCTCGGGGCGCTCCCGGGATCCGAACCCGGGCCGCCAGCATCAGAGCGCGTGCACTTAACCGCTAAGCCACGGAGCCGGCCCCTTCCACAATTTTTGTTTAGCACTTGTATATGCCATGCAGTATTCTAGGGGCAGTGAGCTCTACAGCAGTGAGCAAAATAGATGAAAGGGAAAGTAAAAAGTAAACATGTAACCAAGATAAATAAGTAAAATAAATGGTAGATTAGATAGTGTTAAATACAAGGAGAAAAATAAGACAGAGAAGAAAACTAGGAAGAACTTTGAGGTAAAGGTTATAATTTTGAATAGTTTGGCCAGAGAAGGCCTCACAAAAATGATGACATTTTAGTAAAGGCCTGAAGGTGAGGGAATAAACCAGGGGGTGTGTGAGAGAAGAGCATTCCAAGGGTAGGGACGAGCAAGTGCAAAGGCCCTGAGGTGGAAACATTAAGTAGTCTATGTGGAGTGAGTGAGGGGTAGATGAGACTAGAGAAGTCATGGGGGCCAGATGGTGTGGGCCTAGAAGGAGGCTGCAAGGACTTCGACTTTTTCTCTGAGAGATTTGGGAAGCTATTGTAGGGTTTTCAGTACAGATGTGACATAATCTGTCCTGTGATTTAGCAGGAACACTCTTGCCGCTCTTTTGAGACCAGCCTGCAGGGAGATGGGTGGGAAGGCTATTGTCAATCTAGATGAGAGATGGCGGCTTCAAAGTGGTGATAGCAGTGGACGTTGTGAGCTGTGGTTGGATAACTGGTATTTATTGAGTTAGAAGATCAGGTTTAAGGTGTGAGACAGGAGTCCAAGATGACTCGAGGGTTTTCGGCCTGAGCAAGTTAGAGTGGCATTACTGAGAAGGAAAAGATTGAGACAGAGTGTGAGCAGGGGAAGCTTAAAAGTTCAATTTGGTGTATGTTACGTCTGGGAATTTTACTAGACATTCAAATGAAGTTGTAGAAATACAGGTGGATTAATTATACTGGAGTTCAGGAGAAAGATCTGGGCTGGTGATAACACTTTAAGGGTCTTAGGCGTGCAGATGGTTTCTAAAACTATGAGACTGACTGAGATGTCCAAGGGGCGAGGGTGGATAGAGAGAAGTCAGAGGCTGATTCCTGTCACTTCCTAGTGTTTCAGAGTTAGAAAAGACGAGGCCGACCCAGCAAAGAAAATTGAGGATGAGTATATTGAGGTAGGGGAAAAACCAAGACAGGATGGTCTCTTAGAAGCCAAGTGAGGAGCAGGGAGTGAAATGCTGATAGGCCAAGTAAGCTGAGGACCAGAGGTTAACCATTGTGTTCTGCAACATGGAGGCCACTGGTGATCTTCTCATTAGCCAGACCCTCAAGTGCCCTGGTTGAATCTACTCTCATATAAGTGTCATCGCCTTTCTCTGAACTACCTTCTGATCTTTTACTTTTTGCTGCTGCTGGACTCCTGTCCACCACTTTTCACTATTCTCATATAGATTTTTATTTCACTGTGAATGAACTTTCCTGAATTCTCATTGTATCATGGAATTCCTTCTTCACCTCCTGGTGCTTTTCTGGACGTGGGTTTACCTAGCCATCGCGAGTGGAGACCACCACCCTCTGCCTGTCTGAGGTTCCCCATGATTGTCCTGCAATGTTAGCGTTGCTTTCACTCCACTGTGCTGCTTTTAACTCAGTACTTTTTAAAAAAAGATCTTTAAGCAAAAACATTTACTCTTCTGATGTTAATGCTATCCATCTGATTACCACTTCCTGTGCCTCCTCAGTGCCATCATCTCCTCGCATTCCAACTACTACCCACAGTTATTGGATATTTTGGTGTTGTGAGTCTCTGGCAATTTGAATATTCATAGATGGTCCACTAGAAGAGCTCATGGTTTGTCAAGTGTTTATTAAATCATAAGTATTTTCCTAACATTGTCTCTAAAGGACAATACTTATTTATATTTATACATTCTTCTTTGACTTTTAGAGATGTGCACATCTCATTACTTCCTTGAGAGCACATGCAGAGACAATGAGTACTAGATATATTGGAAAAGAAAACTCAGTTTAGTTCTACAAAAATATACTAAGTACCAAATCTGTGCTAAAGCTTAAACTAAGTGACAAGGATTTAGAATAAAAAAGACAAGGTTACTGCCCTCAGGGAGCATGTGGGATGTGTGTGTGTGTGTGTGTGTGTGTTTGTGTTGTGATGTGTGTGTGTGTGTTGCGATGTGGGCTACCAGCACTGGGATGGGCAAGAGACAAACATGTTGTCAAAATCTTACCCTCATGTGTGCTAAGTATGTCAAGAGTTCAGATGATCTAAGTGATTAAAGGCTTGACTGTTCCTTGAATTTTGACTTGTCTTTATTGGCTACTCCAACACCTGGTGGCTCAGCCATCTTCAGCTTTGGTTCCCCTCTGTTCCTTTTCCTCCGTGGACTGGCATCCGTTGAGGATCAAGTTAATAGCACAGATGTGGGGGTGGTCTCCCTGCCCAAAACAAAAGGCTCATGTAGTTTTATGGACCCAGTGGCTGGGAGGAGGGAGAGGGGAAAGGGCTAGGAGTGGAAAAGTATGAGCACTACGTCAGAGTGGGGAAAAGTGTCTTCAAGTTTCCCTCCTCCTCCCATACAGAGTTTTTGGCCATAAAGAGAGGTGGCTGAGGAAGATCTCAGTGGAAGGCCCCAGATAAAAAGGACTCTGAATGGAGACACCTGGGTGGGAATACAGCTGTGTACAGAAACATGGTAGTCATGGGGGCCTGAGTCCTCCACTGTAACTCCCCTCAGTGACTGCAATGCATTGGCTGTCCATCCAGTCTGGTGTGGGGATGGCAGCTTTCCCTACGAGACCTGCCACTTAAAGCTTCTCTATTTGCCTGTGGTTGGGCCTGAAATATCACCCTGGTTTTTGGCCAGGAGCTGGACACCTCAAAGTGTTATACTAGAAGCAAGCATGGGATGCTGAGGGAGCACACATGAGGAGAAGATTTTTGAGCCTGAGGGTGGGGTTGGGGAGGTATCAGGGAAGCTTTCCTGGAAGCTATAAAGCTTCCCTGATACCTCCTCAGGTAATGGGCGTTAATAAGTGTTAGGTAGGCCAATCTTCTATGAGAAGCGTATTCTGAGCTGAGACAACAATGTGAGCGAAAACATGGAGGTGTGATATAAAGTATGCTTCAGAATGACAAGTGTATTAATTTCTTATGCTATAACAAAATCACAATTTAGTGGCTTAAAATAGCACAAATTTATTCTCATACAGTCCTGAACATCAGAATCTAAACAAAGATATAAGCAGGGCTGTGTTTGGTCTGGAGGCTTTAGAGAGGAATCTGTTTCCTTGCTTTTTCCAGCTTCTAGAGGTCATCTGCATTCCTTGGCTTGTGGCCCCTTCCTCCATCCTTAGACCCCATAGCATAGCATCTTCTCTCCCCTCTGACTCTGATTCAGTCCTTAGATTTCCTCTTTCTTACTCTGATCTTCTGCCTCCTTCTTATAAAACCCCTTGTGATCACATTGGGCCCACATGGATAATCCAGAATAACGTCCCTATCTCAAGATCATTATCTTAATTGCATCTACAGAATCTTGATTATCATGGAAAGGAATGTTTTGATTGCCTCCAATTTGCTCTGTCGGTTAAGGAGGATTCTCTGCCCTAAATAGTACAAGACACCCAACACCTGACACCTGACACTGACAAATAACGATTGACAGCAGTTCATTAGTCACATATGCTCACAGCTATGGGGAGAAGGACACTGCGTGTCATGCAAGGCCACACCGGGGCTGTGCTCAGGAATAGAGCGGACAAGCAGGAGCTGTGGGAGGCAGGATTTAGGGTTGCATCATCCCTGATTCCTGTGAGAAAATGTGCTTGTCTTGTAGGAATAATTTTGTGGACTGGCGGGAACTGAAGCCCACCACTCAAGGTAAGTAGGCACTGTGCCTGGTCCCCCGATCAGGAGGGTTATTTGGCAGGAGCAGAGTGGGTAGGAGAGTTGCAGTGAGGCCATTTGGGAGCCTTCTAATTTTTCAGATCTCCAGATAGTACATAACACTGACTCTCAATTTCAGGCCTTACGCCGTATGTAACACATTCACAGGGTCTGGGGATTTGGATGTGGGCATCTTTGGGAGTCATTATTCAGCCTACCTCAACAAGTAGTTGATTTTTGCTGGATAATAAATTTGTAATGCTGAGATGAGGGAGAAAGGGAAGGAGATTAATTTAGGATAGTTGATAGAGCTCAAGCTATATCTGCTGAAGCTACAAGTCCTTATCATTCTATGCTGATAATGGTGATGATAATAATATATCAACTAAAAGATTAGCTTACATTTAAAGGGCACATATCACAAGTTATGCATTGTGCTAAGGTCTTGATGTATTTATTTGCTAATTTATTATGTGAGGTACATACTATAATATCCCCATTTTACAGATGCAGGTTAGAGAGATTATGTAACTTGTTCAAGGTCACAAGACCCAAAGCCATAAGCCGTGACTAACCTAGATAGTCTGCATCAATATGCTACACACTCATGCCGTAGAATTTGCTCTTATCACCTTAGTGATGAGGGAAGGTATGTGATTCAAGGGCCTTTGAGCAGGACATGACATGAATGGGCATGAATGTCTATAAGCGTGATAGATACCATCCGTGTGTGGAGAGGAAGAAGGCTCAGGGGCCAGCTGGCGAAAGGTGCTAAGCTGTTGAGGATAGTCCAGGTCAACATTCTTCCCTGAAATGATCAGGCCTCTTCCCTGACTCCCCACTGAAACAAAGGATTTCGTCGGAATTTGGAGCATTTGTTGGGCAATTTTTATTGCTTCACCAGGGCATGATGTTACTGTGCGTTAGTAGTCAGCTGCACACACATACCTTCTCTTGTGCCATTTGTCCCTGTGAAGGAAAGCAGAGAAGCCACAGCAGTTTCTCTGGGCTGCCCCTGACTGACTGCACTTTCAGTTTTCCATGACCTGTGTGTGACACACAGATTCAAGGGTGTAGATGCAGAATGCCTCTTTGCCTTGTTTTCTAATGCCACACTGGGGGCACTGGAGGCTTACTTAGCTGTTACTGCAATGGTGTTTTGTTTGCCATTCCAGTATTGTCTCTGTGAGCACAGCCTTGGCTTCCTCGTGAGGTGGGGTGAGTGATAACACTCAACCCCCAGTCGCCACCTGCACTCCTTAGGGAACCCTTAAAGGTGGAATATGTTTTGCATAAGGGTGAAGAATAATGGTTTGGAACCTCTGAAGTGTGGAAATAGGAGATGTTGATCTGCTTCTCTCCTAGGCCTGTAGAACTTCGGGTGCTGGAATTGGGCGGTCGCCACCTAAGAGGCTACCAGGGAAATAGTGACTTTGGGTGAATGAACATTTAGGTAGAGAAATGCAGACAACAGGCAACTCATCTCAAAATCCAGAGATCACCTGCCTCCCTTTGTTATCTTTGTTAGGAAGTTAGTTGTTGTAATTACATTAGGAGTCTAAGATACATTTTCTAATTATCAACATATTCCGTATGACATTAATAGCATTTTTCTAAAAGTCAGAGTCAAATCACATTAGTTTAAACCTACTCTATGCAGAGAGTACTCAGGAAAAGTCAAGACTATCTTCCCTTAATGGATATTCTTTTTAAGCATAGGTTATCTTCACAATAGTAACCTGGCGTTAATTTGACTTTCCGCAATGAACTATTAAGTCTCTTAAAATGCCTTTTGTTATATATAGTAACACATTCAAGAAACGTTTTAAAAAAAAATAAAAAGACAAAATGGGAAACAGAATATGAAATAAAATCAGTATAAGATCTGAGTCTTACACCAAGATCAGGGACACAGTTCAGTAGAATTCAAATTGTTATTAGACTACTCTCTTTTACTTTGTGAAATATATATGTGTTCTTAAGAAATTGCATTTACAATGCCAAGTAAATGTTTTAAAATTTGAGGGCAATGATCATGGAAGGAAAATCAAATTAATAACAAATAAATTTTAATATTTTTTTAATGCAAGGATCATGAAAAGGAAGGTTATGACCTTGGGTAAAAGTGTGCGTTAGAAATACCTTCATATATGAACATATTTAGTTACTACATAGCTGATGTTTAAAAAAATAAGTTAAAATACTGAATTTTGATATCATCAGTTTCTTTTTAATAAAGGGGATTAAAAATATAATAGAAATTAACACAATGAAAAAAATAGACATTTGTTTATGATAATGCTGCAGTTTATTTCTGGGTACGTCAATTAAAGTTAACAAAAACGTAAAAGGGAAAAAAAAACAAGAGCCAGCCCTGATGGCCTAGTGGTTAAAGGTTGGCGCTCTCACTGCTTCGGTAGCCTGGGTTCGTTTCCCGGTTGTGGAACGGCAGCACCCATCTGGCGGTTGCCATGCTGGGGGCGGGGGCTCACACAGAAGAACTAGAAGGACTTACAACTAGGATATACACCCGTGCACTGGGGCTTTGGGGAGGGAAAAAAAGAGGAAGATTGGCAACAGGTGTTAGCTCACGGCAACTCTTTCCCTGAAAAAACAAAAAACAAGCAACAAGGGCTTACAATACAGCAACAAGCGGCCGTTAAGAGACCACATTTGGCTTCTCTGCAACTCACCTGGCCTGACTGTACTTCAGACTCGCACTATTATAATGGTGTCATTTTTATGAAGGCAAACGTTGGGTAACTTGACATCCAAAGGAAGTGAATATAATGATTGATTTTACCGTGAACAGATTCTCAGTTTCATTGTGTTCATGAAAAGAGGAGAAAGAACAACTTGACTGAAAAATGTGGCAGCCCTTATTTATAATTGTTTAGTCTATTATATTATATATATAGTATAACTAATAGGATCCGAGGTCGCCCGCATCATCCCCAACTCCTGGTGTTCGTATCCTTGTGTGATTTCCTCCCCTTGAGTATGGGCGGGACCTGTGATGTGCTTCTAATCAATAGCATATGCAATGTATGTGATTCTGTGTATGTGATTCTGTTACATAAGATGTAGTGCCTTTCTGGAGTCTCTCACTTTCTCATAGACTACGAAGAAGAAAGTTGCGTGTTGTGGGTTGCCTGTGTCGGAAGACCCATGTAGGAAGGAACTGAATGTAGCCTTTAGAAACTGAGGGTGTCCTCTGGCCAACGGTGAGCAAGATTGAAGGCTTCAACCCTACAACCACAAGAAAATGAATTCTGCAAAAAGTGAATCCTTCACTGGTTGAGCTTTATGTGACATCACAGCACCCACCAACACCTTGGCTACAACTGATGAGACTCGATGCAGAGGACCCATGTAAGACACGTCCAGATTCTGACCCACAGAAACAGAATAAATGTGTTTTGTTTTAAGCTGCTAGGTTTGTTAAACCTAATACGTATGTTTATCTTTATGTCTACGTCATGTCTGTATCTTTCTGTGTATGTACAGCTCAAAGGCATCTGTATTAGTCAGAATTCTCCAGAGAAGCAGGCCCGACAGGATATGAGTGTGTGTGTGTGTGTATCTCTAGAGAGAGAGAGATTGATTGATTGATTGAACTGACTGATTTACTTTAAGGAATTGGCTCATGTGATTGTGGAGGTTTGGCAAGTCCAAAATCTTATTGGGTAGGCTGGCAGATTGGAGACTCAGGGAAGAGTGACAGTTTCAGTCCAAAGGCAGTCTGCTGGCAGAATTCCTTCTTGCTTAGTGGAAGTCAGCCTTTGTTCTATTAAGGCCTTCGATTGATTGGAAGGGGCCCACTCACATTATGGAGGACAATCTGCTTTACTCCAAGTCCACCAGTTTAAATGTTAATCTCATCCAGAAAACACCCTCACAGAAACATCCAGAATAATGTTTAACCAAATCTGAGCACTGTGGCCCAGCCAAGTTGACACATAAAATTAATCATCACAGAAATCAAGATAGAATCTCTTGAAAGTGATATAATCTTAAAACTTCTCTGCATATGTGCTCTCTACATAACAGCTAAGTGAATGAATGGAAAATCAAGGCCTACAAATTAAGATTGCTCTGAAGAATACTGTGTACTCCATCTAACATGAGTAAAAGTGATATTTAAATCAAATATAAACTGAAATAAGTGTTTTCATATAAGCCTCCACTTGTAGATAAATGAAGTCATGGAAGGATATTTAAGGATAGTGATGTAAAACAACAGTGCCAATTGGAAAGAAGAAAACTTAGAAATCTCTTTAAGTGGAAAAAAAGAATAATAAAAATCCTAAATGAGATCAATTAACACATTAAACTGATTACTGTATAATAAGCAAGAGGATATTAACAGTAAAGCCAGGATTATACCTCATCAGTGCTTGGACCCAAACTATCTCTATAAACGCAGTTCGGGATGAGAATGCCATATTCTGACCACCTTGCTATTTTAGGTACCAATTTAATCCAGTCCAGCAGGAGGTGTGTGGATCTTGGCGCACTGGAAATTGGGTTTGGAAATAAGTTTTTGCTATCCTACAGCTAAGAGCTGAAACTTCTGGAATTTTGTTGATACTGGCAATGCTATCAGATGGTAGCTCCCTGAATACTGCCCCGTGGAGGTCGATTTGTCTGACTATTTTAGCCTTGGGTCTGTGGAGTAACCAGGTCTTTACAACCCCCTATTCTGTATCTCTAGCATCTGCTTTTGAAGAGTGGGGAAAGGCGTGAGCTGCGTCCTTCTTTCTCTTATTTGTACCAACTCTTGCTCAGGGATCTGTGCTTTTGGTTACCCTAGTTGACGCCCTCCTGTAATTGGTGTCTAACTTTGGGACCCACTCTCCTGATCCTTCCTCAGCTTCATAGTAGTTTGTCCTCACAAGTCACCTTTCTCTCCCAGATCATTTTCCTTTTACCCCCATACGTCTGTGGCCAGTGCTGTGTGGTGATAATGTTCTTACCCCATCCTGGGAGCCAATGTCAGGGACACGCGTTTTGATTCATCAAAATGCAAAGAAAGTCTTGTAATAAGTTTTTTATTCTATGGACTTTTTTTTTTTAGCCTCTTGGATTATGACCGAGGCCCTGCCAACAATGAGCTGATGTTATCTCAAAAAGTGTTCCCAGTGTCCTTGGCAGTGAAGAAGTTTTCACTGTGGCAAAATGAGAAAATATAGGTAAGATAGTGAGTTTTCTATGATGCTAAATTTATTCATTTTAAAGGAAGGCCTTTTATTTTAGTTTGCTGCCCTCCCTGCCTGTTGAAAATTAAAATTTCTCTGTTTTTTTAACGGTGGTGGAAGATACTTGTATGTTAGAAGAATAAAGCTTTAGAAACCGTATGTTAGTCTCTCCAATTTTTTTCCTTCTTTTTTTATTTTTTACTGGTCTGTGATATCTGAAGTTTTGGGAACTTGTGATGTACAGTGTTTGTATATTCCAAGATCACCAGACAGCAGGGTTGAGGGATGCTGGTGAAACTATATCTGGCGAAAGAACAATAGACTAAAATAGAGGAGAAGTAATGGCAGCACCAGCATATGTAATAACTAGCTGTGTAACGTTCCTCTCAGTGCTGTGTGATTAAGAGAAATACAATTAAGATTACCTTTCAAGGTAGTTGTGAGACCCAAGTAAGCAACCAAGTTGTGAAATGTTTTTGCTTTTAGTGTAGTCTAAAGGGAGGCATTGTGTATGAGTTATTGGTAGTACTTTTTTGTGTCTTTAGTGTCAACAGTATTTCTTTTAGAGCCCTCTATAACCCAGAAAAAGCCCATGCCTTTCCTAGGATCTGAATTACAAATTGTTCCTCATCCTTCTGGTGACATTGATTTGATTACATATCATAAACTGCCCAGCAGAGTTTTTATTGTTAGTTTAAAATGAAATAATAGCATCGGCATCAGAATGCTGGTGGTAGAGACGTATGTAAGTGATTCCAGACGAGAGGATATAGTGACGCCAGCTTTTGGTAGGCTCTGGTAGGGTGAGAGGTGAACTTTGTCTGGAGCACAGTTTGAGGATATTCTATAGGAAGGGTTATTTCTGTAATGCAAAATTGCCTTTCACTTTGCATGACTCCCATCAAATCAAATGAGAGTGATTGCATTAATTCCCTAAGTGACTGCACATCTACTCTGTGTGAAGACATGTTGCCAAAATACTGCAGAGCAGGAGTACTTGTAAGAGTGAAGGAGGGTAGAGCCGGAAGGGTCAAATGGGCCACTTACTCCTCTCTCCTCTGTCATCGTCATTAAAAAAGAAAGAAAAGATATTGCACAGGCCACACACATTTTAGAGATGATGAAATTTGTCTCCGCCCCCCTCTATCTTCCCTTAATGCCTAAATGCAGTTTCTTACAAACAATAGGTATTTCGACTTTTACCTGTCAGGCCCAGCGGCCTAGGCTGCTCTCTGGCTTTGCAGACTGCTAACGAGTTGCCACCCCCGGTCTTCCCTTTCAGGAGACGAGCGCCACAGGCTCCTGAATGTACCTTTTATCCTTTACTTCTGGTCTAGTAAAACCTCATTCTTTAGAGCAGTTGATCTCAGTAAAATGTTAGGAAAAGAGAAGTAAAATAAATTCGCACTAAGATGCCGTTGCTAATAGCTGACAATGGGTTAGGTATCTCAAGTCTATTCATAAAAGCAGAAAATGGACTGGCCAATGTTGGGCTCACAGAAAAGAGGTTCTGAAAGGAATCTTCCCTGAGCTCCCTGAAGTCATCCACCAGGGATCAAATTAATCCTACATGAGATGTAGCCTCTCTTCCTGAATTAAAATTTCATGGGGTCACTTCGTAATAAACAGAGAAATTGCTTCCACTCTAAAGTGAATTTTGTTGATAGAGAAGATCTTTAAACTGGAAGATGAATGGAAATCCCATATATTCCACCAGTAAAGGCCAGATGAGAACCCTAGCTGGGATTAAAAACAGTAGTTTGAAATGGGGTCCTGGTCCACGTCCATTTGAAATAATTAATAGAAAATCAAAAGGAATGACAATGGAGTGAAGGACAGGGAGTTGAGGGTAATGAATGTATTAAGTCCTTCTTTATTATTTACCAAACATATTAAACACAGAATAGAATACTAGGGTTTCAAAAGTGAGAGACATCATCCCTGAACTAAGGAAGCTCACTCTCTAGGGAGTAGATCTGCAACCAGAGATTTGTCTTCTAAATATGTGATAAGTGCTATGATAGAAGAAAGTACAAGGTATTCTGAGAGCTCGAAGCAGGACCTGGTCTAGACTGGGAGTGGCAAGACATAGGACAATATTCTGGAAAGCTTTTATTTGGTAAACTAACATTAACTGAATTTTGGAGGCTGAGTAAAGATTAACTAGAGGAATAGAAAAAAGACCTCTCCTACTGTCTTGCACTCTAACTTAAGTGAATTAGTCTTGTTTGTTTTTTAAAAAAATATTTTCTAAGCTCACATGCATATTAAAGGATAAATTAAAGGTTGAAAGACAACTGGAGTAAAGAATAAAAAGCCTCCACATTCCCTTTGAAAGCCCAACTGTGTGTGCATTTTGGTAATTATGGGTTCAATGACTCATGTGTACATTTCTACCAGTCCCACAAATGATGGTTAAAGGAGAAGAACATAGTAAGGTCAGCCAGGGACTATTTAAAGTGGTTCAGCATTCATTAGCTACAAAAACTCCAAGTGGAAACAAGTGAGGTAATCATGATCATGGATTCAAGGCTCAGGGATGGATGTGCAGTACAGTATGTACTTGGGCTTCTCCTCCCATCTAGGGTCCATAATAATGTGCCAAGGAATTATAGAAACTCCAGGTTGAAATCTTTATATCTATATAGAGAATCAATTTTACTAAAAGATTTAGGAAAATATAGTTAATAGTAAAACATACACAGGGATACAAAGCAGTCTATGATAGGTGGAGATAATACACACACACACGTCCATACTTACATCTCCTTCTTTGGTTTATTTAGGTAGAACAACTAGGAAAAAATCTAAAAGACTAAGACAGAGGGAAACAGTGAAACTATCAGGTATTTGATAGTCTTTGTCTTTACTGAAGCTGCTGTTTCTTCGTTGTTTATAAATATGTTCAAAGTGCTGTTAGATTCGGAGCACAAATCCTGACTCATCACTGAGCTCTCACTGATTGCTGCACTTTAAAGGTCTTTTAGAGAAGAGCACTTGGCTCACTCCACTCAGCTCTCTTTCGGCTGACATTTGCTGTCACTGTTTTGTCATTGTCAGTCATCAAAAGGTTTATGGAAAAAGTATGAAAAAAGTAAATGTAAAGGAAGACTGTTCAGCTACTGTCACTCAGAGGACTAACTCTTGGCCTAAATTTTTCATTTTTGGGTGGATTATAGCATGCAGACCTTTGACACGACCCTGACTACATCTGGAGCATTTGAAGGAACAAGGAAACAAAGTGGGGACAGCTACTCCACAGTCCTGGCCCCGGAAGCGACATGTTCTATTGGCAGATTGACACGAGCTTTAGGCGGCATCGGGCGCAAAGCACAGAGTGTCACGCAGTCTGGCTTCTCTCCACATTTGTGTTTCCAAGGGTATTCCATCTGAATCTGATAACCCATGTCAAGTCCCTTTCCTAAAGTGTGCAGAATTAGTGATGCCAGAATTGAGCAGCTCTTCTGGGTTAGCACCATTTTCCACTGTTATCTCTCCTTTCCTATCTTGTTCTGTGTTTCGAAAAAAGAGTAAAAATAAAGAGCAGGATGAGGGACCGGCCCCGCAGCATAGAGGTTACGTGAGCATAGTCCGCTGCTTGCCACCCTGGGTTCGGAACTGGGGGCGTGCACTGATGCACCGCTTGTCAGGTCATGCTGTGGCGATGTCCCATATAAAGTGGAGAAAGATAGGCACAGATGTTAGCCCAGGGCTGATCTTCCTCAGCAAAAAGAGGAGGATTGGCATGGATGTTAGCTCAGGGCTGATCTGCCTCACAAAAAAATAAAAATAAAAATAAAGAGCAGGGTGTATAAATATCTACTTAATCACTGACAAAGGAAATCTTCCTGCCCTCCCTCTCCCCCACATCGAATGTCTATAATACAGTTTCAAGTGCAGAAGAATAGACATAGCTGTGTGTTCTTCCAAAGCAATGCCCTTACAATGATTGTTTGAAATTACCCTACCAGTGAACATTATGAAAATAAAAGTAAGTGAAATTAAGAAAATAATTCCATTTCGTCTAACATCATAAATGGTAAAATAGGTGTAAATTTAACAAAGTGCAAGACTTGTACACTGAAAACTACAAAACGTGGTTGAAAGAAATGAAAGAAAATCTAAATAAGTGGGAATATACCACATGATCTTGGATTGGAAAAGTTAATATTGTTAAGATGGATATACTCCCCAAATTGACCTACAGATTCAACACAATCTCTTTCAAAATCTTCACCGACGTTTTTGCAGAGATTGACAAGCTGACCTTAAATTTCACATAGAAATGCAAGAGACTCAGAATAGCCAGATAATCTTGATCAAAAATAACAAAGTTGGAGGATTCATACTTCCTAATTTTAAAACTTACTACAATGATAGAAGAAAATGTTAGTAAATTTTCATGACTTTGAGTTAGACTATGGTTTTTTAGATATGATACCGAAAACACAAGCAACAAAAGAAAAAGAGACAAATTGGACTTTATTAAAATCAAATATATATATGTATTTGCTTCTAATGATACCACCAATAGAGTGAAAATACAGCACACAGAATGGAAGGAAATATTTGGAAATCATATATCTGTTAATGTTTAGTATCCAGAATATATAAAAAACTCTTACAACTCAACAATAAAAACCCAACCAACCCAATTTAAAAATGGGCAAAGCGGGCCAGCGTGGGTGGCGTAGTGGTTAAGTTCACGTGCTCCACTTTGGCAGCACGGGGTTTGCAGGTTCAGATCCTGGGTGCGGACCTATGCTCTGCTTATCAAGCCATGCTGTGGCAGGCATCCCACTTATAAAATAGAGGAAGATGGGCACAAATTTTAGCTCAGGGACAATCTTCCTCAGCAAACAGAGGAGGATTGGCAACAGACGTTAGCTCAGGGCTAATCTTCCTCACCAAAAGAAAAAAGGATTGACATGTTACATTTAAAAAAAAAATAAAAATGGGCAAAGGACGTGTATAGATACTACTCCCAAGAAAATATACGGCTCACAAACATATGAAAAGACGCTCAGTGTTGTTAGTCATTAGGGAAAAGCAAATTAAAACTATAGTGAAATATCATTTCAAACCCACTAGGATTGCTATAATAAAAAAGACAGACAATAAAGTGTTGACAAGGATGTGGAAAAATTGGAATCCTCATCCATTGCTGTTAAGATTGTAAAATGGCTAATGCCACTTTGGAAAACAGTTTGGAAGTTCCTAAAAATGCAATGCCTAGATTTACATAATACAGTAATTCCACTCTTGCATATACATTCAAGAGGAATGAAAACATACGTCCACTCAAAAACTTAAACAAGAGTGTTCGTAGCAGCATTACTCATAACAACCAAAAAGTGGAAACAAACTAAATGTCCACCACCTGTTGAGTGGATAAATAAAATTTGGTATATCCATGCAATGGAATATTACTAGGTGATAAAAAGGAACCACATACTGATACATGCTGCAACATGGATGAACCTTGAACATGTTATGCTAAGTGAAAGAAGACAGTCACAAAAGGTCACATATATTGTATGATTCCATTGATATGAAATTCCCAGAGTAGGTAATCCAATGAAACAAAAGATAGATTAGTGGTTGCCAGGGGCTGGGGGAGGTAAGAATAGGGAGTGCATGCTAATGGGTAAGAGGGTTGCTTTGAGGGTGATGAAAATATGCTAAAATTGGTTTTTCAGGTTGCAAAATCCTGTGAATCTATGAAAAACCATTGAATCGTGTACATTAAAAGTGTGAATTTTGTAGAATATGAATTATATCTCAATAAATCTGTTATAAAACATATTTTAAAACAAAAAGATTATGAAATAAAACAGAATAAAATTACATATTGCTCTTTTTTGTAAGAATTTACAAAATTATTTATATTCCCATTTGCATTTTAATATTGATCCTCCTAGTGAGTCTGTGAATTTGGATAGCACATGTTATGGATAAAGAAACCTGCACAAAGTGCTTTACTTGTCATGTTGCCAAATTTACTTAGTTCTATCAGCAAAGCTGTGTTTTGCAAATCACGAGGCTCCATTTAAAACACATAATTTCCTATTTCATCAATCTCTATTATTGTTATTCTGTCTAATCAGAAACTTGAAAATGCACTCTGTCTAATTTTAAAAGACCGTAATGGAGCTTAGTGATCCCTTAATTCAATTCTTTTTTTTTATGTATAAGGACACTGAAGTCCAGGAGAGTTGATATCCAAATTTAAGCACGTGAGCAATGAATGGATCTAGGTCTAGATGCTGGGTATTGCCTCAAGTCAAGTGAGACTAGAGCACTGGACTGGAAGAAAAGATCTAAATTTGAATCTTAGAACTGTTACTTATTGGCTGCCCCATTTATAACACTGACCTAAACACTTATCAAAGTGTTTTTGTTAAAATAAAGCAAAGTGCAGATATTGGTTGCCAATACTATTGTTAAATAGAGAACTTCTAAATCTTTTTAAAGAGGGAAATGTAACCTTAAAATGCGAAAATGATATATACTTCTCATCATACTAGTACAAGATAGATATCAATTTCCCCTAATTTGTTTGAATCTCAGTCCTATCACTTTTTAGCTGAATGATCTTTTTTATTTTGTGGAATGATGATTTGTCATTTTCAAACCCTAGTATACTAGCTCTTCATTTTACAGTTGTCTTTGGATTACAGTAATGAGGTCATGTTATAGATGAGCCAAGTCATAATGAGGTCATACACATATATCTACTCCATAGAGGACAGCTTTATTTTGAATTTAAATGTCATTGAAGATCACAGATCTAATATACATATATTAAATTCTTAGATCCTTACAGTGGAAAGGATCACATATTGGCCTAAAGCCTCATTGACATAGTAACACTTATTCCATCAGTGTGTGCATTTCAAGATTTACTGGTTTAAGAAAAAAAAACATTAACATTCATATGACCATGCCACAGATGTGAAAGGAAGCAAGCAGGTTGTTTTTTTCTGAAAATAAAGTCAGCACGAATTTCATTTGGAGGCTTGACATGAACTTCACTAATAGAGCTACTTTATGATGAAGATGCGTCTATGACCGAAAAGAAATATCGTACTCAAAATTTATACACTTAAATTGGCATGTCCTTCAGAAGCATGTGAAAGAAGACAGAAAGTACACAGTGACTGGAAGTGTATTAGGTACTAGCATGTTGCTGTGGTGATGTAGGAGGTATGAATGCTAATGACTTTATTCTGCAGGGTTCTCCTTGGAGGGTTAGGAGTGTTAGTGGAGCCGTGACATTTTCAAGTGGTGTGCATGTGTGTGTGTGTGAGTATTCTCAGATGTTCAATGAAAAAAATGTGTGTGTGCATACATATGCAGTTTATTGAACATTAAACATGTTAATTATTAAAAATGGTAAACATTAATATGAAACAAATGAAAGCACAATAGAGCATTCTAATGAAATTATCATATTTAAAAGTATTCCTGTATTTATACACATCTTAGTACTTTAGAAGCCCTCATAATTTTCAGAAATGAATGACAATAGTGGATGCTTACTGAGTACACCAGAAAGGTTAAATATCAAACCATTTCCGTGTAGGATATTGTAATCCACTGTTTTGACTAATTTAAAAGTTTTATAGCTGCCATTGATTTTTGGAACTGACAGCATTGGCCAATTTTCTCTATATTTGTGTTGCTATAAATAAATATTGATAAGCAGATTTGCTTTTTTTCCTTAATCATGGCCTCTATTTTTCTTTAGTTTCAGTTCTTTATTTGTTGCTGTGATTTTATTTTGCTGTCTTGTCTCACCCCTCTTTGTATTGTCATTCTAGTATTGTTTACAATGGCATTCCCTTTTGAAATATTTCACTAACCAAGTTCCCCAGGGCATATTTATTTCTTCTAGTTTCCTCTTTTTTCAAACATCATCTTGCTTGTGCTCAATCAAATCAATAGGGTTAGCCGATTCTTTCAGTACTCTTCATTGTCATGGAACTAATGTTTCACTCTAGAGTTTTTAACTTACACCTCTATTTTGCTTTCCTCTCACATGCACAGAGATGATACAATTCTTTCAAAGCTCACATGTTGAATGAATGTATACTGAGAGGGGTTTCCTTGGAAACACTAAATATGGAAAGTCTTTGTATCTTCCCGCTCATCAGCTAGCGGATTGATCTACAGCTGTTTCTCTGTAGAAATTGTCAGTTTATTTGAGAACACTATGCACGTTGTTAATACTAAAATGCACAAAAAATCAGAGTTGCCTCACTGGATACTGTAATGAGGAAAAGAAAACTATGTGCTTCACAGATAGAATAAAACATTTGTTTTAAAACTGTAAGAATTTTACATTGGAATATGAACTCTGTCTTGGTTTCTTGGATTTGATGAAATAAAAATAAAATTATTTCCCATTTATTTTTGTCTCTTACCATCATTATTAGTATAAAATAATGTGATTTTTTCTGATGCTTTTAAAAATTGGGTTCTTATTGGAATAAAGTACAATCATAATTCATGATTATACAAAGAAAGATTACGCTTGAGTGCTTGTGAATTTGTTGATAGGTTAAATATCAATGTGAAATTATTTTCTGTTTTCTTTACTCATTCCGTAGAAAAGATACATATGATACAAGTGACTTTAGCAAACCAGATGGACTCCCTTGTGTTTGTAATAGTATTTGCATGTATGATTCTTGAAGTTAATTCTTTAGATTTATTTGATTTTAGCTTTTCCCCTTTTTTCATCTGTATTATAAGCTATTGGCTAGACTCTATACTTTAACTAATTTAATAAAAGAAAGTGTCAATACAATATAGTGAATACATCAGTTTAGAAAATACTTAAAAATGTCAATTGAGATAGCATCTACACAATACCAAATAGTCAATAAATATATAATTTTAATAAACACCTAAAAATGACAAACCAGTTAAAGAAGAAAGAACCTTCACAAAAAACTCCTAACAATCTAATCTATACTTATGTTTCATACATCTAAAGTGGGAGATAGACCAAAAGGCTGGTCTGGATTTCAGGACTGGTACAAATGGTAATGAGGGCTTGGCTCTTGGGTTTAAGAAGAGTGGTATTTAGTAGATTTTGGTCCGTGTTCACCCTTCATTTTTGTAGCTCCTCATTTTATTGGCCTCCATTAAAAACAGTTGAAGTTTAAATTATGCACATCTTGTAAGGATGTTTCCACTGAGAATGATAATTCACCTCTTCCGTTTATTTCTATATGAATTCCTAAGAAATATACTTTCATTACAGAGACTTTTTTCTGTAAAGTTGGAGAAGAATATTTTCTTTAATATTTTTTCCCATCAGTTCAGCACACTGAGGTACACTGTTCTCTGTCAAACCTAGCCAGAACTAAGTACCATGTGTCTTGTGTCCAAAGTTCTCAATTATCTTTTTAACCAGCTATGCAAATGTCCTTTCATCCTGGGGTCCTGGGTGATTTGTGAAGCCCACTCTCTAGCCTGCCACACACTCTCTCTCCTTATCACTTATTCCTAATATCTCTGCAGCTTGGCAGTGGGACCCATTAGTTAGGATCCCATCAATGCAGAGCAGCTTTCAGGCAGAAGGAGAAGTGGAGTGGTGCCGTGCCTAGAGTCTGAGCTTTGTGAGATATGCAGTGGAATGGGGGCCTTCTGGTTCCCAGGAGCAGCATAATGCTGCATTCTGTCACCAGTAGATGCAGAGGTTCTTTCAGCTGCTACACACACAATTCAGGCAGGAACTGGTTCACACCAGGCATTTCTATGACTCTATTCTACTCCTCCTCCATCATCCCTTATGAAGTTCACTCAAAGTTTGCAGTACAAGGCACTTCACAAAGTACTAATAGGACCATAATCATTCCAGGACCTTGGAGCCTCCCTAAAAACCTGAGACTTGCCTTTATGTAGAGAGTGAACTAGCACCATCTCTCTCTACTCTGGAGGTGATAGCTGAATCCTTTCTCTTCTTATATCCTTTAGTCAGGTGTTTCTTCTTCTGTACTGGGAGAGGGCCTGAGACTCCCTTCTGAGACTGTTACTTGACTTGTGATTCAGTAGAATAGCCAACAAGTTTGGAATAGGGCCCAGCAGCTGTGACAGAAGGACAGATCGGGGCTTACCAAACCATCCTGTTACCCCATCAGGTATACATCAAGTACACTTCAAGCATATGAGGTCTCAATATTTCCCTTTGCTGTTTTTTGAAGTCTGCACATCCAGAGTTTGGTGGTCTCTGAAGCTTGTGCAGAGTGAGGCATCTGCCAAGCCAGGTGAATTTGTGCCTTTTTTATTTTGGGTCAGGGTGGAATATGCACTGCTCGTTTCCACTTATCATCATCTAGGAGAACTCAGGTATGTTCTTCCACGCTGTATTTCTTGCCACATTATCAGGCCTATACAAAATTCAGTGCAGCAAGCCTGGCCGTAGCCTATCACACACGACCATCCTGGACCATGCTCTGGCAAGTGGGGTGGATGGAATTGCTTTCACGTAAATTAGGGCTACCTCTGGAACTGGGCTGGTCAGCTTTACGTGAGGCACCAGACCTGGGCTTTGCTGGAGATGAGTGGATTCTTGATAAAATCAGGAAAGGAAGAATGCTAGAAGGCAACAAAATAAGCACTGAGGAGCCCTGCTTGAGGCTGAGGGGTGTTGATGCTTGTTTTTACGCTCAAGGTTTTCACCCAGGTTCTGGACGTGATGTGCAAGTGCTGCTCCAAACTCAGCCCTTAGAAAGCACTTCCGGTACTTTCTTCTCCAGAATAGGTAGGAAAACTGTCCACTCTTTTTAGTTCTAGCATTTTAGAGGTTCCTAATGCCAGTAGGGTCACAGAGAAGGGAAGCATCTATTCTAATTTTATAAATAAGTTTGGGTCAGGAGGGGTTCTGTGGTCAGCATCATTTAAGTTTTGCTGGATTGGTTATATTTGTAAAACATCCAGTGCTTAGTAATGCCATAATACTTATATTTGCTATATATATTATATTATTATATATATTACATCTATCTTAAAGGCATTTACTGTAACTTGAAATATAATATATTTATTTACTTATAGTCTTAGATTGATGGGACTCTATGCGTGTTATTTAAGTCCCATATAAATGGGACTTTATATGTGTTGTTTAAGCATATATTTTTGTTTTCTTAACAAATGAAATGGTGGCCATTGGAAGGTAGGAATGACTAGAAAGAAATGAGCATATCTTAGTAGAAGACCAGATAGAAAATACAGGCTTTCCTACAGCTGCGATGGTGAAAAGTACAGGTGAGAAGTATTTTCAGTTTTTGCCCTCTTGTTACTTGCCATCTACCTCCTTCTCAGCTATACATGTTTCTAGTTTAATAGTATATTTTTTCCAGTTGGAAAACTTTGGTTGCTGGCGTAAAAAGATCCCTATTATTGTAGTATGGCATTAAAATGGATTATCATCATCCTTTTCTTTTATTATAGGTATCTATGTGGAAGCAAATGGAAATAAAAGGATTTGACATTTGTAGAAACCAAATACCTGAAATGACTAACAAGTTCTACTGTTTGCAAACTTGAACTAACGCCGAAACCAATTTCTTTCTCTCTCTTTTTTTTTTTTGGCCCAACAATTCCCTTTTCATACTTAAAATTTCTTGCATTCTGCTTTTATCAACTGACTTATTATAAAAAAAAAATCCCTCATCTCTGAATTGGTGCTCTTCCTGTGGTTTTATAGTGAGATCAGATTTTCTCTCAGTTAGGTGCAGGCTTGCTTTGCGAGCAATTTCAGAGAAGGAAGCCCTGAAGTCGTGAAGACTGAGAATAGAGACAGAATGGATTTACGGTCGTGATCAACTAAAACTCACTCAGGTTTCCTGGACATTTAACAATATACAATACACTCCTGCAAAGCAATTAGACATAAATAGTATATGGTTTAATAATATGACTTGATTAGTATAACTTTTAAATAATTGAATCAATTTAGAATTAATTCTATTTTTCTGTTATCTAGGTCATTTATATCTAAAAATATTACTATGTGAAAAATTTTGCCTGATTCTGTGTACTGCTAATGAATTTTCTCCTTCTATCTCTGTCTCTAGTCCATGTGTCTCTCTGGTCTCATGGTTTCCACTTTCCTGTCCTAATTTTTCTTTCCTTTTGAGACTGCGCTCCCCTCTTACTGACATTCCTCAGTCTCTTCTGTCCTGTGAGCATCCTGAGTATCAGTCTAGCTGCTCTCAACTCTACACTCAATATACCAGACAGGCATAAACTGTGTTCTGTGAGTCGGGCTTAGCATAGTAGAAAAGCCAGCACTGGGGTCGGTTGGCTCTGTATGGCCAGCCCAAGAGTGCCAGCACAGCTGGTACGATTTGTGCTGGAGGAAGCAAAGACTGGGCAAGGTGGTAAAACCTAGCTAGATTTAGGGGCAAGACAGCCCAGCAGCAATTGTTCAGGGCACATTCTAGAACAGCAGCTGAAATATCACTAAAGTGAAACAGAGCTATTTAAGCCAAGTTTCCACACATAACTCCTTACGTAACTGGAAAAATGTAAATTGGCCACACTCCTGCCAGAGTAGACAGTGCCCTTAAATGAAAAGGAAAAGAATAACAGGAAAGCATTCTCACAGTGTTGATACACAGGCTAAACATTTTTTGCAACCTATTCGCAGTTTTAGTCCACTGAAGTCAGGAGCTGTAGTCTGTTTAAACTCTGAGCTTGCATAACTCCTGGGCTACTGTAGTTCACTTGGAATGAGTAATTTTCATAAAGTTTAATTTAATCTAAATTTAATTCCTCTAGTGTGCTTCCCAGGAAGCAGTCTGGTTCAGACCTCTGCGAAAGAAAACTGAAAAGAGAATAAGAACTACAGAAAAGTAGGAAATGCTTTGTAGAATTTTTTCATAACCCAGATTCTACTTAACCAGTGGATAAGACCTAGAAGGCGAATTTGGTTTTGTGCACTGTTTTTGTCAGTGCAAAAGTTAGTTTTCTTCCACCTTCTAAAAATGCGAAACAGACATTTAAGGGATATAATTTTAAAGTGGTAACAAAGTATTAGCTTTCCAAGGTGCCTGCATATATTTATGAAACTGTGGGTGAAAAAAATCAAGTGTCGGTAGAGCTGGGAGCAGAGTGTAGGCATTGGCCTCCTGAGATCCAGGCGTTCTTTGCCATAGGCGGGGGCTGAACCAGTGCAGGTGCACAATAAGAAGGGAATTATCTTCCTTTTTTCTTGTTTTCTATAACTTCAGATGTTGGAAGGGATGGGAGGTGTGGAGACAAGAGGGGGATGAAGTGGTGGTTGGAACAAGACAAAGAAGCTATATTTAGAGAATGAGATCTGCAGGACATATATCTATGTTCAACTGGCAAGCAAATAAACAAGGGACAAAGAGGGACCGAACTGTATAAACATTTTTAAGTATGATGGTGTCTAAAAACAAGCATATTATAAATTCACCAACTTATAAACAATATTAGTCCATGATGGTAGATTTTGGAATCGTTGAAATCAAGCAAGCTATATTAGACTTGTGGGAGAGGATGAAACATGAGCAGGGGAATAAATGAAAAGCTCAAAATTGAGATTGGTTGTGAAAATAAAGATCTGGGAAAATACATGCAAAGGCCACAGTTTTGTGATGTGGTTTCAATGAATTTTACTTATACTTTTCAGAATGACAGATTTTCCATACTTGCCAGTCAAGAACTATTTAATGAGTACTTATGAGGTGCCAGGTACTGTTTTAAGCAGTGAATAATTCAGAGTCTCTGCATGCAGGAGGTTACATTGCCCAGATTTTCTGGTGTTCATATGTGATATATAGAGTAAAACAGGGTATTCAAGGGGAGGGGAAGAGCTTTAGCTAGCATGGTGAAGAAAGATATCCCTGAGAAGTTGACTTGAGTAATGTGGAGTCAGTTGTGCAAAAATTCTGGGGAATAGCATCCATTACAGAAGAAATAGCAAGATCAAAGGTCCTGAAGATGGGAATGATCTTTGCCTGTTAAAGGGACAGAAATAAGGAGAGTGTGGCTAGAGTGCAGTGAATGGGAAGGGAGATGAGATCAGAGAGGTAGGCAAGGGACAGATGGTATAGGGTCTTAGAAGCCATGGTAAATTTTACTCTGGTTGCAATGGGATGCCACTGGCGAGTTTTAGAAAGGGAGGAAGTAGTGATATAAGCCCAGAAAAACACTATGGAGGATGGATCACTGGGGATTAGAAGAGGGAGACAGAGAGATCTTTAGGAAGTTAATGCGGTATTCCAGGTGAGAGATGATGATGGTTTGGACTAAGTTGCAGCAATAAAAAAGATGAGAAATGACCCAATTGGGGGTGTATATTTGAAGTAGAGACAGAAAGAGTTAGTAATGTATTAGTTGATGAGTGTGAGAAAAAAATAAAAAGAGTATTTAAGGATCAATCCAAGTTTTTGTGATTGGGAAACCATATGAATGGCGTGACAGTTAGCAGTGACATAGGGAAGGTCTGAGGCTAGTTGCATTTCCCAGGGTAGAATCGATGTTTTACTTGAGCTTTATTAGGTTGCAATGGTGATGACAAATAAGTAGTTGGTTTATGAATCTGGAGCAAAGGTGAGTTGAGCAGTCTGGAGATATAACTTGGAGGATCATCAGCATAAATGTTACTCAAAGCCATCTGATGAAAAGAAAAGTCACCTAAGGAGAGATGGTGCCAAGAAAAGGGCCAAAGAGAGTCCTCAGCGACAATTCAACTTTAAAAGTCTGACAGGGGTGGAGGAGGAGGCAATAAAGGCAACTGAGGAGGTGTGAGCAGCAAAGTAGTAGGAAAATCTGGTAAGTGTGATTACCCAGAAGTACATGAAGATTTTCAGTAAGAAGGAAAGACACACGTCAAAAATTGTTGAGAAGTAGAAGATAAACGTGGAGAACTAACCATTGGTGAACTACCTCTCTTTCTAATGCGATAATCTTCCCAAATTGGACCACTCAACTTCTGTCTGTTGGTGGAGCACTGACTCAGTATCAGGGAAGCAATCCTATCTCTAGGTCAGTAATTCATACTCTCAGGATCTTAGTTAACCTTATTAGCCTATTGCTTGGCTGTTGGCTTGTTCCTTAAGAACTAGGATGACTATATGTCCCTGTTTGCACAGGGCGGGAGACTATGCTTTTTAGTGCTCCACTTTATGACCAAAAATGTATGATAAATGGTAAGGTCATTCTGTCATCAACCCTCTGAGTCTGAAACCACAGTGGCAAGGACTCAGTTACAGAGAAACTATATTCTGCTTATGTAAAGTGCAGGACAGTATTTGCTGCTTTTGACTTGCAAAGCAGCTGAGTCCTGTGAAGGCTGTAGAGATCTGGTGAGGTTCCAGAAGTAAGCTGATAGTGACAGGTTTGATCAGGTACTGTGAGACGGGTGTTCCAAACTGCATTTCATTGTCTATGGCATTGAGGGTTAAGAAAGGAAATAATCTTGTATTTACATTGCTTGTCCACAGGTTCAAGAGATACCTCATTAGATAGTCTCAATTTGGCTGTGGATTGGTTTCCATGCTTCCTAACATTTTTCATGCCATTGCACATATTGAACACGATAATATATTTGCTGTTCACTGGAGTAAATGTGCCAGGCTATGACTCGTCTGGAGGACATGAGTACTCAGTACATGAGTAACCCATTCACAACATGTCATGTGTCACAGCATGCTACAGGGAAAGCTGCACGAAGGAGACACATTCCTTAGGAGGCAGCAGAGAGAGTCCTGAACAATTTTACAAGAGGCAGGGGAAATAGCTGCTGTGATACAAGACTGAAAATGCCTGCTCACAAGACGGGGGACATGATGTTTCCAAGTGGAGCCCCACTTAATTCAGTACTGGAGGGGAATGTACTGCTTGACAAAGAAGGGCATTTCAAATTAGAATTAGTGAGTGTCATCCATCTCCATTATACATTTTCTATAGATTGAGAAAAGACAGTAATGTTTCCAATGCTACTCTCTAAGAGAATAAATATTTGTGTTTATGGATCCCCACCCCTTCTAAGATAAAGTACATAGAATTGCATAATCAAAATTTTTATGGGCTACGTTTTCCAACTGAGTTTATGTTCACAGCTCTTGGATGCTGAAAAAAAAGTTGAAATCTGACTCCAACTGCCTTCCTACTTACTTTTGAGCTTCTAAGCATTGGGCTCTATGAACTATTACCTATGATAATGGTTCTATGGATGGGGAATTGGCTTATTTTCTAAATTTGGAGAGTATGGGGCCAGAGCTACAAAAATCTTGTGTCTTATAGTGCTTTGAATTCTTCAAAGTAAGGATCAAGAGAAACTTATTATTGAATAATTCAACAGCTTAATTCCTAAAAGACTACGCAGATTTCAGTGAAAGAGCCAAGGCTTCGGCTGCTAAAAGAACCCTAACTGTAACAGCAGAGACTGAGTGGAATTAGAAGATTGAGAGGGGGATAATTACTGAACATTAATTTATTCACAAAACCAAGATATTTTGAGTTTAGATTTTGCTTGTGACTTTAAATTTGAGCTTTAACTTGCAAAAAGATTTAATTTTTAGTTTCAGTTTCTCACAGAAAATTTTACAATGGAAGGGGTTTTTTATTCAAATTTGTGGCATCTCATATAATGGTGATATTTTATTGTCAGAATATCTTGATATTGATGTTTGATCTCACTGCAGAATCCCTATTAGGCTTTATTGGACAATGTTGTTGGATGTAATTCAGGATGGAAAATATCATAGACAGTGAAATTTTAGGCCTTGAGTGTAAAGTGGATCTGTTATGGAGGATTTCTAGTTAACCTTTGCCCTAACATGACTCCTTCGGTGAGATAATAATGGTTTTCCACAATGCCCACTTCCCTTTACAAGTCTTCACACTGCCTGTACTTGGACCCCTGCCAGCTGACTGCTCTGTCGCTATTTGAAAAGATGCTCCGATTTTGGATTCAGCGTGATATTATGGCTAATGGCCCTTTCACCCAGCTACATGCAACTCTTGGCATTAGACTTTGCTCAGTGTGGTTTTCTCATAGTACTTAGCCTGGTATTAACCTGTGGGTTTAATAACATGATATAGCTTTTTACTTTAGTCCTGGGCACAGCCATTCCTTATCTTCCCTGATGTGTCCCATTGCCATCCAAGACAGGCCCTGTCACTGATCACACAGTTGTTCTGTCATGGCCTGAGCCTCTCATTGTGACCCAAGCCATAGCTTAATGTGTGTTCATATCCAGTCTGGACTTCTTGAAGAAGGCAGTTTGACCTATAAAAATAATCTTTGTTATCGGAGTACATGGAATAAACAGTTGAAAGCAAATACCATTACCTCCAAATACCATCACACTGGGGGTTAGGGCTTCAATATATGAATTTGGGGGGAAACAGTTCAGTCCATAGCATTCCCCCACTATCAACATCCCACCAGAGTGGTACATTTGTTAACAATCAGTGAACAATTGTTAACCATTGACACATCACTATTGAAGAGATTATATTTAAAATATAATTAATGAATGTTGAATTTTGTCACTTTTTCTCTACAATCATTTACATGAGGGTGTAACTCTTGTCCTTTAATTTGATAGTGTGGCAAATAACAATAGTTGATTTTCTTTTTTTTTTGTGAGGAAGATCAGCCCTGAGCTAACATCCATGCTAATCCTCCTCTTTTTGCTGAGGAAGACTGGCTCTGAGCTAGCATCTATTGCCAATCTTCCTCCTCCCCCACCCCAAAGCCCCAATAGATAGTGGTATGTCATAGCTGCACATCCTTCTAGTTGCTGTATGTGGGACGCGGCCTCAGCATGGCCCCACAAGCGGTGCGCCGGTGCGTGCCCGGGATCCGAACCTGGGCCACCAGTAGCGGAGCACCGCACACTTAACCACTAAGCCACGGGGCCAGCCCAATAGTTGATTTTCTAATACTGAATCAACCTTGAATTTCTGTGATAAGTCAAATTGATTCTGCTATACTATCTCTTTTTTATTTTGTTGTATTCATTTTGACAAAGTTTTGCTTAGGACTTTTGTATACATATTTGAATTAGAGGAAACTGAAATTTTTTTTTAGTATAGTCCTTTATAGGTTTGTAATAAAGATTATGTTAGCTTCACACCGTGAAAAGAGCAGTGTTCCATCACCTTTTAGTCTCTGGAGGTGCTTTTGTAAGATAGAAATGATTTGTTCTTAAATGTTTGAGAGCAGGTTTGGGAGGAGGTTATCCATGGAATAACAGGAATGTTCCAGTTTTTTCTTTCTTCTTGAATCAAGTTGGTAACATACTTTTCTAGAAATGTCTGTTTTATCTAAAATTGTAATTTATTGCATAAGTTATTTATAATATTCTCTCATCTCTTTAACGTCAGCAGCATCTATAGTTAGCTCCTCTTTCTTCATTCATTATACTGGTTATCTGTGCTCTCTCTTTTTGTTGATCATTACTAGAGATTTATTTCTGCTATTTTAGTACTTTAAGCAAACCAGCTTTTGGCTTTATTGATCCTTTTATTGTATATTTATTACTATTTCATTAATTTCTTCTCTGATTATTATTTACTTTCTTCTATTTTGGAGGATTTAGTTTGCTGTTCTTTTTCTAAATTCTTGACATAGACACTAAAATCATTGATTTTCATTCTTTCTTATTTTCTGTTGCTTGTAAGAGTGTCTATAAATTCCCATCTAATTAGAGTTTTAGCCATATCTCAAAAATTTTGGTATTGTAGAATTTCATTATTATTTAAAATATTTTTTATTTTCAGTTATGATTTCTTTGATTCAGGAGTTATTTAATGGTTTCTTAATCTTAAAATATACAGGTTTTCTAGTCATCTGTTTGTTATTGATTTTAGCTGTCTTGAAGCTAGAGAACAAGCCATATTTGATTTCAGTCCTTTGAAATTTCTTGATTTATTTTGTGGCCTAGTATATACGGTCAAAGTTTGTATATTTACAAAGCTTTATATCTATACAAAGTTTATATATATACACACATGCAGAGTTATATATATATATATATATATTTATATATTACAAAGTTTATGTGTGTGTGTATATATCTCAACAATTGAAGACTGTATACATATTTTTAAAAATCTCTCTCTTTCTCTCTAACTAGGAAATATGAATTCAAATGTTCATTCCTAGAGTTTTACTGTAGCATTTGTGGTTAACTGTACCTGATAAGGTCCCCTCTAGAATATTTTAAGAGAGGTCTTACAGTGGTATCATTTCCAGGATATCACATTTCCAGGCTGTGGGTCATTCAGGTGTTCCTATGGTTTATACTTCTGAAAAGACACTTGGACTTACTGATGGTAATCGTTGAGTATACACATTAAACCTTTAGGGTATTAGATCAAATTAGGTGTTGAGTTTTCCGATGTACCAGGCATTTCATGGCACATAGGACCACTGAAGCCTCTGAAGTAGGTGTTATATACACCAAGGGATATATGTCCTAGTATGATCTTAGTATTTTTCATTCCTTTATGTTCATTTTGCCATGTTACAAGGACTTAAGATGAAGTGTTTTATAGTAGATATGCGTCAACAAAGGACTACTGTTCAAGGACCACTAATTTCTGGTCTATACCATTTCTATAGTTAGAAAATTGTCAGCAACAATTAAAGAATACGGTTAAAAAGAATGCTGCTGATTATATAAACATTTATTCTAAGTAAGTAAATTTAATAATTGCTAAGGTTTAGCAGATATCACGACAAAAGTAAAGCTGCTTTAATTGATAATGACCAGTCTTTTTAAAACTAAAGTGCTGAGGGGCTTAATGATTGTTTATTTGTATCTATCTATCTATCTATCTATCTATCTATCTATCTATCTATCTATCTTTCTAGTGACTTTTGATTGAATTCTGCCCAATAGGATGTAGTCAGAGGTTATGTGCCCTGCCATGATGGTTAGTTTCATGCGTCAACTTGGCTAGGCTACAGGATCCAATGATTTGATCAAGCCCTAATCCAGGTGTTGCTGTGAAGGTATTTTGTAGGTGTGGTTAATATCTACAATCAGTTGACTTTAAGCAGAGGAGATTGCCCTCAATAATGTGGGTAGATCTAATCCAATCAGTTAAAGGCCTTAAGAACAAAGACCCAGTTCCCCAGAGAGATAGAAATTCTGCCTCAAGACTTCGGAATCAACTCCTGCCTGAGTCCTGCCAGCCTGCCCTATGGATTTTAAATTTGTCAGCCCGCACAATTGTGTGAGCCAATTCCTTAAAATAAATCTTATTTTATTTTATTAATGTTATTTTATTTTATTTAAATCACTGCCTGATTTGCAGAGCAAAATTATTCCTCTTATTGCATAGATTTGGGCAAGTTTTTAAATATCACGGTATGGAGTTACTTTGTACATAGATTTATGTACATTTTTAAGGAATAGTAATACACCAACGTTGGTTCCTTAGCTGTGCCAAATGTACTATAGACATGCAAAATATTAACAGCAGGGGGAACTGGATGAAGGATATATGGGAATGCTATACTATCTTGACAAATGTTCTGTTAATCTAAAATCATTCTGAAATTAAAACTTTATTTAAATTTTTAAACTCAAAGCCAAGATCGCTAATAAAAAAAAGTCATTTAATTAAATTTCAAGGATAAATCCAACTAGCAAGTAGACCATAATTCTCGGGAGAGCAGATCATACAATCTCTTTCTATTAAAAGAGAAGGATAGACACGTATATCATCAGGAATTTGTCTGGTGGACATGCAATCAGAACAAAAAGTGTAAGATGATATTCAGAGGTGTCTCTAAGTTTTCCTGAGACTGTCTTCCCACATAGATATTTTAGACATAGCCATGATGTTCAACTTTGCCTTCTTTAGCCAAGGCTCATGGATAATGGATGTACTTTCTCTCTGTTTCCATGGCAGACCATCTGCCTTTTGTTCACAAAGTAAGTCTCTTTCTAAACAGAGTAGTTAAAATAAACCGAGCTTCCTATTAAAACATTATAGTTCTTCCAGTTCTATTTCCCTAAGATTATTCCCAAATCAATGTTTCTAAGTTTGGGCTGTTTCCATTTCTTTTCCTTTTTTCAATGTTTTCAGGAACATTCTTGTGTATAAAGCTTTATATGCTTTCCAACTAATTTTAACAAGATAATTTCCCAGATTTAGGCCAAGAAATATTCATACAAGGATTTTGGTGCATTTTGTTAAATTGCCCTGTAGAATATTTGTATCAGTTTATGTTCCCAAAAAGAGTAGGTGGGAATGCTCATTTTCTGACATACTTGACAACAATTTGGTTTTACTATTAATTATACTTTTTTAAATGTGCAAATTAACAATAGTATCTCTTGCCTTTAATATTAATTTGTTGATGACTTATGTTTGTCATTTTTACTTCTTCTTTGTAAATTGCCTATTTCTGTTCTTTGTGCAGGCATTCTGAGTTCCAGAAATCAGTTGCTGTAAACTTGATAAATCTGTGCACAAACTCCTCTCCTAGTGATGAGACAAGCTGCTTTCTGAGCCTGAAGGCCTGTGCAGTGGTGAATTCACCTAGAGAGCCAACTTGAGGCCCCGACCTCCTCAGGCAACACATTTCTTTCTTAAACCATGGTCCTTGACATTTGAAATTAGAAGAGAAATTGTTGATTCTTGCCTTTCTATTGTGCTCTACACCCATGACTTTTCCAAATCTTAGCCCTCCCTTTTTTTCTTCACCAATTGCAGAAATAGCTTATTCTCACCGTTAGCCACCCTGCTGACCATGTTATTTTTTCCCCCAAAGCCAATGCCTGTCACCACTGTAAATGTGGCCATTTCATTTTAATCTTCAGTCGATATGTGCCAAAGCTTCCATCCTCCTCCAATCCCCATTCAAGAAACACATTATATTTTGGCTCTCACTCTATAATATTTTTTCAAAAGATTCTAAGATCATAAGTAATGTTAATTCCAGTTATTTCTTAAGAGCATATATGCAGCATTAGGATTTTGTTCTAGTCCTTTAGCAGAAAGACAACTAGAATACTAGATGTTGCTGATTCTTCTTTTACTCTCAATAAAAATAAAATTTGTGCTCAAAAAGCTTTCCTCAAAGCTGTTATTTTTATGTCTTTTGTGTTACATATATATCCCTGCTTCTCTTACCCTTTTCCCATATGGATTTTGAAGTCTTATGAAATTCCCCTTGACGGTTATTTGCGTCTTCCCTCACGGCTCCATGCACTTGACTAGTGAGGAATAATTCATAGAATCTCAAAAGTTCCTCAGTCACTGTCTAAAGCAGAATGCTATTTAAATATATTTTAGAAGAGCTGTTTGTAAAATGAAAATGAATGTTATACTAGGCTTTATGGATGTTCTATATAGAGAATAGATTTAGCCTTAGAAACTGTAGTGTTATCATTTTTAGGTATTGACTGAGCTGTAGCAAATCTTCTCTGTCCAAAAGGGATCATGTAAAGGTAACACAGCAGGTCAAACTTTCTGACTGTTGGAAGACTGAGTTTTGTGCTGAACCGGAAGGCTAAGGTGAAGCCAGGTATAGTCACCATTCACATCCTGTGTCCTCCTCTCCTTTACCCAGTGGTTTGATCAATCCTTTCCTAAGCATTAACCCCAAGAAATTTCCAAGAGAGGGTGCTCGTTCCAACATGGTAGGCAAATTTCATATAATTTTCGCTTGTCCCGATTTGTTCTCACCTGATGTAGTAATTTGTCCACGCTTAATCTTAACATAAAACATGACAATTAAGATTACTTCCTTAGTTATGGTGATTGACAATTTTATTAGTTTAGGGCCTTTGAGAACTTCAATTAAGTGTGCTGAAAGGGTTGGACTTCTTGGGACCCTTGGAGTTGGGAAGTCTGTGACTTCTCCTAGACTTAAAACCATTGTTTTTCCTGAGTCTTTACTTCAAAGCCTTCCCCAGCTTTCATAGTTTTTGGCATACAATAGAAATTTCATGTCCTTTCCAAAGGGGTTTTTTCCCCTTAGCTTTATTAGCAAGTTGTATTGGGTCACTTTCTATAGAATTCTCTAGCTTACTGCATTTAGCTGTTTTAAGCCTAGGAAAGCCTATTACTAAGACACCATGGAGGTTACGTCAAAGGCGGATGCAAGCCATTATTCAAGACCAATGTTCTGTGTATTTTCTTTATTGTCTTCTTTGTATCTGTCTGTTGCTCATTATATCCTTTCAGCTATTTGATAATACAGATAAGGGAAAGATTATAGGACAGAAAAGAGGTTGGAAAATAGGACCAAGTCTTCCAGTAGCAGTAAAGGATCCAATTAAATAAAAATCATTTGAAAATTTTCAGAAATTATTTATGCTTTAAAAATAAGCGCAGATGGCATCTTCTCCTGGAATTCTTTCCTTCTCTCCCAGATTGTGTGAAAGACCTTTATAAAACTCTGTGCATATTTTCATCACAAATATTCTATTATATTGTAATTATTTGTTTCTGTTTCCTCGACTAGGCTGTATTCATTGAGTGCGGGGCTGTATCTCACTGTATTGTATCCCCAGCTTCTAGCCCAGCATTTTTATATAGAATAAAGGGTTATAGAATTATAGAATTAAGGGTTATAGAATTAAAAGTAATAGTTTTTGAGGGCTTTTCTCTGTGTCATGCCCAAATTGAGTACTACCTTATGGAATTCTCATTTAATCCTCTTATAAACCTTAGGTGGGATGTGCTCTTATTGTCCCATTTTTATGATGATGACCTGAAGCATCGAAAGGAAAGTTAAGCATCTTACCTAAGGTCATATAATAAAGAAGTGGTGGAACTAGGATTAAAGCAAATAAGTGCTCTCACCCCAACCACTGTTCTATACTGTTTCTCAGCACGAACAAATGAATGGACGAATGACGGTGCTTCTTGATGAACTTTGACTTGAATCCTAAGATGCCTCAAAAATATAATTTTGACCATTAGCTCCAATCTAAAATACAGACCTGCTGTCAGATTAATCAGGCTGCAGCAATTTTGAGAAGTCTGCCCTTTTTCTTTTCCTTTGTTGGACAAGCTGATGTGTAATTAAATATCTCAAAGTTGGGCAACCAGAGAACCAGACAGAAGAGTAATTAAAAAAGAAACATGGTTAACTAGTAAATCTAATAATTAGCCCTAAATACTTAAACTTTTCTGGTCATCTAGTTACTCCTCCATTCTTTTAGCATGTATTTACAGTTTGCATGTTATACACTGCACAGCTAGGGCCTGTATTATTCTGTTTTAGTATGGTGATGATTGTGCTCATTGTGACCTTTTCTTAGGCTTTCAGCTTAAGTGCAGACTATATCTGGTGAGACCTTTAAGTGGAAATCATTTGGAATTATAGTACCTGCAATGCCTCTGAAATACATTAAAAAGAACAATGGCTGTGAAAAAGTATTCACAGCTTCTAAAAACCGTATTCATTTATGTCTGTGGAGCATTGCTGAGCAGTAGGTTTATTTAAAGTTAAATTACCTTTATATGCCCCTGCTTCTGTTCATTTCAAAGCAGGAGGATACTGGAGCCAGACTTCCCTTGAGCAACCAAAAGATGAGAAGCCTATAAAAAACCCAGATATATAATTGATTGCTTCAAACAATTGCTTTGAAAATGCAATAGTTTTTGATGAAAGACCAGCAAGCAACATTTTCCATCAAATCCATTCTTAGAGGAATAACTTTTTCAATTGTTCATCTAATTGAAGGATATGAATATATTCAGAATATCCTCACGTGAATTTATTATGCAGTCTGAAAGCACAAACAGCACCTTACAAAAATTATAACAAACAGGGTTAAAAAAGAAGTTAGCACCACAAGGCCACGAGAGTTCTGCCTGGGTTCCTAACTAACCCTCTCATTGCACTGGGTCCCTCGCGATCGCTCATGAGGCGGCAGCAGACCTCGTGGCATGCAGCATGGAGATAACTATAAGCTCTTTTATACAGTTCTCTAGCTTGCTGCTTCTTTAAATTGGGCTGCCAGCTGGCATCTGGGAAGTCAGCTCTGCAATATATTAAGACTGACAGACTGGAGAAACCAGTGATTAGAGCTTAGCATTTAAGGTACTTCATTTCTGGGGCATTTTTGCAGAATTTTTTTCTTTTTTGGTAGTGAGTATAAGGAAAGTCACTCTTCCATTATTTGAAAAATAACTGAATCATCTATTATTTCTTTGCTATTAATTTAGCTCTGATTTTAAATATTGCACTCCAGTGTGTTTTAATTCAGTTGTGGTGAGGATGGCAGTAACAATCCAATTGGAAAACTGGGTGAACTATTTTTAAAATGGACATGCAAACCTAATTATTTGATTAAATGATACACATTTCTTTGGATTTCTATATTGAGATAGTGGGAAAGTCTTTTTTGGAGTATGTCTAGAAAATTCCTGAAACTTGCCTGTTATCCTAATGAAATCTTCTCATCTAGTATAAAAGCCCAAGAGACAACTTTTGACTTTATTTCTTATCCCATGTACTTGAGAAGGCTTTATATCTAGGTCAGGATACGTTATGGCTCTGAATGTAACTTTTTCCTATTTTATATCCAAAAATGAAATGACATTTTTTAGGTTATCAGCAAAGGCAATTGAATATACAACTTCATTAGAATTCTACAGTCATGATGAAATTTGAGAGAGATTAATGAAAACTGTCAAATACAATGTATCTTTAATCTGGAAGAGAAGACAAGGTATAAGAAATGACTCATGTAAACATTGAATACACATAAAATTGCTAAAGAAAAGAATAATTTCCTGTCTACCTCCAAAGATTAGGGCTTTATTCCAGACTGTAATCACCTCTAGTTCACGTTAACCAATATAAACATTATTTACGCAAAAGAATGGCTAATGAATCTTTGAGCATTGATCTTGACTGATTGAGGGTGTTGCAGCACTAGTTATAAAATCATATTGAAAATTAATAGCATATTGTTATTATGATATTTATAAGTCTCATGTAACATGAAACAAAATTTATTATTTGAGATGTGTCATAAAAACAAAACATAAAAATTTATTATTTGGTATTTTTAAGTTAGTATTTTAGATTATTTAACCTTTATTTTATTAGTCAGGTTGCCACTTAAGCCAATGTTTACTAGGGTTATGAATTTTCCCTCTATCAATTCTGTTGTAAGTAGGAAGAGCTGGTCAGAGGAAATTTGCATTACACTGGGTGAAGTGTGGAGAGAGGGCGATGCAGGAGAGGAGAGTTGGGTTGACTCTATTGACCAATTGAAAGGTGATCTCAAAATGGATCCCTTCATCTGCATCCTCCTTTCCTCATCACTGGCCGCTGTGGCTACAGCGCCCTGACTGCACAGTGGATAGTCTGGATTATTAGACAAATGTATAACTGGGGTGTTTTCTCTCAGTTCTCTGCCTGTTGTGTAGACATATGTAAGTCCTGTACTTCTCATTCCTAAATAAGTGAACAAGCCATGGTAAGTCATTGTAATTCTCTTCCACAGAGCAGTCGTCAGTCATGAGAGTAGGCCTCATAATGGATTTGGTTGTCTCTCGTGTAAACAAAACCTCATGATATTTGTTCCCTTTTTAACACAAAGTTTTGAGAATAAATGAAAATTATGAGGAAGATATGTACAGTAATTTTTAATAGTGTGGGATAAGGAGTTAATAAGGTGTAGGATAACTAGCTGCATGGCTTTGTGCTTGTTACATAATTTTTTTTTTAAGATTATTTTACCATCTGTCAAGTAAGGATAATCATGGTACCAGGGGGGATTGTTGTGATGATGAAATAAGGCAATATTATAAACTCCTTAGCACAATGTCTAGCATAGTAAGTGCTCGATAAATTGTCATTTAAAAATTTATTTAATGTAATAATTGAAATCAAGCAAACTGAGAGTAAAAATAGAATCTCAGACTTTATAGGCAAAATATAATTTCTTAAGCCACCACCACGTACCTGTGTAATTATTCCCACAGAATCCCATGGAATGAAATAACAAATATTTTTAAATGTTTTCCTCATAAAATTGATATTTAGGTGAATATCTACAGAGTTTTCCAGACCAAGAAAAATCATCCATTAACCATGTTTTCCTTAAGATATTGATTTCAGCTACAAATGTAGAATGTTACAGAAGATATTCTTCATTTTACCATGTTTGTTCCAAACATATTATCTATTCCTTCTAAGGAGTTTCTACTTTAACAATGAAGTATATTTGTATTTACTAGTAATCATATACATATACATATATATCTGTGACTGTGTGAGGTTTTCTACAAGGCTTTGATATAAGAAGGAATTTTCAAAAGTAATTGTGAAGTTCATTTGCTTTTCCTGAAATGACATTTTTATGCCATAGTTGTAAAGCATGTTGGCTGGCTGTAACTAGTCAGCAATGTATGATCTAATTTCTATTTTCATGTCTTTGCATTTATAGACAAAGCATTTCCTATTTAAATCAGATAAGCGTTTCCTGATGTGCCAGGACTTCACTTAATTGACTGGCCATATGGTGACTTAATTCACCTATTCATCTCCTACTCCATTTTCAGACATGTCCTGATAGCAAGCATTGTTTTCTCCATCTTACAAACAGAGCATCTTGAGTCTACATCTCTGCTTTGAAAAAAAAAACTGTGATATAATATCCAAGCTGCTACTAGAAAGGATTAAAATGCTGTAAACAGAATAAAGACATGTCTTTTTGTGTAATCTTTGAAATTTAAACAGCTATTGCTAGTGAAGAGGATAATTTCCTTGTGCTTGCCTCCAAAGATTAGTACTGTATTCCAAACAGTAAAAGAGAAAGACTCTTACCTTGCTACTTTTGCTTAGGAAAAGCAATCCTGGGCAGATGAAAGATCAGATAAACCTCCACAAATATTCTTTCTTCAGAGGCAATGGAACTTCAGACCTTTGAACCAGTTAAAGACGTTTTTCATTGTAAGTATCTACTTCTTGGTTATTGAATATCAATTCAAAACTGGAGTGAAAATCAGAGCTGTGCACAAATCTCATACTGGCTCAAGCAGGTCCAAAATATTCTAGCAACTCATCGAGGCAATGAGAGCCATGTTTTCATCTCAGTCTGAGATTCTTAAGCTGCCAAGAAACTAAAGGGGAATTTTATCCCAAGATATCATTTATAACACAGATGCCAGAGCCAGCTACTGACATCCCTGACTAGTCCTGTGGCACTCCAGTCAACAGCTGGCTGCTTGGGCTGCCAAAACAATCCACAATATTTTGAGCTCCTGCCCTCCTTCTGGCTTCCAGGCTTTGCAGAAAGATGAGAAACAAATAGTCATTCCATTTCCACTGTTGTAAAGTAAACCAGAAGATGCCACTTAAAGACGATTTGCAGCTTGGAGGAAGGAAGATAAACTTTCAATGATATAATCCTGGACACCATTAGCCTGGAAGTCACCTATGAGCAAATAAGTAAATGCAGTCTCCCTCTTAGAAGATAAAGGTTCTTAGGGGCAAGGCTGGACCATCAGATGTTATTTTTGTGTGAAAGAAAATGTGCCTCATTCTGTAGGTAGAGAGACACAGCTAGCACAGCCACTCACCCTGTGACCATTGTATGTGGTGAATCTGGATCTCATGGGCCTGTAGGGCCCAGCTGAGTTTCTTTCATAGGAAAGATAGAGGCAACAATTGTAGTACCTTTGGGTCTTCTTAACTTATTCACCCAGATCTGCTCTCATCATAATTCCTCAGACTTCCACCATTAAATATCAGAAGGAAAAAGCCCATCAATGTGTGGTTTTTCCCCTACATAATGTAGATCTGAAATATCAAGTGTGTGTAAGAAGCAGGATTCCAACATGATCTGATCTGGATTTTAATCTATTATTGTACAGTTAGCTTTAGTTTAAAAATGTAATGAGTTTATAAGAAATAATAAAAGTATTCCAAAATTAGACACCAACACTTAAAAACATGTCAACACATCACAATAGTTTGTAAGGCCAATGAGCGTGCCTGTCATAGTTCCAGCTATATCATCAGGATCTACTATGTTATTGGTACAAAATAAGTGTCTGGTAAATATTTACTGGCAGGGAGAAGGAAGGAGGGGGAGAAAGGAGGGAGGGAGGAAGGAAAAGAGAAAGGGGGAAAAGACTTCAAAAGCTTTTTAAAAATGTGAAACAAAAGCTAACCAGATTTTTGAAATTTATAACAAAACTCCTTTACCTACAGAAGATTTAAATACAATTTTAATATAAGGCATAAAAATCAAATGGGGATAAAAAATGTTTTGATTTACTTGTTCCTGTTAAAATGATTATTTTACTGAGGGAAAACAAATGCACTATAAACAAAGTAACATGTCATCTGGGCATATTGAGTGAGGCTCATAACATGGGTGATAACTAAAAATTCAAAGGCCAGATGGCTCATCACAAGAAAGATAAAATAGTTATTATAGGGATTAGATGAAAATTAACACAACATTATAGCCAAAAGCCATGGAATTGATAGCAACAATACATTTAGAGAGGGGAAAGATATTTTTTAAAACGTTCAGAGGCTGGCCGGTGGCATAGTGGTTAAGTTCACACCTTCCACATCGGATCCCAGGCATGGACCTACTCACCGCTCATCAAGCCATGCTGAGGCATTGTCCCACATAGAAGAACTGGAAGGACCTACAACTAGGATGTACAACTATGTACTGGGGCTTTGGGGAGAAAAAAGAAAAAGAGGAAGATTGGCAACAGATGTTAGCTCAGGGCCAATCTCCCTCAAAAAAAAAAAAAAAAAAAGTTCAAAGTTTAAGATTCCAGTAGCCTGGAGGTCACCTATAAGCAAATAAGTAAAAGGAGTCCCCCTCTTAGAAGATATAGGCTCTTAGGAGCAAGGCTGGGCCTTCTATAATTTATACAAATATAATATATAATATATATTAAATATTATATTATATATATTATATATATTATAAATATTATATTAAATATAATATAAAAATTATATAGTCTATAATTTATTTAGTTTCCAAATAATCTATTTCATTCAAATTTTTACTTCACTTTAAGTAAATTATGTTTATTAGTTACCTATTAACATATCAGGAACCCTGTTTTAAAAAATGTGATTACAACTAAGAATGTATCAGGAGAATTGACCGGAACTCTGAAGTATTAGAGAGAGAATATCAATTGGCCACTTGGACACAGAGGGGACAAGAATCCAAGCTGCAGCTAGTGGTGTGGGGCGTCCCGGGATATGATTTAATGCATGAAGTAAAGGTACGTTGGATAGCCAGTGAAAAACTAGTCTCGAGAGGGATTTTATCTATAATTGCATTTTATGCGCTAGAATTATAAGATAAAGGCAAGGGCATTGACTGTCAAGTGCCCTAAGGGCAAAATCTTCTCATGACCAGAGTGGCCTTAGGAAACCAAATCTCACCAAAACCACACAAGATGGGATGCTGCAAATTTAATGGTGTTTATTAATCATGTAGTTGTGAGTATTTTCAATTAACACACATTTTCAATAGGATAATTAAACTGGGACAAGGTGAGGTGCCTTGAGCAAATGATAATTATGACAGCGATTACCACTGTTGTACGTGAATTAGGGAATTTCTGTGTATCAGTAAGCCGTGCAGATAAAAAGAGGGATAATGGCAGGAGTGTGGAAATGTGTGCATGTGGAAAATTGTTGTGTAGTAAGTCTGGGTGGTGACACATTTCAACCTGTTTATACCCAGTAAAAAAATGTTGTCCACAGGGGGAAAAGGTTTTCAATGCCAGGCCCTTGAGAATAACAAAATTCTTGACTTTCAAGACACTTGGACCCAAAGTTTCCCTTATACTATTTTATTAACTTCCTTCCTTTGTGAATGAGATCCTAATACGTTAATGTATTGAGCAGACATTCAGCAACACTATAAAAGTAACATACCTCACAGAGTCCTCTCAGATAAGATGGACCTGTATTAGACGTCTAGCTTTTATTCAAAAGTCCCTGAAAATAGAAATTCTTGGGGTTGTTCTTCAGTGGGAGATTTTACCTCTCCCTGGAGCTGTCCACTTATATGAGCTTAGCGGCTTGTGTGGTGTGGGTACCTGCATGTCTATGTGGAAAGGCCTGAGACGTTTCTATGGCTCTGTTAATTCTGAATCCATTTATGATTTCTCTTAAATTTCATGTCAGGAACACATATTTAAAATGTAAATAATTATTTCATTTTTCAGCTGACTTCTTTCCCTCTGTGGCAATGATGGCCTCTGCCCACCACAACACAGCAGGCATTAGAGACCATAGCAATAGTAATATGCCACAAATTTTAGACTCACGGCATTCAGTAGTTTGTATGCCATTTGTATTTTCAAATGAACACTGTGCCCTGGCACCACGTTAGATTCTGTGAGGACATCAAAGAAATACAAGAGATTATTTTTGTCCCCAAGGAATGAGCAGTTTCATTGCACTTTTCTCAAATTAAAATATAATGTAGCCCCTGACTAGGTTAATTTTCAGGGGATAGTAGCATATTTTTCTTTTCTAAGGATCTCAAAAGATTTCGGCTCAGACAGTCTCACTAGGTGGAAAGACTGAATGGACGTTCACGTGCATTTGGTGGGATGGGAGAGAAAGGCATTTTGAGAAAGGTGGGGGAAATATCAGGATCTCAGCACTTTGTTGAGAGGAATAAAGTGATGCCAGGTAAGATGTTGAAAGCCTCTAAAACTGGCCATGACAAAGGCAAGAGCATATTTATTTGTGATTTCTGTTCATCAGTTCTGTGGCACAAATTCCTGATGCATTTTCACAGATATTATTGGCTGCCTTTAAACCATTGATTTGAGAATTAATGGTCATCCCTATTTATTCTTTTATAATTTGTTCAAATTGTCTAAGACAGAGGGTAGAGTTTGGGATTGGGGAGTTACACTCCTTTTATACTTAGTAAGATTCGTGTTACTAGACGGGGTCAGGAGCAAGGAAGAGAGTTAGCAATCAAGAAGGTATAGACTCTTCAGGGAGGAAAATTTGTAGTAAGGGAGTGTGTAAATATAGCATAGATGTAGAGCATTTGCACTTATGGTAGTTTCTGATTTCCAAAATTCAGCTGTGGCACCTGAATATAACCTGGGATTTTATTTTTATTTCTTCCATCACTCACATTTGGATTTTTAAAAGCTGTAGTGATTGAAGCACAGCTTGATAAAATGTTTTTTCTAAGGTCACACAGTCAGACGTTGAAGCCACAAGCTTCTGTATCTCCAGTAAGTTTGCTCTAAATACATGGGAACATGAGCTCTTCATTTGGATTAAGGATGGAGATGATTCTGGAAATAAAGAGCCACTTGTTATTGGTCTCCTGACCAAAATCAAACCAAGTGGGCTGTGCAATGATTGTGTCCATAGAAAGGCAGGTAAAAAGACCAGTGTGAATATAATAGGAAATTTTCACTATCTACGTAACCAGTAGAAAACTCTAAAATAAGATTGTTTTTATGTTAATGGGTCTGGTGCAATGGATTGTTTTTGAACTCGGTATGTGCCTCAAATGACCATGTTGCTGAAGCTTTAGACCTGGAGTTAATGGTGAGCTATGCAATAATGCTTTATTCCCCCCTCAAAAATAAGATCTCTGCCTCTTTTGCTATAGAAATGCTGTTAGCTTTTCTGTATTAATTAGATTTTGTAGTATTTTATTGTTTCATGCCCAGAGCTTTTATTCAGGAAAATATAATAAACTAAGCTCAAGATGTTCATTTATTAGATGGTTTAGCTGAGGACAACTTACAGTTACAGCATTTAAAATAGAAAATGATTCCCAGACTACTCGCTTACTTCATTTGACTGGAGAAAAAGAGAGAACTATGAATTACACAGATTTCACAGACACATTTAAAAAAATTTCATACTACAGATTCCTTATTATACTAGAAATCACCTTCCAAGAAAGGGCTAGTGGAATGGATGTTTGAACGTCTGAAGGCCTAGAACACACAGCTAACGCTGTTAGAGTTCATAGTGGAGGGAGCTGATAAATGCTTTGAGAGACAGAAGTGCACATGAATTTAGCAATTGTTGCCCCTCCCCAATTTACCGTGTAAGAAAGTAAGAGGGCCTGCTTTAGGGTTAACTCTGAACAAATGACTAGGTTGGAACCATCGTAACTTCTTGATTATTAGAATCACCGGGTGGGTTTGTTTCTCTTCTCTATCAGCTGCATTCTTCTCATCAGTGCCCCCCCTTCACCCTGGCCCTGCTCCCAACCCGCCCAATGGCTTTATACAAACTCTTAATCGGGTATCACATTGAATTGTTTCATTGTATAATATGTCATCTTCTGGTGAATTTTTGTGAACATAAAGTTGATAAATAGAAATAGAAATTCTGATTCCTATTTCTAAAACTGTACATTCTATTAACAGGTGGATTTATTGTGAAGTTAATAAACAGCTTAAGCTTCAGATTCCCTTGGGTTCCCTGGGAGAGGTTCCAATAATGTATCCATGTGGTTGAATACTCATACATTTTCAGAAATAAACTATTTTGACTGCAATTAGTTAAGACCCACCGTCTTGTATCACACTGACTTCCTGTTCATTACTCTTTCCCTTTACTCAGGTGGTATTGGAAAGGCATGTTTGGGTTGTAGCTAAGGGGAAAGATGAGTTTAGTGGGATATATTTATGTTTTGCAGTAATTTTTGTTTACATTTACGTTATTGCTTGCTCTCCTCATGTAGGAATGGTGTCCAGAATTATTCCCACACCCACTCTGCTGATTTGCCTGACTTTGTGAGCCTAAGGTGCAGGGCCAGAAGTCTCATTGCAATATGAACACGTCCTATGGTCCTGGGTAATGGAAGTACATGGGTAATGGAAAAGAAACTATGTTTAAGCTGTATGGCAGCAGAGCTAATTTATGGAACCATTTCCAATTACTGGCACACTTGCTAAGTATTGTCAATTCAAAGAATGTTTAAGATTAACCACTGCACAATAAAACTTGAAATGCTGTGAAATTGTACAGTTTACATATGAAAGAAACTTGAGAGAGGATTTCCCAAATTTGACAACAATCATAAATATTTAAATATTATCATTTTTAAACTATGAAGCTGAAACATTTCTAAATTATCAGTATTAAAAATTAAATTAAATTAAAAATTAAACAGTACGAAAATAAATTTTGATTCCAATCATGCTGGAGGAAAGAGTTTTATATCTCAAAAGCTGAATTTGCCTTTGATTCTATTTAACGTAGAAAAAGGAGAGATTATTATAATAATTACAACAAAGGGTAGTACAAGTAGAAAGAAAAGTCAGTCGAAAGTGGATAGTAAATGTTTTCTAATAGGAAGGCATCTTGTGTGTGCTCAGAGAGAAATAAGTCTCCATTTTCATATGTGACTTAGAAGTGATTCTCTTCCAGGAACATTAGGTCAAAAAAGTCAACTTACCCATTTTCATCTCTAGAAGAAGCAGGCATTGATCATAGTAGTAGGATTATGGAAGAACATTTGAAAATGAAAATAAAAGACAAATGATGTTGTCAGAACAAAATAGTAGAAGCAACATTTAAGAGCAGTAAGGAGAAAAATTGAAGAATAAATAAAGATTCAGGGAAATAATAGAAAGTACACATATTTCTTAATCTAAGGACGGGCCAATTTGAAGTGGGACAGAAAGGAAGGTAGACAAAGAAAAGAAAGAAAAGGTAGTAACATTTTGAGCAGCTTTGGAGATTAATGCAGAAGTCGGAAAAATCAGCATGCCAATACTTAAAACTACAGGGTCTCTAAGCACTGTGGCGTCTCACTGTGAGATGTGTCAGAAACAACTTAGTAGTAGTAAGATTGTGATGACCAGACCTATGCGTAAGTATGTCTCTTTTGTCATTTTGTACCTTCTCACTTGGGGAAGAATCCTGGAAATGCAAATGCTGGCAAAGGGTTGTATTGTATGAGTTCTTTATATATTTTGGACATTAACCCCTTATTGGTTATATGATTTGCAAATATTTTCTCCCAATTGGTAGGCTGTCTTTTCATTTCATTGATGGTTTCCTTTGCCGCTCTTGTACATTTTTATACCAGGTTGTTGATTTTTTTCTTTCCTATTTTTTAAATTTCTTTAGGTAATAGAAGTACTAATCTTTCCTCTACAATGCAAGGTGCAACATTTCCCACCAATTTGTCATTTGTTTATGTATATATTACTTTGCTCATGGCATTTTTTGATGAAACAATTTTTTACTTTTTAGATAGTTAAGTTTAATCTTTATTCCCCTTATTGTTTCTAGATATTGGGACATAAATAAGACAATTTTCCCTTTTCAAGGTTGTAGATAAATTCAGCCGCATATTCTTTTAGTACTTGTATGGTTATTTATTTTGAGATTTAATATCTGATTCATTTGGAATTTATCCTAGGGTATGATATGAGAAATGGATCCAATTTTTTCTTTTTAGTTATCCTCAAACCATTTTCTTAAAAAATTCATCTTTTCTTTAATAATTTAGGAAGCCACTTTTATCATATGTTAAATTCCCATATACATTTGGGTCTATTTCTGGGATTTTCTACTCTGTTCTATGGTTCTTTCTCTATCTTTATGCACCAATACCACACTGTTTTTTTTTTTTCCTGAGGAAGATTTGCCTTGAGTTAGCATCCGTTGCCATTCTTCTTCTTTTTGTATGTGAGCCACTGCCACAGCATGGCCACTGACAAGTGAGTGGTGTACGTCTGTGCCCGGGGAAACAAACCTGGACCGCCAAAGTGGAGCGCACTGAACTTAACCACTAGGCCACCGGGGCTGGCCCAATAGCACATTGTTTTAATTATAGAGACTTTATATTCTGTTTAATGTTTGATAAGGCTACCCTGTCATCATTTTTGTTCTTTTTCAAAGGTTTTAAGTCTATCCTAGCTTGTTTGTTCTTTCAAATGAACTTGGAATCACATTCAATTTATACATTAACTGAGACAAGATTGGTATCTTTATTAGTTTCCAAGGGTTGCCATAACAAAGTACCATAAACTAGATGACTTTAAACAACAGAAATTTATTATGCCATCATAGTTCTGGAAGTTAGAAATACAAAATCAAGGTGTAGGTAGGTCTGTGTTCCCTTTAAAGACTCTAAGGGAAGATCCTTCCTTGCCTCTTCCTAGTTTCTGGTGTTTGCCAGCAATCCTTGGTGTTCCTTGGCTTGTAGACTCATCACTCCAATCTCTGCCTCTGTCATCACATGGCTGTCTTCTCCCTTTATGTCTCTGTCTTCTCCTCCTCTTAGAAGACACCAGTCGTATTGGATTAGGACCCACCCTAATGACTATATCTTAACTTGATTTCATCTGCAAAGACTCTATTTCCAAATATGGCCACATTTATTCACAGGCTCCCAGGTATTAGGACTTTAACATATCCTTTTGGGGGACACACTTCAACTCATAACAGTATCTTCATGACACTGTTTCTTATCTTAGAAAATGGAGTACCAGTTTATTCATTTATTTATTTCACTAATGTAAATGGAGACTCTTATTATATTTTCTGACATTTTTTTATGTATGGAGTTTTTTGGGTTTTGCATGTTGATTTATAGCTTGCCATTTGTTAAATTCTCCAACTATTTGTGGTAAAATGGAAATATCCAATTGTAAGGTTGAATATCCTATTGTTGCAATATATTATTATTTTGCTTTCTCCTTTGGAATTGTAACGTCTCTCATCCTTTCTTTGGTCTAATTGCACTTGTGGATACCTTCAACACAATTTTTAATATTATGGAAATATTGGGCAGCCTTTCCTTTTTCCTGACTTCAGACTTATTCATTAAGATGCTAGATGTTGAGCTAAGGTGTCTGTGTGTGAGTAACATTTGTAACTGAGCATTTCTATAGTTTTCTTTGTCGAGTTTTGAGAACTACGTTGCATTCATTTCATAAAAGGAAATTTGAATATTTTCTTCTTTTTCTGTGATCTAGAATAAACAGTATCTGATATGTAAGCATTTCTTAACTATTAATTATTATATAACTGTGTGGGCCTGATGGTTGTATCTGGGGGGCTCTTTAACTACTTTCTCTCTCTTCTATTGTGATTGTTTCAGTTTAAACTTTTTGTCTGTACTAGAGTCAATATTGGAAGGTAGTTTTCTATAAAAATATAAATTTCTTCCATTCTCAACTTTATTAAAATAGAACTGTATAAAATACAAAAATGTATTTCCACCTTAACAATATTAAATCTTCCAATCCATCCAAACATAGGGTGGTTTTCCATTTATTTAGTTCTTGTTTAATTATATTCAACAGTATTTTTATAGGATTCAGTATATACATCTTATACTTCTTTAATTAAATTTAATCCTAAGTATTTTATTATTTTGTTGCTATTGTGAATGGAATTATTTTCTTAATTGCATTTTTGATTTTTTCATTGCTAGAGCATAGTAATCAATTGATTTTGTATATGGTTCTCATATCTTGCAACTTTGCTGAATTCGTTAGTTAGTTCTGGGATTATTTTTTATTTATTCTTCAAGATTTTTTATATACATAATCATGTCATCTGTGAATAGAGATAGTTTTGCTTCTGCCTTTCCAATTTGAATGCCGTTTATTTCTCTTTTGCCTAATTGCCAGGGCTAGAACCTCCAGGTGACAGTGGACATCTTGTCTTGCTCCTAATGTTAAAAGGAAATAATTCAGCCTTTTACCATTTGATGTAATGTTAGCTGTGGGATTTTAAGCCAATCTTGCGTTCCAGCAAAAAATTCCACTTGGTCGTGGGGGATAATCCTTTTCGTATGTTGCTGGATTCAGTTGGTATTATTTTGTTGAGCTTTTTTGCATCTATATTCATAAGGGATATTGGTCTGTAGTTTTTCTGTGACATCTTTGTCTAATGTTGGTATCAGTGTAATATTAACTACAGAATAAGTTAGAAAGTGTTATCTCTTCTATTTTTTGGAAGACTTTATGTAGGACTGGTATTAATTGTTCTCTAAGCTTTTGATCGAATTCACTGGTGAAGACATCTGGGTGTGAGATTTTATTGGTTTTTTTTTTTTTTTGCTGCTGTAATCACAAACTTAGTGGATTAAAAAATGCAAATTTATTATCCTACAGTTCTGTAGGTTAGAAGTCCAGCACAAGTCTGAGCTAAAATCAAAGTGTTAGCAGTGTTGCATTTTTTTCTGGAGGTTTTGGGAAAGAATCCATTTCCTAGCATTTTCTAGCTTCTATGGGGTGCCTGCATTCCTTGATTCATGGCCGTCTTCATCTGTCTTCAAAACCAGCAAAGTGGTACCTCTCTCACCATTCTTCCACAGTCACATCTTGTTCTGACTCCAGCTGGGAAAGGTTCTCTACATTTAAAGACCTATGTAACAAGACTGGATTCACTGACTAGGGGGATAATCCCCCATCTCAAGTTTCTTAACTTGATCACATATGCAAAGTCAATTTTTCATGTAAAGCAACATATTCTCTGGCTCCAGGGGTTAAGAAATGGACATTTTTAGGTGGTCATAATTCTGCCTACCGCATTTTAAAATTACTTATTTAATTTCTTTAAATGTTATAGGTCTATTTAGATTTTCTATTTATTTCTGAGTCAGTTTGGGTAGTTTTTGTCTTTCTAGAAATTTGTACATTTGATCCAGATTATCTAATTTATTGGTATACAGTTCTTCACGTTATTCCTTTATTATTGTTTTTATATCTTTAAGGTCGGTGGTGATGCCCCCTCTTTCATTCCTTATTTAATAATTTGAGTCTTCTCTCTTTCTCTCTCCTTTTTTAAAAAAATTTCTTGGTCAGGCAGCTAAAACTTTATTAATTTTGGTGATATTTTTTAAAAAAATTTTGTCTTCGTTGTATCTCTACTGCTTTTCTACCTCTATTTCCTGTATTTACACTCTAATCTTTATTATTTCCTTCATTTTGCTTTTTACGCGTTTAGCTTATTCTTCTTTTTCTAGTTCTTGAAGTGGAAGTTTACATTAATGATTTGAGATCTTTCCTCTTTTTAATACAGAGATTTACAGTCATAATTTCCCTCTAGGAAATACTTTAGTTGAATAACATAAGTTGTTTTTTTTTATAGTGAGGAAGACTGGCCCTGGACTAACATCCGTGCCCATCTTCCTCTACTTTATATGGGACGCTGCCACAGCATGACTTGACAAGTGGTATGTTGGTCCGTGCCTGGGATCCAAACCTGTGAACCCTGGGTCACTGAAGTGGAGTGCGTGAACTTAACCGCTACGTCACCCGGCTGGCCTGAATACCATAAGTTTTAGTGTGTTGTGTTATTGTTTTTATTCATCTCAAAGTATTTTCTAATTTCCCTTGTGATTTCTTCTTTGACCCATTGGTTATCTAGAAGTATGTTAATTTCTAAATATCTATGAATTCCCTAATTTCCTTCTCTTATTAATTTCTAGTTTAACTCTCCTGTGGTGAGAAAAGACACTTTGTATGTCTTCAATCCTTTGAAATTTATTAAGGCTTCTTTTATGGACTAGAATATGGTCTTTCCTAGAGAATGTTTTATGTGCTCTTGAAAAGAATATGTATTCTGATGCTCTTCAGTAGAGTATTCTATAGATATCTTTAGTTCTGGTTGGTTTATAGTGTTGTTCAAGTTTTCTATTTTCATATTGTCAGATGTTAATCTCATGGAGGATTCCCATGGTTGTGATGAGTCACATGCCACAGAGCTCAGTTTTTGCTGAGATTCAGCCATTTTTCTTGACTCAATGGTCCTTGAATTATTACAATTGTTTGTTTAATTTCTATAGTTCTAGAGTTCTTTTCATAATTTTTCCAGTGTTCTTCTTGCTTTACGGAGGAGTGTGTGTGTGTGTCTGTTGGGGGAGAGGGTACATATATAAAATACTTCTTTTGGGTAATGTCCATTTATTTCCTACTATAACCAATATTGAAATTAACTAGAGAATTCTTATTCCTATATTCCCTCTCACATAACGTATAATTTGAAGTAATACTCTTTTATTTCCAGCTAATATCAATAATGCAATCAGCCAGTGTATTCTACTTTCCATATACACTTTCCTTTTCCAGTTTTTTTATAGTTGTAGTGTGTCAGAATTACCTATGAGTGTTTATTAAAATTCTGTCTACCAAGAAAGAATTTTTGGGAATACAGGCACAGAAATTCTACGTTTCTGTAAGCATACCTGGTGGTCCCTATATTAGTAGAGTTTGAGAACTGCTGTTCTAATTTTTCCGTGAAAGGATCAGTACCAAAAATTTTCAATGAAGCAACTCCTTAAAATAGCACACATCACATCTGTGTCTAGACATCACATCTATAACACAGTTCATTCGTGTTCATGTCAGTTATTATTTTTTTTTTTTGGGAAATCATGACTTTATTTTCTTAATGGATGTCTTGGAATGTAAGAGATTGGATTTTTTATATATATATATATTTTTTAATTTTTTGTTTATTGCAATAACATTGGTTTATAACATTGTAAAAATTTCAGGTGTACATCATTGTACTTCCATTTCTGCATAGATTACATCATGTTCACCACCAAAATACTAATTACAACCCATCACCACACATGTACCGAATTATCCCTTTCACCCTCCTCCCTCCCTCCTTCCCCTCTGGTAACCACCAATCCAATCTCTGTCCCTATGTGTTTGTTTATTGTTGTCATTATCTACTACTTAATGAAGTATTTCATACGGTATTTGACCTTCTCCCTCTGACTTATTTCACTTTGCATAATACCCTCAATGTCCATCCATGTTGTCACAAATGGCTGGATTTCATCGTTTCTTATGGCTGAGTAGTATTCCATTGTGTATATATACCACAGCTTCTTTATCCATTCCTCCCTTGATGGGCACTTAGGTTGCTTCCAAGTCTTGGCTATTGTGAATAACGCTGCAATGAACACATGGGTGCATGTACCTTTACAAATTGGTGTTTTCAAGTTCTTTGGATAAATACCCAGCAGTGGGATAGCTGGATCATATGGTAGTTCTATCCTTGATTTTTTGAGGAATCTCCATACTGTTTTCCATAGTGGCTGCACCAGTTTGCACCCCCACCAGCAGTGTATGAGAGTTCCCTTCTCTCCACATCCTCTCCAACACATGTTGTTTCCTGTCTTGTTAATTATAGCCATTCTGACGGGCGTCAGGTGATATCTCATTGTAGTTTTGATTTGCATTTCCCTGATAGTTAGTGATTTTGAACATCTTTTCATGTGTCTGTTGGCCATCTGTATATCTTCTTTGGAGAAATGTCTGTTCAGGTCTTTTGCTCATTTTTTAATTGGGTTGGTAGTTTTTTTGTTGGTAAGATGCATGAGTTCTTTATATATTTTGGAGATTAAGCCCTTATCGGAAGTATGGTTTGCAAATATCTTCTCCCAATTGTTAGGTTGTCTTTTCGTTTTGTTGATGGTTTCCTTTGCTGTGCAGAAGCTTTTTAGTTTGATGTAGTCCCATTTGTTTATTTTTTCTATTGTTTCTCTTGCCTGGTCAGACGTGGTGTTTGAAAATATGTTGCTAAGACCGATGTCGAAGAGCATACTGCCTATGTTTTCTTCTAGAAGTTTCATGGTTTCAGGTCTTACATTCAAGTCTTTAATCCATTTGGAGTTAATTTTTGTGTATGGTGTAAGGTAAGGGTCTACTTTCATTTTTTTGCATATGGCTATCCAGTTTTCCCAACACCATTTGTTGAAGAGACTTTCTTTTCCCCATTGTATGTTCTTGGCTCCTTTGTCAAAGATTAGCTGTCCATAGATGTGTGGGTTTATTTCTGGGCTTTCGATTCTATTCCATTGATCTGTGTGTCTGTTTTTGTGCCAGTACCATGCTGTTTTGGTTACTACAGCTTTGTAGTATATTTTGAAATCAGGGAGTGTGATACCTCCAGCTTTGTTCTTTTTTCTCAGGATTCCTTTAGCTATTCGGGGTCTTTTGTTGTTCCATATAAATTTTAGGATTCTTTGTTCTATTTCTGTGAAAAATGTTGTTGGAACTTTGATAGGGATTGCATTGAATTTATAGATGGCTTTAGGAAGTATGGACATCTTAAGTATGTTAATTCTTCCAATCCAAGAGCATGGAATATCTTTCCATTTCTTTGTGTCTTCTTCAATTTCTTTCAGAAATGTTTTATAGTTTTCGGTGTACAGATCTTTCACCTCTTTGGTTAAGTTTATTCCTAGGTATTTTATTCTTTTTGTTGCAATTGTAAATGGGATGGTATTCTTAATTTCTCTTTCTGCTACTTCGTTGTTAGTGTACAGAAATGCAACTGATTTTTGTATGTTGATTTTGTATCCTGCAACTTTACCATATTCGTTTATTACTTCTAAAATTTTTCTGGTGGCTTCTTTAGGGTTTTCTATATATAAAATCATGTCATCTGCAAATAGTGACAGTTTCACTTCTTCCTTTCCAATTTGGATCCCTTTTATTTCTTTCTCTTGCCTGATTGCTCTGGCTAAGACTTCCAGTACTATGTTAAATAGGAGTGGTGACAGTGGGCATCCTTGTCTGGTTCCTGTTCTTAGAGGGATGGCTTTCAGTTTTTCACCATTGAGGATGATATTAGCTGTGGGTTTCTCATATATGGTCTTTATTATGTTGAGATACTTTCCTTCTATACCCATTTTATTCAGAGTTTTTATCATAAATGGATGCTGTATCTTGTCAAATGCTTTCTCTGCATCTATTGAGATGATCATGTGATTTTTATTCTTCATTTTATTAATGTGGTGTATTACGTTGATTGATTTGCGAATGTTAAACCATCCCTGCATCCGTGGAATAAATCCCACTTGATCATGGTGTATAATCTTTTTAACATATTGTTGTATGCGATTTGCTAGTATTTTGTTGAGGATTTTTGCATCGATGTTCATCAGTGATATTGGCCTGTAATTTTCTTTTTTTGTGTTGTCCTTGTCTGGTTTTGGTATCAGGGTAATGTCAGCTTCGTAGAATGAGTTAGGGAGCTTCCCCCCCTCCTCAATTTTTTGGAAGAGTTTGAGAAGGATAGGTATTAAGTCTTCTTTGAATGTTTGGTAGAATTCACCAGGGAAGCTGTCTGGTCCTGGACTTTTATTTTTGGGGAGGTTTGTGATTACTGTTTCGATCTCCTTACTGGTGATTGGTCTATTCAAATTCTCTACTTCTTCTTGATCCAGTTTTGGAAGGTTGTATGATTCTAAGAATTTATCCATTTCTTCCAGATTGTCGAATTGGTTGGCATATAGCTTTTCATAGTATTCTTTTATAATCTTTTGTATTTCTGAGGTGTCTGTTGTAACCTCTCCCCTTTCATTTCTGATTTTACTTATTTGTGCCTTCTCTCTTTTTTTCTTGGTGAGTCTAGCTAAAGGTTTGTCAATTTTGTTGATCTTTTCAAAGAACCAGCTCTTGGTTTTATTAATTTTTTCTACTGTTTTTTTGGTCTCTTTCATTTATATCTGCTCTGATTTTTATTATTTCCCTTCTTCTACTGATTTTGGGCTTTGTTTGTTCTTCTTTTTCCAGTTCCTTCAGGTGCATTGTTAGATTGTTTATTTGAGACTTTTCTTGTTTGTTGAGATAGGCCTGTATTGCTATAAACTTCCCTCTTAGAACTGCTTTTGCTGTATCCCATAAATTCTGGCATGTCCTATTTTCATTTTCATTTGTCTCCAGGTATTTTTTGATTTCTTCTTTGATTTCTTTGTTAACCCAGTCGTTGTTCAGTAGCATTTTGTTTAATCTCCATGTATTTGTGGCTTTTCTGATTTTCTTCCTATAGTTGATTTCTAGTTTCATACCGTTGTGGTCAGAAAAGATGCTTGGTATTATTTCAATCTTCTTAAATTTATGGAGACTTGTTTTGTGGCCTAATATGTGATCAATCCTGGAGAATGTTCCATGTGCCTTTGAAAAGAACGTGTATTCTTCGGTTTTTGGATGGAATGCTCTGTATATATCTACTAGGTCCATCTGTTCTAGTGTGTCGTTTAAGGCCAATGTTTCCTTATTGGTCCTCTGTTTGGATGATCTATCCATTGGTGCAAGTGGAGTGTTAAAGTCCCCTACTATTATTGTGTTACTGTCTATTTCTGTTTTTATGTCTGTTAATAATTGCTTTATATATTTAAGTGCACCTACATTGGGTGCGTAGATATTTACAAGTGTTATATCCTCTTGTTGGATTGTTCCCTTGATCATTATGTAATGCCCTTCTTTGTCTCTTTTTACAGTTTTTGTTTTAAAGTCTATTTTGTCTGATATGAGTACTGCTACCCCAGCTTTCTTTTCATTGCCATTTGCATGGAATATCTTTTTCCACCCCTTCACTTTCAGTTTGTGAGTGTCTTTAGGTCTGAAGTGTGTCTCTTGTATGCAGCATATATATGGGTCTTGTTTTTTTATCCAGTCAGCCACCCTATGCCTTTTAATTGGAGCATTTAGTCCATTGAGATTTAAAGTAGCTATTGATAAGTATGTACTTACTGCCATTTTTTAACTTTTTTTTTTTTCTCAGTGTTTTAGTAGTCCTTCTCTGTTCCTTTCTTCTTCTATACAGAATTGATGGTCACTTTAGTTTGACCTCTGTCTGAAAGCTGTACTCGTAACTCCCCTCCTCCCTCCTTTTATGTTTTTGATATCATATCTAATCTCTTTTTTGTGTATTTGTATCCATTACGTTCTAATCATGGAAATAGATAACTTTTCCTATTTGTGGTCTTCTCTTTTCCCCTTAAATCAGTCCCTTTAACATTTCTTGTAGCACTGGTTTCTTGGTGACAAACTCCTTTAATTTTTGCTTATCTGGGAAAATCTTAATCTCTCCTTCCATTTTGAATGATAACCTTGCTGGGTAGAGTATTCTTGGCTGTAAGTTTTTTTCTTTTAGCACTTTAAATATATCATGCCATTCTCTTCTAGCCTGTAAGGTTTCTGCTGAGAAGTCAGCTGATAGCCTTATGGGGTTTCCTCTGTACGTAACTTGACATTCTCTTGCGGCTTTTAGGATTCTCTCTTTATCTTTAATTCTGGACATTTTGATTACGATGTGTCTTGGTGTGGGCCTCTTTGGGTTTATCTTGTTTGGGGCTCTCTGTGCTTCCTGTACCTGAATGTCTGTTTCCTTCGTTAGGTTAGGGAAGTTTTCATCTATTATTTCTTGAAATAGATTCTCTGACCCTTTGTCTCGCTCTTCTCCTTCCGGGACACCTATAACACGGATGTTAGTGCGCTTGATGTTGTCCCAGAGGTCCCTTAGACTGTCCTCACTCTTTTTAATTCTTTTCTCTTTTACCTGTTCATCTCGGGTAATTTCTTCTAGTCTTTCGTCCAGCTCACAGATCCGTTCTTCTGTATCCTCTACTCTGCTTTTGAGTCCCTCTAATAAATTTTTCATTTCCAGTATTGTATTCTTCATTTCTGATTGGTTCTTTTTTATATCTTCCATTTCTTTGTTGACATTCTCACTGAGTTCATCTATTCTTCCCCCCCGATCAGTGAGCATCCTTAACACTCTTAGTTTGAACTCTCTGTCAGGTAAGTTGCTCATTTCTGTTTCACTTAGTTACTTTTCTGGGGTTTTGTCCTGTTCCCTCACTTGGAATGTGTTCTTTTGCCTCTTCATTTTGCCTCTTTCCCTGAGCTTGTGTCTACATATTAGGTAGGTCAGCTACGTCTCCTGCTCTTGGATAGGTGACCTTATGTAAGTGATGCTTTAGGAGGCTTCCAGTGTGCTTCCCTCAGTTCTCAATGTTCCAGGGGTGACCCCTATGTGGGCTACATGTATCCTTCTGCTGTGGCCTGTTTGCTCTCTCTGTAGGCGCCCAGGGAGGCTGAGTTATGCTCCTGGCCAGCTGTTGTAATGCTCAGCTGCTTGTAGTTGTTGTGGGCCCTTCAGTCTCTTTATCAGGTGTGGGGAGCCCCAGCACAGTTGGCTGCAAGTTCTAATACCACATTTGTGTTGCAGTATTTCTTTTAAGTGAGTAGTCCCCCAGCGTGGCAGGTTGTTAGGCTCAGGGCCTTACAATTGCTGTAAGCCTCTAGCCTATTAGGTCTCTTGTCAGCTCTCTGAGGATTGCAGCTGGGTGGGGCTGGCCTCAGGCACAGGAGCACCCAATTGTTTCAGGTGTTGGAAGGTGGAGCAAACCTCCTATGTGGGTCTTTGAGAAGCACAAGTGTTCTGCAGCTGAGAAGCCCTGCCGCCCACAGGTCCACACACACTGTCAACACAGTCCTGCCCCATGTGAGCGCCCCGACCTCCCCAAGCGGACCCAGTCTCTCCACGGCGGGAGCCCCACACACTCTGCCACTGCCCCACACTATCCACCTGCTCCTTGTGCACACCCTGCCCTGCTCAAGTCGGCTCAGTTGCCAGGCTGCAGAGAATCCAGTCACCAATCTGTGCAGGCCCACAAGTTGCCTGAGGGCTTGTTGTTGGGTGGGGCCAGTCTCTAGGGTGGGCTGCCTGCCCTGGCTGAGCTGGATTAAATCGGTGCTCTAGCGGGTGGGGCAGACCCTGGGCTAGCAGGCCTCAGGGAGAACTCCAATGGAGTCTGTGTCAGCACGCCCACACCAGGCCACAACAATGGCTGCCGCCAATGTCCCAGTCCCTGGAGAGGTCTCACCCCTCACTGAGATGCACTCAGGGCCTATTAGGTGAGTCTCTTATCACCAAAGCACTGTACACCTTTCTTTCTGGTGATTTTAGGATGCTTTCTGAAACGGGTGAGTTTGCGCGCGGGCCCTTTAAGAGCCCGCTTTAGTTTCTTTGTGAACCGGGTTTTCTGGGGGTGCTCCCCAATGCTTTAGTAGCAGCAAAGTCAGATATTATGCCACTGGTGTCGATTGTGCTGGGTCCACAAAATGCCCACAGCGGGGGTGCTCCCGGCTCAGGGCCCCGCGCCTCCAGGGAGGCTGCGTACCTGTGAGCTGCTCCCGGCGGCCGTGACGCTGGCGGCTTGTGAAGGCGGCGTTTTTCTCTCCAGAAGGGAGTCTCTGCCTCTTCCACCTCAGCTAGGATTGTCCGTTGTTGCAGGAGTTCCTCTCATCCAGTTTTCAGTTCTGTCTCAGGGGTAATTTTCCACGAGTAGTTGTAAATTGGCTGTGTCCACGGGAGGAGGTGAGTTCCGAGTCTGCCTACGCCGCCATCTTGACTCCTCTCCTCAGTCAGTTATTGACATATATCTATGTCATAGCCAAATTTTGAGTAATGTTTGAAATGAAACACAGGCATAAATCTCATCACATGGTTGCACTGATAAAAATCTAATTAAAAAATTTGGCATGGAAACTTGATAGAAAAAAATACAGGATTTGGAGTCAAACTAGACTAGATTTCAGTCTTGGCCTGTCCCTTACTATCTTCATGACCTCAGCAAATTCCCAAATCCTTCTTTACTTCAGCATCTCTATTTGTAAAAGGGGTAGTATGAATGTACTTGGTATGGGCTTGATTTTCAGAAGATTTATGTCTGGGACTGATTTTGCAGTAACTGAGGCAAAATCAAAGTGATGGTTAAAATCTGTCTGTTTGTGGACCCAGCAGCAGTGTGCCAGGTGGTGGTAGAAGGCTTGTTCTGGATAAGTAATTCTTGCTTTGGCCTTCTAGAACTGCTTTAGTTTCTGCCCATTTTCCAAAATGTTTCTTTTTACTTAATGTAGATATAGCTGGTCTCCATTTCATAGAACCAATGATCCCATTAGGTGAAAAGCTTTGCATGATCTGTCCCCATCCTTCTTGGTAGCATCATCATCTTGCCTGCCATTCCTGCTTAAATACTGTGTGCCACAGCTACACTGAATTTCTTGCTATTTTATGAATAGTAATCTCACAGTTTTCAATAACATCTGTATTAGTTTTCTGTTATTGCTGTAACAAATTGCCACAAAGTTAATGACTTAACTAACACAAATTTTTTTTATTACATTTCGTTAGGTCAGAAGTCTGATCACTGCACTAAAATAAAGATGTCCGCTGGGTTCTGCTCCTTTCTGTAGGCTCTGAGGAATGATGTATTTCCTCACTCATTTGAGTTGTTGGGAGTATTCAGTATCTTGTGTTTGCAGGACTCAGGTTCCTGTTTTCTTGCTGGCTATAAACTAAGGGTCATTCTCAGCTTCTACAGACCACAGAATTCTTGGGCTCATGGTCCCCTTCATCCATCTTCAAAGCCAGTAATGGCAGGTCAAGTCCTTGTCATGTGTCATCTTTCTGAGTCTTCCATCATTGCATCTCTCTTTGACAACAGCCAGGAAAAGTTCTCCTCTTTTGAGGACTCATGTGATTATATATATGTGTAATACAGGATAATCTCCCCATCTCAAAGTCCGTATTCTTAATCACATCTACAAAATCTCTTTTGTCATAAAAGGTAACATTCACAAGCCCCAGGCATTAGAGCATGGGCATCTTGTGGGGCCACTATTCTACCCACTTCCGTCCACCCTCTGGCCCCCAAAGAGTCCCATTCTTTCCACATACAAAATACACACAACCCAGGCCAATATCCCCCAAAGTCTTAACCCATCACAGCATCAACTCACAGTCCAAAGTCTCATTCAAATTTCATCAGCTGAAAAATCTCAAACATCATCATCTCTATTATCTAAATTAGGTGTGTGTGAGTCTCTGTGAGGATCTGTTTTTGACATATTTCCTCTCTATGTATGGACATGTGAAACTAAAGAGTAAATTATCTGCTCCCATAATATGTGGTGGGACAGGCATAGGGTAATCTTTACAAACATCCTGGTTCAAAAAGGGATAAAATGGAAGGAAAAAAGAGGTACCAGTTCCAAGAACTTTTGAAACTCTGCCTGGCAAACTCCATTTGATTTCAAGACCTGGGGATAATCCTCCGTGGTTTGTGGCTTCACCCCCTAGGCTCTAGGCTCTCCCCTCTGAATCGTTCTGGATTTTTCATGAAAGGAGCAAGTGTTTGCAGCTGAGTAGTTTTATTAGCCTATATCCTGCCATTAGTATTTGGACTGTGTGTGTGTAGGGGTGTGCACAACTGTAGCCCTCTTTCATTTTGTCCTCTCTTTGTTCCTTTTGGTCCAAGCTGGTGGTGTTTCTGTTGGAATAAAGTACTTAAGATCCTTGTAAGTCTCCTGTCTATGTCATAGAGATTCATGTCATTAGCAAGAGGCTTGTCCATAGATCTTTCCTAGATAATCTCATCCCCATTTTCGGCTTTTGCTGAGATGGCTGAGGGACAATGCCCTTCAGCTTCCTGGATTCTTTCAGGTTTAAATGAGATCTGTGATCCACTCTTAGTCTCTTCAAAGATCCTTTTATGTAACTGAATACGCTGACCTTTTGATCTTTCTGAGGTACAGGCAAAAGTTGTACAGCCACACCGTTGGCTTTTTGTGTGGAGCATGCTTCCTAGCAGTGAACCTGTTCATTTGAGCATCTTTTGCACTCTGGATAATCTCAAAATTTCTCATATCCTCAAGTCCTTGTTTCTATTCATTTAACAATTTTTCCCTAAATGTACCTCTTTCTTCTCACTTTTTACTATAAGTATCAAGAAGATCATCCAACACTTGTTTGGAAATCTCCTCCGTGAAATGTCCAAGTTTATCACTTACAAGTTCTACTTTCCACATAACTGCAGAACACACTTCCACTAAACTTTCTGCCCCTGTAAAACAAAGGATCGCCTTTCTTCCACTTTCCAAAAACGTTTCTCATTTCCTTCTGAGCCCTCACTGGCAGTACCTTTCACGTCCATATTTCTAACTGTTTATTCATGATGATTCATATATTCTCTGAGGCAATTTGGATTTTTTTTCTACTGTGCTCCTCAGTTTGTTATGAGTCTTCAATAACAGAGTTACTAGCATCCATATTTCTTATCATAGTCTGTTTAAATCAATCTAGGCATTTTTCTGTCATGCTCCTCATGACGGATGAGAAAAGATACCTTAACAAATTATAAATTTAAAAAACTTGGGAGGCGGAGTCAAGATGGCGGCGTAGGCAGACTCTGAACTCACCTCCTCCCGTGGACACAGCCAATTTACAACTACTCGTGGAAAAATTACCCCTGAGACAGAACTGAAAACTGGATAAGAGGAACTCCTGCAACAACGGACAATCCTAACTGGGGTAGAAGAGGCAGAGACTCCCTTCTGGAGAGAAAAACGCCGCCTTCACAAGCCGCCAGCTTCACGGCCGCCGGGAGCAGCTCATAGGTACGCAGCCTCCCTGGAGGCGCGGGGCCCTGAGCCGGGGAGCGCCCCCACTGGGGGCATTTTGTGGACCCAGCACAATCGAGACCAGCAGCATAATATCTGACTTTGCCTGCTACTAAAGCATTGGGTAGCACCCCCAGAAAACCCGGTTCACAAAGAAACTAAAACTGGCTCTTAAAGGGCCCGTGCACAAACTCACCCGTTCCAGAAAGCATCCTAAAATCACCAGAAAGAAAGGTGCACAGTGCTTCGGTGACAAGAGACTCACCTAATAGGCCCTGAGTGCATCTCGGTGAGGGGTGAGACCTCTCCAGGGACTGGGACATTGGCGGCCATTGTTGTGGCCTGGTGTGAGCGTGCTGACACAGACGCCATTGGAGTTCTCCCTGAGACCTGCTGGCCCAGGGTCTGCTCCACCCGCTAGAGCACCGATTTAATCCAGCTCAGCCAGGGCAGGCAGCCCACCCTAGAGACTAGCCCCACCCAACAACAAGCCCTCAGGCAACGTGTGGGCCTGCATAGATTGGTGACTGGATTCTCTGCAGCCTGGCAACTGAGCTGACTTGAGCGGGGCAGGGTGTGCACAAGGAGCGGGTGGAGAGTGTGGGGCGGTGGCAGAGTGTGTGGGGCTCCCGCCTTGGAGAGACTGGGTCCGCTTGGGGAGGTCGGGCGCCACACGGGCAGGACTGTGTTGACTGTGTGTGTGGACCTGTGGGCGGCAGGGCTTCTCAGCCACAGAAGACTTGTACTTCTCAAAGACCCACATAGGAGGTTTGCTCCACCTTCCAACACCTGAAACAATTGGGTGCTCCTGTGCCTGAGGCCAGCCCCACCCAGCTGCAATCCTCAGAGAGCTGACAAGAGACCTAATAGGCTAGAGGCTTACAGCAATTGTAAGGCCCTGAGCCTAACAACCTGCCACGGTGGGGGCCTACTCACTTAAAAGAAATACTGCAACACAAATGTGGTATTAGAACTTGCAGCCAACTGTGCTGGAGCTCCCACAGCTGATAAAGAGACTGAAGGGCCCACAACAACTACAAGCAGCTGAGCATTACAACAGCTGGCCAGGAGCATAACTCAGCCTCCTGGGCGCCTACAGGGAGAGCAAACAGGCCACAGCAGAAGGATACACGTAGCCCACATAGGGGTCACCCTGGAACATTGAGAACTGAGGGAAGCACACTGGAAGCCTCCTAAGCCATCACTTACATAAGGTCACCTATCCAAGAGCAGGAGACGTAGCTGACCTACCTAATACGTAGACACAAGCACAGGGAAAGAGGCAAAATGAAGAGGCAAAAGAATACATTCCAAGTAAGGGAACAGGACAAAACCCCAGAAAAGGAACTTAGTGAAACAGAAATGAGCAACCTACCTGACAGAGAGTTCAAACTAAGAGTGTTAAGGATGCTCACTGATCTGGGGAGAAGAATAGATGGACTCAGTGAGAATGTCAACAAAGAAATGGAAGATATAAAAGAACCAATCAGAAATGAAGAATACAATACTGGAAATGAAAAACTCATTAGAGGGACTCAAAAGCAGAGTAGAGGATACAGAAGAACGGATCTGTGAGCTGGAAGAAAGACTAGAAGAAAGTACCCAAGGGGAACAGGGAAAAGAGAAAAGAATTAAAAGAGTGAGGACAGTCTAAGGGACCTCTGGGACAACATCAAGCGCACTAACATCCGTGTTATAGGTGTCCCGGAAGGAGAAGAGCGAGACAAGGGGCCAGAGAATCTATTTCAAGAAATAATAGATGAAAACTTCCCTAACCTAAGGAAGGAAACAGACATCCAGGTACAGGAGGCACAGAGAGCCCCAAACAAGAGAAACCCAAAGAGGCCCACACCAAGACACATCATAATCAAAATGTCCAGAATTAAAGATAAAGAGAGAATCCTAAAAGCCACAAGAGAATGTCAAGTTACATACAAAGGAAACCCCATAAGGCTATCAGCTGACTTCTCAGCAGAAACCTTACAGGCTAGAAGAGAATGGCATGATATATTTAAAGTGCTAAAAGAAAAACTTACAGCCAAGAATACTCTACCCAGCAAGGTTATCGTTCAAAATGGAAGGAGAGATCAAAATTTTCCCAGATAAGCAAAAATTAAAGGAGTTTGTCACCAAGAAACCAGTGTTACAAGAAATGTTAAAGGGACTGATTTAAGGGGAAAAGAGAAGACCACAAATAGGAAAAATTATCTATTTCCACGATTAGAACGTAATGGATACAAATGCACAAAAAAGAGGTTGCATATGATATCAAAAACATAAAAGGAGGGAGGAGGGGAGTTAAAGAGTACAGCTTTCAGACAGAGGTCAAACTAAAGTGACCATCAATTCTGTATAGAAGAAGTAAGGAACAGAGAAGGACTACTAAAACACTGAGAAAAAAAAAAAAGTTAAACAATGGCAGTAAGTACATACTTATCAATAGCTACTTTAAACGTCAATGGACTAAATGCTCCAATTAAAAGGCATAGGGTGGCTGACTGGATAAAAAAACAAGACCCATATATATGCTGCATACAAGAGACACACTTCAGACCTAAAGACACTCACAAACTGAAAGTGAAGGGATGGAAAAAGATACTCCACGCAAATGGCAATGAAAAGAAAGCTGGGGTAGCAGTACTCATATCAGACAAAATAGACTTTAAAACAAAAACTGTAAAACGAGACAAAGAAGGGCATTACATAATGATCAAGGGAACAATCCAACAAGAGGATATAACACTTGTAAATATCTACGCACCCAATGTAGGTGCACCTAAATATATAAAGCAATTATTAACAGACATAAAAACAGAAATAGACAGTAACACAATAATAGTAGGGGACTTTAACACTCCACTTACACCAACGGATAGATCATCCAAACAGAAGATCAATAAGGAAACATTGGCCTTAAACGACACACTAGAACAGATGGACCTAGTAGATATATACAGAGCATTCCATCCAAAAACCGAAGAATACACGTTCTTTTCAAATGCACATGGAACGTTCTCCAGGATTGATCACATATTAGGCCACAAAACAAGTATCCATAAATTTAAGAAGATTGAAATAATACCAAGCATCTTTTGTGACGACAAAGGTATGAAACTAGAAATCATCTATAGGAAGAAAATCAGAAAAACCACAAATACATGGAGATTAAACAAAATGCTACTGAACAACGACTGGGTTAATGAAGAAATCAAAGAAGAAATCAAAAAATACCTGGAGACAAATGAAAATGAAAATACGACATGCCAGAATGTATGGGATACAGCAAAAGCGGTTCTAAGAGGGAAGTTTATAGCAATACAGGCCTATCTCAACAAACAAGAAAAATCTCAAATAAACAATCTAACAATGCACCTAAAGGAACTGGAAAAAGAAGAACAAACAAAGCCCAAAATCAGTAGAAGAAGGGAAATAATAAAAATCAGAGCAGAAATAAATGAAATAGAGACTAAAATACAATAGAAAAATTAATAAAACCAAGAGCTGGTTCTTTGAAAAGATCAACAAAATAGACAAACCTTTAGCTAGACTCACCAAGAAAAAAAGAGAGAAGGCACAAATAAGTAAAATCAGAAATGAAAGAGGAGAGCTTACAACAGACACCTCAGAAATACAAAAGATTATAAGAGAATACTATGAAAAACTATATGCCAACCAATTCGACAATCTGGAAGAAATGGATAAATTCTTAGAATCATACAACCTTCCAAAACTGGATCAAGAAGAAGTAGAGAATTTGAATAGACCAATCACCAGTAAGGAGATCGAAACAGTAATCAAAACCTCCCCAAAAATAAACGTCCAGGCCCAGCCGGCTTCCGTGGTGAATTCTACCAAACATTCAAAGAAGTCTTACTACCTATCCTTCTCAAACTCTTCCAAAAATTGAGGAGGGGGAAGCTCCTAACTCATTCTACGAAGCTGACATTACCCTGATACCAAAACCAGACAAGGACAACACAAAAAAGAAAATTACAGGCCAATATCACTGATGAACATCGATGCGAAAATCCTCAACAAAATCCTAGCAAATCGCATACAACAATACGTTAAAAAGATTATACACCATGATCAAGTGGGATTTATTCCAGGTATGCAGGGATGGTTTAACATTCGCAAATCAATCAACGTAATACACCACATTAATAAAATGAAGAACAAAAATCACATGATCATCTCAATAGATGCAGAGAAAGCATTTGACAAGATCCAGCATCCATTTATGATAAAAACTCTGAATAAAATGGGTATAGAAGGAAAGTACCTCAACATAATAAAGACCATATATGAGAAACCCACAGCTAATATCATCCTCAATGGTGAAAAACTGAAAGCTATCCCTCTAAGAACAGGAACCAGACAAGGATGCCCACTGTCACCACTCCTATTTAACATAGTATTGGAAGTCCTAGCCAGAGCAATCAGGCAAGAGAAAGAAATAAAAGGGATCCAAATTGGAAAGGAAGAAGTGAAACTGTCACTATTTGCAGATGACATGATTTTATATATAGAAAACCCTAAAGAAGCCACCAGAAAACTTTTAGAAGTAATAAACGAATATGGTAAAGTTGCAGGATACAAAATCAACATACAAAAATCAGTTGCATTTCTGTACACTAACAACGAAGTAGCAGAAAGAGAAATTAAGAATACCATCCCATTTACAATTGCAACAAAAAGAATAAAATACCTAGGAATAAACTTAACCAAAGAGGTGAAAGATCTGTACACGAAAAGTATAAAACATTTCTGAAAGAAATTGAAGAAGACACAAAGAAATGGAAAGATATTCCGTGCTCTTGGATTGGAAGAATTAACATAGTTAAGATGTCCATACTTCCTAAAGCCATCTATAGATTCAATGCAATCCCTATCAAAGTTCCAACAACATTTTTCACAGAAATAGAACAAAGAATCCTAAAATTTATATGGAACAACAAAAGACCCGAATAGCTAAAGGAATCCTGAGAAAAAGAACAAAGCTGGAGGTATCACACTCCCTGATATCAAAATATACTACAAAGCTATAGTAACCAAAACAGCATGGTACTGGCACAAAAACAGACACACAGATCAATGGAATAGAATCGAAAGCCCAGAAATAAACCCACACATCTATGGACAGCTAATCTTTGACAAAGGAGCCAAGAACATACAATGGGGAAAAGAAAGTCTCTTCAACAAATGGTGTTGGGAAAACTGGATAGCCATATGCAAAAAAATGAAAGTAGACTCTTACCTTACACCATACACAAAAATTAACTCCAAATGGATTAAAGACTTGAATGTAAGACCTGAAACTGTGAAAGTTCTAGAAGAAAACATAGGCAGTACGCTCTTCGACATCAGTCTTAGCAACATCTTTTCAAACACCACATCTGACCGGGCAAGAGAAACAATAGAAAAAATAAACAAGTGGGACTACATCAAACTAAAAAGCTTCTGCACAGCAAAGGAAACCATCAACAAAACGAAAAGACAACCTAACAATTGGGAGAAGATATTTGCAAACCATACATCTGATAAGGGCTTAATCTCCAAAATATATAAAGAACTCTTGCATCTCAACAACAAAAAAACTACCAACCCAATTAAAAAATGGGCAAAAGACCTGAACAGACATTTCTCCACAGAAGATATACAGATGGCCAACAGACACATGAAAAGATGTTCAAAATCACTAACTATCAGGGAAATGCAAATCAAAACTACAATGAGATATCACCTCACGCCCGTCAGAATGGCTATAATTAACAAGACAGGAAACAACATGTGTTGGAGAGGTTGTGGAGAGAAGGGAACTCTCATACACTGCTGGTGGGAGTGCAAACTGGTGCAGCCACTATGGAAAACAGTATGGAGATTCCTCAAAAAATCAACGATAGAACTACCATATGATCCAGCTATTCCACTGTTGGGTATTTATCCAAAGAACTTGAAAACACCAATTTGCAAAGGTACATGCACCCCTGTGTTCATTGCAGCCTTATTCACGATAGCCAAGACTTGGAAGCAACCTAAGTGCCCATCAAGGGACGAATGGGTAAAAAGCTGTGGTATATATACACAATGGAATACTACTCAGCCATAAGAAACGATGAAATCCAGCCATTTGTGACAACATGGATGGACATTGAGGGCATGATGCAAAGTGAAATAAGTCAGAGGGAGAAGGTCAAATACCGTATGATTTCCTTCATTAAGTAGTAGATAATAACAACAATAAACAAACACATAGGGACAGAGATTGGATTGGTGGTTACCAGAGGGNAAGGGGAGGGGGAGNAGGGTGAAAGGGATAATTGGGTAAGTGTGTGTGGTGATGGGTTGTAATTAGTATTTTGGTGGTGAACATGATGTAATCTATGAAGAAATAGAAGTACAATGATGTACACCTGAAATTTTTACAATGTTATAAACCAATGTTACTGCAATAAACAAAAAATTTAAAAAAATAAAAAAAAAAAAAAAAAAAAAACTGACAAATATCTTAAAATCCTCAAAATCCAGAGAGTTAGCGTACTATTTTTATTAATGAACTGCCTGAAAAGCCTCTATAATACTCCCCTCCCTCCACTTGCTAACCTACTCTTTGATTACTTCATTGCATTCCAATAATTTTGTAATATATATTTTATTAGAGGGAAGAAAAGGATAGTTTGGTTATTCCTCTAATAGCAATGATTGATTTTTTTCTTATTTTGCTACATTAGAAATGTTTCTTTATGGTTCATAACTTGTTATTGGAAATGTCATGTAAAATTTGGTAAAACCTTTTTCAAGTATTTTCTTACCTGAATTGTAAGATTTCAGGGCACAGATGGTTTTCTTGTGTATTCTCCAATCTTAAATACTATTTGCATTGTTCATGGTCATTAATCAGTTTGTCATTGATTCTTTATTACAGCTATATATTATGAAGATTTTTTTGTTAATATCACTATTTTATGTCAACTGGGAAATAATGTTAAATATATTTCCCATATGTTAATATGATTTCACTTCTCTTCATGAATTGGATTATCAAAAAATACAACAGCCTATTCAATACAACAACCACTGATTTAGTGATGAATATGTATATATATATAGGAGCTTTATCATTGGAGCACATGTTTTTCAGGCCATTTCAGTTCCAAGATGGCATTTTTGTGAACCGTTTCAAGGCTCTGTGAGACTTCATGAGAATAAGATGCAGCAGATATACTAAGATATGATCTGACACATTGGAATGCATAAAATGTGTGACCTTACACAGACATACTCCCTCTTTGTAGTATTTCTACAGATACAGAAATTCTGATAAATTCTCTTTTGTATGATTCTCATAGCATATTTGTTGTGATTATAATTGTATAAACGGCATCACTGAGTGTTACTAGAATAGAAGAGAACTCCTGTTTTGACTAGCTGGCAATAAGTATGGAATCTTCTGCTAACAATCTTATACACATGATTACTAGAAGAAGTGTCACAGGCTAAATTCTGGTTTAGTACATTTCAACTCTTCTTTCTCCTTTATTACCTATAGTTTTATTCCTGGATGCCATGGAGTATGTCCATTTGCAACCCCTGACCCTGCACCTTTGTGTCACTATGGCAGATGAATCATCACATCGCTGGTAGGAGTATAGGAGAATGGCTAGCAATAACTTAGCCATACTCAGAAGTGATACATATAGCCTATTAAACTCAACCTAATCATATTCTCAATTTAAATTATCTTAAGTTGGGTCTCAAAAGTACTTGCAGCCATTTCAGCACCACCAAACACAAGAAGAATTATGAGGAAGGGGAAGACAAAGAGAAATGGCAGTCAGCTGATTTTAGTTAAAATGTCTTACTTTGGCAAATTCTATAGAAAGAAAATGAACACGTGAACATAGTTTTAAGACCTCTCTCAGGTCTTGGAAGGGGCCCATGCAAATAAGGGGACATAAACCTTCAAGGAAAATTCCTTCTACTAAGAAAACTTATTCATTTTAGGTCTTCTGTAACTCAGCTGATGGCAACTCCATTTTTGAAGTAACTCAGTTCAAAAACGTTGGAGTAATTTTGACTTATCTCTTTAATTCAGGTTCTATATCCATTAGTAAATCCTTCAAAATATACACAGACTCCAAACACTTCTTCCCATCCCACTCTGTCACTGTGACCTGAGCTACCATCAACTCTCATTTGTGTTATTTTAATAACCTGCTACCTCACATCTCCTATTTTGCTCTTACTCTCCTTTAATCTACTCTCAACATGGCAGTACGAATGATATATTTAACACTCGCTTATATGTACTAAATGTGCGTCTGATAGTGGCGCTTCTCTGCTCAACACCTTCCCATGGCTTGTTCTCTTACTTAAGTAAAAGCCAAAGTCATTATCATGGCCTGTAAGGCCCCCTTGGTTCTTGACCTCATTTCCCTTTCCTCTCTCCCTCCCCTTTGCTGCTGCAGCCACACTGGCCCCTTCCCTTCCTTGCGCATGCCCAGCATTTATACAGCTTGTGGTTTTAACCCTCATAGTTAGTTCCTGCTGGCTGGAGGGACCCTGTCTGTAAGTTCCTAGGGCTTGTTCTCTCACTTCCTTCAGGTCTTTACTCAGAAGTCACCTCAAGGAGGATTTCCCTGGCCATCTTATCTGTAATTTCACCCTTGTTGGCTGCCACAGATTCTTCAGATTACTTTTCTTGCCTTATTTTATTTTTTTAATAATTATCATTTCCTAACGAGTGTGTGCTCTATTTATGTTTGTTTACATGTTTATTTTCTTGTGTATACTCTATATCTACCACTAGACTGTAAGCTCCACGAGGCAGATGTTTGTCTCCTTTGTTCATTGTGTCCCTCAGTGCCCGGAAAGGTGCCTGTCACAGAGCAGATGCTCAGTAAATATTTATCAATGAATATTCATTACAAAAGAATGAATTTTTGACCCGGGAAATACACAGTCATCTTTTGTTTATCAACCTCTTGGATTGTTCCCATAATCCCAATGGTATTGTACTTAGTTAACTTTCTTCTTTACATCATGAATTCTCTTAAGTCAGGGTCTGTGTCAGGATCGTCTTTGTATTCTGAGTGTGTAGTGTATTGACTGTAACATAGTAAGCATTTGAATAATATTCATTAAAATAATCCTCAAGCTAAATGAACATATTGGCTAAATGCCAATAATAAATTTTATTCTGAGACAGAGAAGTAAAAGTTGTTCTCTCTTTAAGGGAGAACTCCAAATAAAAAAAGAGTTGACAGACCAAAATCTTTAATTGGAAAACCCAAGTCAAAGGATCCTTGGAGTTCTATGTTCAGCAAGAAAGTAGCACTTTAGTAGCTACAGATGTTACAACCAGAGAAGAGTCCATAAAGGATTAGTGGATTAAACCAGCTGTTTGCAAATCCTGAAGCCTGTCATACAAACACTCTTGGACCTAAGAGGCCTTTTAGTGTTTTTCTTGTGAGTGAAAAGAGGAGAATAACTTGAAATGTTTAGGAGATCCTCTTCATTTGTGGATTACATTCCAGAGAAGCATCTCTAAAATGTATAAAGAAAATTACGTTCATAGGATATTAATAAGATTAAGTGTAAAGAAACAAGAAGGACCTATTAGGTGAAATAAAGTTAAAATGATTTATTTACCACAGGATTTCTCCCAGCCTTTAATATGTGTTGTGATTCACCAAGGAGTGGGTACAGAAGCCCGTATTTTCCAAAAGTTGTTGTTTACAGAGCCCTTTTATTTTTATTTATTTTTTTCCTTCAGCACCTTTATTTTGAGACACGTTTTAGAGGTAGCCCCATGAACAGAAATCCTGATGTGGCATATGGTTCTGTGGAAAAGGTGTCAACGACAGAGTCCCTTGCTTTAGGTAATGTTGACACCATGTGCTGTGGCAAGGTACCAGCAAGACCACCTTCATATCACACAATGCCTAACAGTCATGCTGTTAAGTTCCTACTACTGAGGTACTGTATTTCATTGGAATAGTCAACACTTCTTTTTTTTTTTTTTTTTGTGAGAAAGATCAGCCCTGAGCTAACATCCATGCCAATCCTCCTCTGTTTTTGCTGAGGAAGACCAGTCCTGAGCTAACATCTATTCAATCCTCCTCCTCCTTTTTTTTATTTTCCCCTTTTTCTCCCCAAAGCCCCAGTAGATAGCTGTATGTCATAGTTGCACATCCTTCTAGTTGCAGTACGTGTGACGCGGCCTCAGGATGGGCAGAGAAGCAGTGGGTCGGTGTGCGCCCAGGATCTGAACCCGGGCCACCAATAGCGGAGCGCGCGCACTTAACCGCTAAGCCACAGGGTTGACCCCTCAACACTTCTTTCATTTAGGAAGACGTGTCAGCTGATAGTCCACAGGATCTTCAAGTGCACCTTGCGATGAGTTATTCTGAGAAACTACTTTGTTTATACCAGAGTAGTTCCCCTCTGGATTCTGATGGTCTGAAACTACTGTAATTGTTTTGCCAGCCACTGTAAGTATTTTCAGGCACAGTGATGTGGTCAAAATACTTTGCAAATGTGAAACATTTTTCTGCTAACCTTGTTTGGGACTATCTGCATTGCCGCTACATCATTAGCAGAGGCTGCTTTTTCCAGTGGGATATTCCCTGTGTCTGAAATATTGCACAAGATGGTACAGCAGCTGTGTGAAAAGCTGGTTGATTTCAAAGTGATCTCTCGTGATTGTCCAAGTTCCAAAATAGAATGTGTGTGATTACAGCCTCAGTAAAAGGTTATGGGCTATAGGAGGGCTGGCTCCAAATCAAATGCCAAGTAATGCCACCATGTATTGTAGTTTAGACTTGTCTAAAGCTGAACATTTGGGAAACACTTGATTTAATTCAATAAATATTTATTGAGCATCCACTATATGCAAAATAGTTTGTTTGATGCTAACCGCTGGAGCAAAGTAACAGCCTCAATTAAGCATTTATTGGACACCCAGCAGGATGGTCCCTTCAATATCGCTGTAATTCCATGCAGTGAACATTCAGCCAGGCCATGTGAGCAACGAGTGAAGACAGTGAGTGAGTGTAATTGGGAGAGGGTCACTAATGCTGACAGCCCAGTCACTCCAATTCCACATCAATTCTCCTGCTGATGAATCTGTATAAGGCAAGTAAGACATGTGGTTTCGACAAAGCTGTATCCTGACAGAGGAATATGCCAACAATTTCACCAATTATGGATTAATTTACAATGAATTGGAAACTGAGGGATTAAAACCAAACAGAGAAAAGAGTGTATCTAAGCCAAGGCTATCATTTCCAAGAACCAGGAGAGAACACAAAAGCTAAATCCACTGTCAGCAAAGTGAGAGCTCAAAGGAGTAGAGGTGTGGAGGGAGCGAGACCTGTGTCAGACTTCGTGACTCAGTTCAGGACAAGGTCCAGGGCTGGAAATGGAGTCAAACCACGCTTGATATTTGATAAATACCAACAAGAGATGAACTCAGGTTAGGACTGGAAACCAAATCAGACAATCCAAAAAAAAAATTACAGAAGAGAACAACATGGGCAAAAGTTAACGTGGTGGTTTGGATGCTAGGAGAAGAGGGACGTAGAGAGAGGAAAACATCGGAGTTTACCGTTTTGCTTTCATTTAGAGATTAATGCAGAGAAATGTCAGGCTTCGGGGACTCCTCAGAAAGTTTAGATTCAAGACTGATACATGTGATTTTTTTTCCTTTCTGAAAATGGGCCCCTGAGAAAAGCAATCTCTGTGGTGGTAGCCATTCCATCATCTACGCAGGAGAGAACTATCCCATCTGCTCCAGTTCACCTGGAGGTGTGAAAAAGATCATTCTAGAGAACTGAGGGCAGGAATTCCCACTCAGCATCCCTTCCCCACCTATTTCTTGGTGCTTGTCCTCGTTTGGGCTGCTGACCACTTTTTCTCGCTTTATCTACTGTAGTGGAGGTAGGTGGCTCTGTGGTGGCGTAGACAGATGCTTGTGGGAGAATAATAAGGATCGTCTTAGGTTTAATTTCAACTGTGTGATCTAGAGTCAAAATAAATATTGCACCCAGATCTATTTTTGGTGACAAAGCTTATATTGTTGCCAAAATACAAAGATTGTATTGCCGACGTATAATATTGTAAATGTTCTTAGTAGCCAAGATTTCACATGATCTCTGCATTCAGATAAAGCTGAGGGATAAAAACTTTATTGAACTCCTTTAGTATTTGATTAAGATATATGAACGCAATTCAAGAAATATTAATCGATAGCCCTGGAAGACAAGATGCACATTTCCCTCCATCATAGAGTTTACAGTTTAGCGTAAATACAGATAATTAGTAACAAGTACTTAAGTGTTACAAAAGAAGGCTTATTGAGAGATTGACGTCTCCTTAAGATGCTTAACCTAGTCTAGTGAGTTAAGGAAATCTTTCCTCAGTAACTGAAACTTAGGAAGTCTGGTAGTTGGTAACAAGAAGCTGCAGTGGTGCACTTTCTCTAGGACAATACAGTGAACAAGCTGAGCAAAGAAAACGTCCTGGTGTCAGGAAACCTCCATGATAGCATTTGTGAATAAAAATCATAGGAAGAGAGTGTGATAACAGGTGGGGCAAGCTGATAGTAACTATCACTCATGGACGCCTGCAATGTGTCAGACGTTTCTCATACCTTAATTCATTTAATCCTGCTCATCGCCTGAGAAGATGGATACTCCCATCCCCTGGGAAGACCGATGGAATTGCCCAGTCCTGAACATCTAATTAGGTAGGGACTGCTTTCAAATACAGGTCTGATTTCAAAGCTCATAACATCTTTTATCGCAAATCCCTTCATGAGCACCTTGCTGCTGCTTAAACACACATGTAGGGAGATGTGAGGAGTTGGATGGTTGTAGCAGATGCCGTTTCAGCCCTGCATCGCATCCCTTGGCCGTTTCTGATTTGAGCCACACCTGGAGCCCAGTCCCGGTGCACACCAATTGTGCAGTTCTAGCACCCAGAGCATACCATCTTTTTCTGCCTCAGGGCTCCCCCTGAAGCTGTGGGGATCTTCTCAGCCTGGGTGAGTTTGTGGGGGTTATAACAGCCCCTGAAGTAACCTTTACTCAGTGGAGGAGGGTAGTCTGGTAGATCAAGGCCCCCGTCTTCTCTCCTTCAGGACAGTTCTGAGGCACCTTCTGTGTGGTTCCTTAGAGGGCCCCTGGGGGACTGAGACCCAGCCGTCCACAGAGGTAACGAGCTCGAGAAGGCGCACTTCATTTTTCTTGCTTCCCTCCCTCGTGGTCCCCACTCCTTTTCTCTTGCTTCCTGAGATCATTGCCCGAGTAAGTCACCTGCACCCCAGTCCTTGTCTCAGGTTTTGCTATCAGGGAAATTCAAACTAAGATCACAGTTTTAAGCATTGAATTTTTAGTCACAATTTTATACTGCATTCCTATTGGAATCTGTTAGATCTCAGCAAAAAGTAATATGATATTCTGCTTGTATTTTACTATTGTATGGGAGTCCGCAGATCCTCCATTTTTTAAAAAAATACAAGAACAAGACATGCATAAAACATGGCATAAAATCTGAAGGAAGAGGATCATTGGAAACATCTATTCTAGAAACTAAACTACAGAGTTAAAAATATCAAAGGCCAAATTCTAAAAGTGCTAAGTATATTTATGAAGCCACCATTGTATCTGGAAAAATTATTGGTGCCAATCCCACTGAGTTTGTGTAATTGCATTGATATTTATTTGATCATCTCACTGATGTTATAAAATAAAGAGTAACTTCCTATAGCCATTTTTAACCGATACCTCTTGTAAATGACTTTTAAAATGTAATTTGTGTTATTTAATTCAGTGTGTTGTACTGATGGCACCAATGATTTAGAATTTACCTGAGGTAAGTGAAATACCTCATGATCTAGTTTCCTTACAAAATGCCACACATTTTTCAGAAAATAGTCTTCTAAGCTTTCTTTCTGTCACTCACATATACTTCAGAAGCAATTGCTGTCGTAAAAGGTTAGTCTTTGAAGGGTTTCTATGTTTTTCTGTCTCCTTTAAGTGTCAAATATGGGAACATAGAAAAAGCAGACATCTTGTATTGAAGGATCTATCATTCATTGGAAGGTGAAGGATGAGGCCAGACTCATTCAGGTGATAAATTGCCATCCATTTTCTCAGAAAGCTTTGTGACATAGTTTTGGAAGTCCTCCCGTGATGTAAGATATTACCTCCTCCTTCCTGTTGTTCCTCTTTCTCCGTTTCCTCCTCCCTGTTCTAGAAGGCAATGAGAGTTCAATTACATCTAAGACCTTTTTAAAAATCAAACACATCTGATATATTCAATGAAAGTCAATGCCTTGATAATCTAGAACTTTCCAAAGAACATAAGTTACTTTATGAGCTTCTTCCCGTAAAATTCATTAAAATGAGTTGGAAGCAAAGGTAATTATTTGTTCGACACACTGAGAAACAGGTGTAGATGCTATTTGGAGATCCAAATGAACATGCCCCTTAGTGCATTAGGTTTATGTGCAAAGGTAGGCTCACTTAATTGTCATGTCTGAGAAAATTTGGCTCTTTTATAAAGTAGGTTTTGGAAAATAACAATGCTAGTCATGCATGAGCTATGGTGATAGAATGCTAATGGGCGAGCAGAGAATGTCCACACACTGCATCTGCATTTGGACTTTTTGGAGATGACAAATTCCCCATGCCCTGGGTTCTGCTCCCTCCATTAACACTTTGCATGATTACTTGTGGCACACGGGTCTTGATACTGCCTGGAGCACAGGACCGCAGACTGTCAGTTCTGACAGAGCATGTATGTGTAAGTGATGGGAAATATAGAAAATTGGATGTGATATTTTGGAGGAATTTGGGAAGACAGGAAAGGGCAGGAAAGCAATGCCTCCAAGATCTGATACCATGATTGCATTTTAAGAGAAAAAGCAAAATTAAGAAATATTTGTCTTAAATGTTCTCTGCTAAGAATTAACACCTGACTTTGTTTTCTTTTTCTTACATTTTTATAAATTTTAATCTAATGGAAGAGAGAGAGGAAGGAGGCTAACTTTGTGAATGCTGTTGTCTGACATGTGAATTGTGATCTTTTTAGGTCAGGAAGAATATAAATGTTCGAGAGAATGATATTCCATGAAGCAAGCAATATGTAAAGCACTTGATTATCTAGAAACATCATTTATGCCATGTAGGCTATTACTTGTGGTACTACGTTGGCAATCTAGAAGGAGCTTCTGTTATGAAAAATGCTGATGCTCTCACAACCCAGCCACTTGTTTGAGCATCCCTGTGCTTTGCTTAGATGAAAAGTTTATAAGGTGTGTAAGGGCTGTCCTCGCAGTGATGGGAAAAGACATGTCATTCTTCCCTGAACAAATTATATCAGTTATAAGGACTAGTTTTGCTCAGAGCTATATTGCTTCTGCAGAAAATAATTTGAAATAGTTGGTTTTTTTAAATGTGATTTTTGATAATACAGATATTTTGAGAAAACTAGTTGTAAAAGAATAGAAGAACAGAACATACTAGTAGAAGTTAATATAATGTAATTCCTACTGCTCAGGGAGGTTTAGAAGCCGGTACACCTACAAGTTGTTAACTTGGCCTGTACACGAAATAGTCAACTGATATTTTAGAAAGATTTACTACTTACTATGCAGAATGTTTTTTCATTCAAAAATATTGCTTATGCATCTCTTTTACTACATCTTGGAAGAAATGAAATTAAGTTCAAATCTATAATTGGCTCTGCCATCCCTTAAAAAGCTTACAATCTAGTTGTGAGGACAAGGCATATTCACAAGAATAAAACAGGGCAGCTAAACAGAAGACACTAAACTATGGTAGCAGGCTGTGCAATGCACATACATGAGAAATATAGTTATTTTATGTGCAATTAATATTCTTTTCAGGGCAGTTTTTTTCTCATCTTCTCATAACTTCTTCAGTGAAACAATGATGATCCTCTCTCTTTATTCCTATCATCATTTGACTAACTTTTTGATATTTCTTAGCAAAAGAAAAGAGGGCTTTTGTTTTACTCAGTGTTGATGGCTTGCTTACCATAATCCTTTGGTCTAATTAACTGCATATAGAATGAGAAGAGCTTAGAGGGCCGTTATAATAAACAACCCAATATAAACTATCCTGTTTAACGTCTCTAATGAATGTATTTTTGCTTCCTCCTTCTAATAGTGTTCCTTAATCCTCTTTATTTTACGTATATACTTTTGCTTGTTGGTTTTCTTGGCTTGGAGTTAAGTCCAGGCTTCATAGAAAGGAAATATTTATTGAGAAGCTAAAAGAGTAGTGTGCAAAATTTGCAGAGGGTTTTACGTTTGATATCAGTGATATACTTCATTAAAGACAACAGGTCAGATTTAAATAGCCATTCAGTCTATATTAAAACTCTATATGAGATCTGAATGTTGATAGCATTTATTAGCCATATTCTAGAGTCAAAAGTAAGCATTTTTGAGAGACATAACTTTGTTCTCCTGGTATAATAGTCCATTTTGTTAGTCCTAGGCTCTCAGCTGCTTCTCAATGAGATACAAGCATAATTCAGAGAAAAATAGACTTAAGAAACCAAGACTATTAGTAGCAAATGATGTAATAAGAGTTAGAGGGGAAAGAATATGAGCCACAAAAGGATTTTTTACCAGGCTACTCTGTGGTCCATTCTCATCGCAGGCAGACACAAATCGAGACTCAGCATTACATTCAAAAGTTACCAACTGTTAAATTGGCAACTTTATGACGGAAAGAGAGGAGACTTAAAAATTCTTGTAGCTCTGAATAAAAGTCATCTTTACATTGATATCTGTAGCATTTTAATTTTTCCTGAATAATTGAAAAGATTTTTGGTGCAAGTTCTTTGAATTATGATTAGTCATTAAGTCCAACAGATAAGTTGGAAATAGTGTAATTTTTCAAATGTTATAAATTGAATATTTTATCTGATATTTTCTGGATTTTTTAGTATGTAATCACTCACAGGTTAGATTTAATACTTAGCCAATGTCAGATATATTTTAGATGCATATATAAATTGCCAAATAGACAAGCAAACAGTATTCTAGTAGATGGGTAGAAGGGTGTCTACTCACCTGAAAGATGCTAGAGTAATCCATCTCTCCTTTTGTTGAAGAAAGTCTTTTCATGATAATCACCCAAAGTATTTAGTGCTCTGAATAACAGCGCTTGGAGGAATTCACTGGGCATAAGCATTCGGTGCACAATTAGGTTAGCCCTGAACAGGTCCTGTGAGATATTATAGATGGCTGGTCACAAGGAAATTTCTGCCTTTCAAATTATGATATTGTTCAGTGGAATTATGATAAGAAACAATTTCACCTGAAAGAAAAAGGTAAATACACAATGAACAGAAATCATGTAATCCATTTTTATTAGCAAGATATTTTTTAAATGCATTAAAAAAGAGCATCTAGATACTCATTGGTTTTCTCAGGAGGCTATGCATTCTCTGTGAAAAAATATCAATGAATAACCCATTAGAAGTAATGTAAATTATTAAAGTGAAAAAAATTTGTCACATTTAATAAAGAATGTGTGTAAGTGAAAACTATTGTTGCTGTATTTGTCACATATAAGATCGAAGGTCTCTTTTATTTGAGAGTATTAACTTAAATTGATAAGTAAAAATGTTCCGTTTCTCAAACTATTCCCATATATTCCCACACATTAATTAGCATTCTTTGTAAGCTTAGGTGAGTCCTTTAATTTTTCTGTACCCAGTTTCTTTTATGCAGAAGATACACCAGTCTGGCATGAAATGTCATTCAATTCATCCTTATGCAGATAAGCAGAGTTTTACTTTCAATTTCCAAAACGGATGATTGTTTTCTCTTCAAGGTCCCTAGGATGGAGCCGGCCTGGTGGCTTAGTGGTTAGGTTCGCCCACTCCACTTCAGTGGCCTAGGGTTCATGGGTTTGGATCCTGGGCGTGGACCTATGCACCGCTTATCAAGCTATGCTGTGGCAGGTGTCCCACATATAAAGTAGGGGAAGATGGGCTTAGATGTTAGCTCAGGGCCAATCTTCCTCGCATACACACACACAAAGTCTCTAGGATGGATTTTTTTTTTAAAATATGTATTTATTTATTTTTCCCCCAAAGCCCCAGTAGATAGTTGTACATCATAGCTGCACATCCTTCTAGTTGCTGTATGTGGGACGCGGCCTCAGCATGGCGGGAGAAGCTGTGCGTCAGTGCGTGCCCGGGATCCGAACCGGGGCCGCCAGCAGCGGAGCACGCACACTCAACTGCTAAGCCACGGGGCCGGCCCTAGGATGGAATTTTTAAGATCCTTTTCAATAGTAATTTCATTTTTTAATCACCTTTATACAACGTATATATTTTTTCATCTTTGCATCTAATGTTAAAAAATGTATGTTATAGGTTCAACCATTTTTCTTTAACTCTGATCTTTATAGGTCTATGAAATAGCAGTAGAGGCCCCTTGAAATTACTCTTCAAGTACTTTGCAGACAGTTCTGCTTCCCTTCAGGTGAAATGCTTCTGTCAGGATGACCATTTTTTATGAAATAGCCCTGCGTTGTTTCAGTATATGTTAAATAATTCATTCAGGTAGTACCTCTGGTTCTGAAAAAAAATATCCCTAATACGACAACTGCTTTTCCTCAAGCACAGGTCACCCTATTTGAAACAAGCCAAGAAAAGCTGAGGAGGTGTTTGTCTAGAAAGTTAGGTTTATGAAATCATACCTTAAATAATTTCAAATCTTCATTCTTTAGTCTCACTTAGAGACGTTATTCTGATTAATGAGGTAGCTTATTAAAATGGCTGTACATGTTACTTAGACCTGGTCACCTTAGACCTTTTGGAAATCAGTCAGTTTGGAAATCAGTTCACCATAACACTGACACAGACTTCCTCAGGTCTACGTTCTACTTATCACTCTGACACCTGCATGACCTTGAGTAAATCTTGAGATATGCGACCTTGAGTAAATCTTTTCAAATTTAGTAGCCTGTGTTTCCATATATTTAATGAAATATTAATTGTGAGGCTGTGTGTGTATGTGTATGTGTCCTTGAGAGTGGTTTTGCTTGTAAAAATTACTTAGTAGAAATTAGTTTTGGTTTAAGACATTAATCTTCAATTTTTGAAGTTCTAAACAAAAAGCTAATCCTTAAACATTAAGTTTGGACAAAATTTTTATTATTCTACTTCTAAAATGTAACATATTCTAGTAATTACTGCCAAAGATGGCTGAATAATATTTGGTCCCATTCAAAAATTAATATTGGTTCTTTAGGACTTAAAATAATTTTGATATTATGTGTAAATATAATATATTGAATTTCTCTTAAATATTTCAATTTTATGATTGACGAACTCTCTAAAGCACTAAATAATTCTTATAAATCTAATATATGAAACCTATAAATATGGTAAAATGTAAGTTCATTTAATGTTCTAATAGTTAAAATTGGTTCAATTTCAGCTTAAAATCACAAGTTTAAGGAAATAATTCAATTACACATTTTAAATTAGAGTTATTAAAGCTATTACTCTAATATTCAAAATTCTCTTAAATACCCAAAAACAAATATTCATATATTTCTTAACTTAAAATATTGCTTTGATTTTTAAATATTTTTATAATTAATTATAAGTCTTCCTTTGGTTGAAAGATGGTTAACTATTATAGAAATGTATATTATTTCAACCAATTTTGGGAGTACTTCCCATATAATTTTGGGGTAACCTCTCAATTTCAAAGGATTTCAAGGACAAAGGCTGGATTCTTATTAAAGTTACTCTATAACTTCCAGATGGCGCTGGTCACATGTTTGCATTCAACTTGTAGATTGCTTACATAATTCCTTTTCTATCCATAACCTCATATAAATTGCTCTCATGATTTGATTGTTTTGTTTCTTTGACTCTTAAAATATGTAAATATATTTTCCAGCTAACTCTATAGACATTGGGACTTGTTGAAATCTTTAATATTTTCCTATTTCTAGAACCACACTGATTTTATAGATTTTATAATAATAAATGATTGAATTTTAGATATCTTTCATTGCTTCAGATAATTAATTAGTTATAACTTCCAGGATTATCCTAATGTCATAAAAGAAGATCATTTAGCAACATTTTCAGCATTAATATTCAACTCACTTAAAAATTGATTGTGTTTGTACTATGCAAAAGAACGTTTCTAGGAATTTGGAGAAATAAAACGTTCATCAGGATCTGCTCTTTCAGGGAGCTAAGATCAAAGAGGAAATAAACAAACCCCTTAAAGTAGAATTCAAGCACAACAAAATACATGGTGTTCCCATAGATATCAAAAGAGTACTAACCGAATTTTGTGGAAGGAGCATTTACTATTGACTAGGGAAAACTAGGCAGGCATCTTAGAGAAAGAAGTTTATGGCTGAGCTTTGAAGAACTGACAGACAGAGAAGAGGGTGAGAGGTGATGTTATGGAAAACTTGAAAGTAAAAGACCTTGAACAAGGCCAAAAAGTTAAAAGATCATTAGATATATTGTGGGAACAGCTGTATAGAGAAGGGATGAGAATGAGGTAATACTAATGAAGCATGTAGATACCTCTAATGAAAATAATATTGAATACCAGGCAGTCTGAACTTCATGCTGTATGCACAAGAAACATAGCTCTGACAATAATGGATTGGGTAGGTTTGAGATTGATATGTACCCAGAAACTAAGAGCTCAGGAAAGAAGACAGTGGTAAAAGTATAAAATGAGGGAACCATTCATATTAGGCTTGTATCTAGGTAGTAGAACTTGGTGATTTTGCAAATAATTAAGTGGTGAAAGAGAAGAGAGATCTGATCCTTAAGATTCAGGAAAAGATGAGCAGAGCAGGAGGAGCCAGGACAAAGGTCTATGAAAAAGTAACCAGATTTGAAGAAAGACAACCATGCTTCAGAGAAGCGTAGAGAGAAGGGAAATATGAGGGGTGGTTGTTGAAGGTATTTAATGCTGTAAAAGTGAGATAACACTTTTAGACAGATAGTATCAGAACTCAACTTCATGGGTGGAAGAGAAAAGAGAAACAGAAGAAGCAGAATCTATAAATGCAGTGTTCCCTTTCAGTAAGTTTCGTATTGAGGAAAATGAAAGGGATTTGACAGGAATTTGAGGGGGTTCAGTAATTTGGGGAGTCATGGGGTAATGTGAGAATATTAGGAGATGAGACCCAAGGACCCAGTGAAAGGGAGTGATGGGACCCCAGGAGGGAAACATTCATGAGTAAACCCAGGAGAAGACACGGAGGGATAACTGTCTAGGTAGAGGATGTGTGAGGGTGGAGAGGGGGCTGGAGGAGTGGTCTGAGACAGGATACCCAACTTCTCCTGAGACAGGAGGAAAAGAATGAAGAGTAGATCCAGATTTCAAGGAATTTGAGGTAAAAAGAAGAAGAATAATTTAGGGAATTCATATTAGTTGCACTCAGTGCTGTGAGTGATTAGTCAGAAGAAAGGCATAGGTAGGATCCTTTTCCTTTCTAAGCCTCTTGTGATAACTGTGTTCTGTTATCACATCTAGATGAAGATGGTATTTAAGGTGGTGGTTTTGGCCGTTTTGGTGAGTTACTCAGTTTTCCTTGGTCTCTCCCATGTATAAAGATTATTAAACTTTGATTTTCTCCTGTTCATCTATCTTCTGTCAATTTAATTCTTAAACCAGCCAGAGACCCTAAAAAGATAGAGGAGAATTTCTTCCTCCTCTACAACTTTTTGTATGTAAGTTCAGCTAACTTGAGTCTGAAAGTTACATTTGTCCTTTCTATCTTATCTGAAGACAGAATAATGTGGACAGTAGAGATTTTGAGAAATGAGTAGTATTTTACAAATCTCCTTAGTAAGACTTATGGAAGTAAGTTTCTCCATCGCTATATAGACAATTAGGGATATCTCAGATATGAAACATGAAGAGAAAAAACTTTTTTGCCAAGCTTTGATTCAACCTGAAAATAGACATATCGTGATCAAATATTTTTCTATTTTATTAGTGGGGGCTGTAGTGGAGCAGAATTTGCCACCCCAGAATACATCTCTTTGGCATAAGGATTATTTTAGACTGGTTGGTTTTAAAAAACAGACGTGGGAGAAGCTCTGAAAACCAAGTAGAAGTTACCCTTTGTAAAAGACATTTACATTTATAAGGGAAATCCCCGTTTGTATGAGTGTCTTCCTCACTGTACCAGGAGGGGGATGACCTTCTCTATAAACTCTTATCAATGCAGAAGGCAATGACTTAAATCTGCATAACAAACTTACCCTTGTTCACTGCACCTTTCCTGGTCACCTCCCATAACTGACTCCCCCCACCCCCAACATCTTTTTCTATCTTTAGCTGAAGGTGGTATTTAAGGTGATGGCTTCAGCCATTTTGGAGAGGTACTCAGTTTTCCTGGGTCTCTCCCCTGTATACGGAAAGTATACATGATTTTAAACTTCTGTTAGATTTTTTCCTGTTAATCTGTCTTATGTCAATTTAATTCTTAGACCAACCAGAAGAACTTAGAAAAGGGTAGAGGAGAAATTTTTCCTCTCTGATAGGGTAGTTAAATCAAATCTATTTGAACATATTTAAAGGGGCCTTTCAGCTTGGGGTCCCATCTTCTGTCCCATCTTTACAGTCTTGAAAGGGTTAGGCAATAGGAGTGTAAGACATGCATTAGAAAAATCCTTGACTAGGGTTTTAAAGTTTTCTCATGAATGTAGGATTTTAATTATTTTATCTCTGTCATGATAATGTAGCAGGAAAAACCTGGGACCCTGTCACTGTAGCTGAATCAAGGAACACAGTGACCAAGAATCGAGGAAAAGAAAAATGGTTTAATTTTGCCAGCAAAATGAGGCTGTGGTGGTCTCATGCCCCAAAATCCACAGTCCTCATGAGGCATTAGGAGTTGGTGTTTTTAAAGGAAAGTCTGTGGGAAAGAATGTATCGTTGGTGACTGTGATTATTTGTTGGAGGAGGGATCCCAGCCCTCTGGCACCAAGCCAGCTGTCATCTCTATCTACAGCAGGAGATTTAGGGCTCCATCAATCAATCTCACATCACCCCAAATTTGGCCTTGGGGAGTGGACGGCGACTGCCACCAATTAAAGATACAAAATTTATAAGGTTGTAAATAGGGGAGGGGGTGCTGTGGCTTTGCAGTCCCGTATACTTCCATCAGCCTGCGTTTAGCCGAGATAAGGGAAGCTGCAGGTGTCCTCTGTCTGTCTGTCCCTGTGATGATGGTGGATTTGGAGCCAGGAACCGGGAGTTGGGGAGCTTCAGCTTCTTGATGATTTTGAGATCTCAGTCTCCCTGTAACAAACCTCAATAACTGATAGTTAGCTAGAATTTCAGTTTGTAGCCACCTGGGCTTTTAACAATTTATTACCTCCATTTGCCTTGTGGAATTCAGGGGCTTAGAGAAGCAGGGAAAAGGAAAGGGAATGAGTGCTTTTGGTTTTTAACCCCATATATGTTGGGTTCAATGTAGGGGAACAGATATCAGGGCCAGTATCAATAATAGACTGAGCAGCTGAGTTTGTATGCAGTTGGACAAAAAGGTGAACTGAGAAAATAAAAATCAGTTTTACTATTGATAAGTCTGGGGTAATACACATAGATAAAGCCAGATTCAAGGTTAATAGGAAACAGTATTTCTCCCAAGAGCATGCTATAGTTATTAAGTGTCATAACTACCTCCTTCTTTGAATGAGTATTGCTTTCTTACTCACTGAGAAATGTTGTTCTCCAAGATCTTAGGCTGTTAGAAACTTTGCTGTTTGAAATTATATCAATATGAAAGAAACATCTTATTGCCAGGAGCCTCTAAGTCACTTTGACATAGAGAAATAACTTTGATTTACAACCCAAATGCACAGCTTCAGAGAGAGAGTTTCTGGACACTACATTCCATATCTATGTTAACTTTGTAGTTTATAAGGAATAGGACCAGGGACCAGGTTCTTTGGTAATTTTCATATTTTGGGTTATTTTTCCATTTCATCTAGGTTGTTAAATTATTAGCATTAGGTTATACATTCCCTTGTTATCCTTCTAATGTAGGTAGGATTAATACTGATGTCTCATCTTTCAAATTCATTGATTTCTTTGCTTATCTTCATTATTTTCTTCTTTCTTCTTAACTTGGCTTTAATTTTCTTTTTATTTACTAGTTTCTTAAGGTGGACACTTAGATCTTTCATTTGTGAAATTTATTCTTTTTTAATATAAGCATTGAATGTTATAAATTTCACTCTAAAGACTGCTTTAGCTTCATTCCAAACAATTCGTTTTAATACTTATGTTTCCGTGTTCATATATTTATACTTTTTATGACTTCAAATCTCTTAAATTAAATAGCCATATGTTATGGCTTAAAATATGGTCAATATTGGTGAATATTTGTGTGCATTTGAAAAGAAAGTTTATTATGCTTTGTTTGGTAAATGTGCCTTATGGTATGTTCTGTAAATGTCAGTTAGGATAAGTTGGTTAAAGTGTTGTTTAGTTATTCCACATCCTTACTGATCTTCTGTCTACTTCTATCAGTTGTAGAGAGAATATTGTTGAGCTCTTCAATTATAATTGTAAATTTTTCTCCATTGAGGTCTGTCCATTTTTGCTCCATGTATTTTGAAGCTCTGGTATTGAGTGGATACACATTTAATATTGTCATGTCTTCTTGATGCATTGACTTTGTAAACATTAACTAATTTCCTTCATTATCCATGTTAATAATTTGCTCCAAAATCTATTTTATCTGATAGTAAAATAGTCATTCCAGCTTTCTTTAGTTTAGTGTTAGTCTAGTACATCTTTTTCCATCCTTTTAATTTTTTCCTTTCTTTAACTTTATAGTTAAAGTGAGTTACTTATATACTGCATGTTGCTGGTTTTTGCTCTTTATCAAGTCTGACAATCACTGTCTTTCTTTTGGAGTATTTGGATCATTTACATTTCATGTAATTATTGATGTAATTGGGTTTCTTGTCTCCTTGTTGATTAACTTAATGTTATTTAATGTTACATTTTATCTCCATTATTGAATAACTCGTTTCTTGGGAGTTTGTTCTAGAGTTTACACTATCAATTTTTAACTTATCACGGTCCACCTTGAAATGATATCATGTGACTTTGTATATAGTAAGAAACTTACGACAGTATCCTGTACCCCTCCTCACACTTGTGCTTTTCTGTCATACATTTTTCTTTTATATGTGTTCCAAATTACACAATTCACTGTTATGATTTTTGCTTCAGTTTGCTGTCTGTTATCTTTTAAACAATATTAAAATGAGAAAATATTTACATTTACTAACACATTTATAATATCCTGTGCTTTCCATTCCCTTGGGTAAATCCAAGGTTTCATCTACTATCCATTTTATTCAGCCTTAGAGACTTCTCTTAACATGTATGGCAATGTAAGTCTTCTGGAAAAAAATATTTTCATCTTTTTTAATTTTCATATTTTTAATTATTTTTGCTTGAAATTTTTTTCTTTCACATTCATTTTTGAAAGATTTTTTTCTCTGAATATAAAATTCTAAGTAAAGAGGTTTATTTTAGAAATTCAACACGTTAAAGATAACATTCATTGCCTTTTAGTTTTAATTGTTTCTAATGAGAAATCTGTGATCATTCTTTATTCTGCTCTATGTAATATTTTTTTTCTGTCTACTTTGAAGATTTTTTTCTTTATCTTTGGTTTGTAGCAATTTGATTATGGTGAGCCTTGTTGTGTTTTATTTTGTGTTTATCCTGCTTTAGAATCTGTGGGCTTATGGTTTTCATCAACTTGGGAGTTTTGGGCCTTTGTTATTTCAAATATTTTCTGCCTTCCATTCCCCAGGACTCAAATTGTACATATGGGTTAACTGCTTGATATTGTCCACTCAGTCTCTGGTTTTTCTTTTTCAGTCTTTTTTCTTTCTATGCTTCATTTTGTATAGTTCCTATTTCTATTGCTTCAAGTTTACAGATTTTTTCCTTCTGCAATTTTTAATCTGTTGTTAAATCCATCCAGTGTATTTTTATCTCAGATATTGAATTTTTTATCTCTCGATCTTCTATTTAGATCTTTTAAAATATCTTCCATTTGTCTCCTCCTCCTCATCATTTCTATAATACATTCTTAAACATGAGAAGAGTATTCATGAGTTGTTTTACCACCCTTGCCTGATAACACCAATATCTCAGTCATTTGTGTCTGTTTCTTTTCCTTTTTTAATAACTAAAGAATGTTTGTTTTTCACTAAAACTTTATCTTGAGGACATAACCATATCACCACCCTTCACCACAACTTGAAGAAGAGTTAATACAGTGAATGTTATAAAGCAGATATGAACGGTTTGAAGGATTAGAACCAACAATAGCTGACAAAGATCACCTTCCATCTAAATCATCATAAAAAGGTTTAAGGAAAAAAAAAGGGAGGGCAATGGGGGTTTCAGGTTAAACAAGATCCTCACATTTCATCTAATACATTCAATCCTGGCTAGAGTGTACCAAAATAGAAACAGGATTTCTATAATACAAAACTTCCACTACAGAACACTGTACACACCTGTGTTCCAGCCCACCCCATTCCCCTAATACTTCCAACTCAACTATTTCCCACCCTTTGCGCCTGCTGATGAAGGAGCATGTAGCTCTTCTCTTTTTTTTTTAAAGTTATTTTACTGGGGTCATATTGGCTTATAACATTGTGTAAATTTCAGGTATATATCACTATATCTCAGTTTCTGTATAGATTGCATCATCTTCACCACCAATAGCCCAGTTTTTATCCAGCACCGTACATATGTGCCCCTTTACCCCTTTCATCCTCCCTCCAACACTTTCTCTTCTGGTAACCACTAATCCATTCTCCTTATCTATGAGTTAGTTTGTTTATCTTCTCTTCTCCTTAATCCAGTCTTTGTTATAAGGCTGGTATGTCTGGGTATCAGTTTGGTGAACAAGGCAGCTGAGGTCAGGCAGATCATCAATAAAATCAAACAACTGACTGATACCATATGTGATAGAGGGGCTGTTGATATCCATTCTCTTCAGATGTTCTTCATCCATTTTACAAACACCTTTCATGCATTCTTTCACAGATTCATAGTCAGCATAAGTTCTGCCCTCTGGCCTCTGGGTAGGCTGTACCAGCAAAATGGTGTGAGACATCTTGCTGTTGACATCACGTTGGCACACCAGCTTAGGCCCAATGCTGCTGACAGCCGATCCCTACAAGAGAAGCCCTGTCTGTTTCTATTGCTTATTTCCTGCTAATGGATCATATTTTCTGCTTCTTGCATACTTCAAAACATTTGGTCAGATCCAAGGCATTGTGATTTTTATTTTGTGTGTTAGAGATTTTGTTATGTTTCTTTAATGTTGGTTATTATTCTGGTAGGCAGTTGAGTTACTTGGATCAGTTGTGGTCAGCTTAGAAGACATTACTCTTGGCCCTTGGTGTAATTAAACCCCACTACAAAGAAATATCCTTCTGTGAACTTAACTGGATGCCCATGTCTTATGAAGCCTCACCACTCTGGCTGATAAGAACACAAACTACTCCTAGCCTTGTGTGAGCTTTGGGAAATTTTAGGTTTCCTCATTTTGGTTGTTTTTCAGATTATGCAATTTCCACTTACAGATGTGTGGATCTGTACTCAGCTAGACTTGAGGGAACTCTCTGAAGATCTCCAGAACTCCCTCTGTGAGGCTCCCTATTCTTTGGTGCTCTGCCCCGTACATTCCAAATAGATTGACCTCTCGAAATCTGATCTTTGACCTTCAGCTCAATGAGATCAACCAGGCTTCATGTGGGTTCCTCCTCCCTTTGTCGAGGCCTGGAAAGTGACTCTGGGTAATAAACTAGTATAATTTTAGGGTTCATCTTGTTGATTTTCCTTCTCACAGGGAATATAGTCCTTAACTGCTTATTGTCTAGTGTTTGAAAATCATTGTTTTATATAGTTTGTCCAGTTTTCTAGTTGTCTAAGGTAGGAGTGTAAATCTAATTTTTGTCCCTTCAAGTTGGCTGGAAGCAAAAGTCCTCCAAAATCCATTTTAATTCTGCTATTAACTTTCACTTTTCTTAATTCTTTTTGTGTCATCATTCTCCATTTAGAATTTTCTATGATCTGTAATTCACAGTCTGTTCAATCCTTAGAGTTTCTTCTCATTTAATTAATGCAAAGTCTTTTTTGCTTTTTAGGATCTAGGATGCACATGAGGCTTTCAAAAAATCATGGTGTCGGGGTAAAAGATTACTAATTTTGAAAAATAACCAAAATTCTTAACAACTCAAGCAAAAACACTTATATCAGATTATTACCACAGACTCTGTCAAGGACTGACACCATAATTCTGTATAGGTTCTTACTGAGGTTAAGAGCATTTAACAAATCAAAGGCTATTTTTCTCTGCCTGAATGTGTTTAAAGGAAAAACCAAGTCCTTGCTTTCAATATTCATGCCTTGGTTAGTGCTATGTGCCACTGTTGATGCACAGGGTTGAACTTTTTAAAATACTCAAGCTGTGAACTCACATCATATCAGTGGTTCTTATTCCGGACATGGTCCATGGATGCGTTTGGGGGCTACTTGAAGCCTTGTAAATTGGTAGAACATTTTGTGTATGTACATTAGTTCTAAACCTCCCTGTAGCGGTATAGGGCCCAATAGTACAAAAAAGTTTAAGAACTGCAAATGATATTATAAACTAGCTGTTACTTATGCATATATTGGATCTGAAGGAATCACTAGAAAATTTAATGAAATTTTTTATTTTACTTTATCTTTTCTTTTATTCACTGCTTGATTTTTTAAAAAATATTTTCTGTATATTTAGAATTTGTAATTACAAAGAAATGATTTGCAGCTCTCAGGGCTTGTTAATCTTACTCAAGGCTTCAGAGATGAAGATGACAATTTTTTTTTTTTTAACTTCCATTAGGAATGTGATCCCTGTTATTATTTTAAGGAATGGTTGGGAATAATGATTGGCAAAAAATAACTAAAAATTGTATTTTTTCACTAGAATTTCTGAGCCTTATCAGAAGTTTCTGCTACTTCTCTGAAATCTCAATATTATTCAGGGGGAGATAACTATGAATAAAAAGTCTCTATTCCACCATATGCTTTTTCTCTAGTAATGATGATATAATGGTGATATTTCTTAGTGTGCAGGGCATATTGATTCAAAGGAAATAATCTGTTAACTGCAAAATAATTGCAGTAAAGAACTTTAAATCTATGTTTCACAGAACATGTCTTTGTATTAAAAATATCTTTTCTTAAAGCTTTTTTTCTTCTCAAATTGACACAAAGGAGTTTGGCCTTTTTACCATATTACTGAAATTAAAATATGGATGTTTGGTATAATTCAACACATTTATTGAGGCATAATTTAATTTACATACCATGAAACGCATGCATTTTAATTGTACAATTTAATGGTTTTTAGTAACTTTATAGAGTTGTGCAACCATCATTACATTCCAGTTTTAGAACACTTCTATCATCCCCAAAATTCTCTCATGCTAGTTTGCAGCTAATTCTGCTCCCATCCCCAGCCCTGGGTAACTCCCAATCTGGTTTTTAGCTCTAGATTTGCCTTTTCTGGAAATTTCATAAAGATGGAACTATAAAATATGTAATTGTCTGCATTTGAATTCCTTCCTTTAGTATAGCGTCTTTGAGTTTCATCCATATGGTAGCATGACCCATAGTCTGCTCCGTTTTATTGTTCTGGGGTACATTCTAAATCAATCTAAAGTCAATAATTGCCACTAGCAGGATATTTTTGTCAATTCATTTTCAAAATATTATACATGTATTATGTAAGGATTTATTTTCCATGAATATGAAATATTTTAGAGAATACCTTTGAAAATATTTTAAGAGGATTTTTACATGTAGCTTAGTAAATAAAGGGAATTGTAGGTAACAAGTATTTATGACATACCCACTCTGCTATAGACAATGGGATTACATAGATATTTAAGATGTTATATCTACTTCCCTAAAGTTACTCTACAGAAAAACACCATTTTGCACACCATTTCATATCCATTTATTTCTTGCTGTGTAACAAAACACTCTTTATTAGTAGATTAAAGCAGAGTTCACAAATTATAGCCCATGGGCCGTGATCTGTGGCCTGTTTTTATGTGACCTGTGAACTAAGAATCATCTTTACATTTTTAAATAATTGTTTATTACTAAAAAAACAGAGAAGCATATGTGAGAGAGACTGGATGTAACTTGCAAAGGCTAAAATATTTATTATATGGACCTTTATAGAAAGACAAAGTTCTGTCCCCTGGCTTAAACAAGTATTATTACCTCTCAAGCTTCTGTGGGTTGACTCAGTTCAGGTGGGTGGTTCTTGCTTTGAGTCTTGCCTGTGGTGGCAGTCGGCTCTTGACAGGGGCTGCAGCCATTGAACTTGGCTGATCATTCACTTGGCTGGCAGGTGATGCTTGCTGTCACCTGGAAACCCAGCTGGGACTGTCTACCAGAAACTTACACTTGGCCTTTCATGTGGCTTACACTTCATATTCTCACAGCATGGCATCTAGATTCTTAAATGGAGCATCCCAACAGTAAACAATCTAAGAGATCTATGCAGATCTATGCAGAAGCTGCAAGGATTTTTTTGGAAGTCATGGAGTATAATTTCTGCTGCAATCTGTTGAATACACAGCATCAGCTAAGATTCAGTGTGGGAGCTGCTTATCACCTTGGAGAGTGAACACTGGGAGGTGTGGTTCATTAGCAGGGCTTGGGAGGGGGTCTTCTTTGGAGACTAACTTCCCCAGTCCCCTCTGGATCCCAATGATTCTCTTTTCTCCCAAGTGCAAAATATACTTGGCCCCTCCCAAGACTCCCAAAGTTTTGTCTCATTATGTTATCAGGATCAGGTTTAAAGTCTAGAATTTCATTATCAATCAGCTGAAGGTGTGAATGAAACTCTTCAAATAAGATGCTTCTTAATCTGAAGATCTGTAAATCAAAGAGACAATTTACCTGCCTCCTACACACTCAGCATTAATGGAGGGACTTGAATAATGCTATAGACTTATCCATCTAAAACAGGAAACAGAAGGCACATAGAAGTCATTGTTCTACAGCAATTCTGAAACCCAGCTGGGCTCAGGTGATAATTCACCCTGCTTTGGGTGTAGGAAACCTATGCTGATTAAGGGCCAGTTCTGCCCCCTGGGATTTGTTTACTTCTGGGTTTGGCTCCATCCTCTGGGCTGTCTGCTCCAAACTGAGTCATTCCTTCTTTTCCATAAGAAATACTCCAGGATGGGCTGGCCTGGTGGTGTAGTGGTTAAGTTCGCTAGCTCCGCTTTGGCAGCCTGCAGCACTGGGTTTGCAGGTTCAAATCCTGGGTGTGGACCTACACACCGTTCATCAAGCCATGCTGTGGCAGCATCCCACACACAAAAGAGAGGATGATGGGCACAGATGTTAGCTCAGGGCTAATCTTCCTTAGTAAAAAGAGGAAGATTGGCAGGGGATGTTAGTTCAGGGCCAATCTTCCTCACCAAAAAAAAAAAAAAAAAGAAATACTCCAGGCTTTCTGCTGAGTAGCTTTCACAGCTCGCTTCCTGCTCACAGAAATTTGAAGGGCCTGAGACAGCTTTTCATTTTAACTGTCTGTCCCTTTCAATACAAGCTGGTATAATTATTTTAAAATTTTGTTCATTTTTATATATCATCGTGGTATATAATTTTGTAAGTTGGCCCCATTAAACTAGGCTGACATCTGCATTTCTTTCTGAGACAGTCCCTTCTCTAGCTTGGATCACCTGCATGATTTTTAATAGTCCTTGTCTAGTAGAGGCTCTACTAGAGGTAAGTCCCTCTGATTCATAGCAGACGTTTTCTCTAAGCAGGAAAGACTAAGAAGCGTACACTTAAGATCTTTGGAAAACATTTTATCTAGTTGAGAGAGTCTAGAAGGCATGCCCTTATTATTCTTAGAAGTCATTTATTTTTCTAGTTGAGAAGATTGCAAGGAGGTCCCTTAAATCTTTCTGAAGCCTTAACAAAGTGTCTTACAGAGGCTCTCTCAATCTGAAATTTATCCGGAGGCCACATTTTACAAAAAGAGCCCTGAATTTAATCTTTGCTCACATGCCATTTCTTACTTTGAGAAACTTCTGCTGTCTGGAAAGACTAGGTATGAGAAATAACCCTGCATTTTAAGCAAGTGATGGGGTTCAGGGCAGGCTGCCCTAAGATGTGCCACTTTGGCATGTGGAGTATTTTGAGCTGAGGGCAATCGAGGCCTTGAGGGCTCAAGGGAAACTTTTACCTCTCCCTTCAAGAATTTAAATTGAGAGCCTTGAACATAATGAGGGTTATTATCAGAACTAACATTTTATGACCTATCTGTATGATAGGGCAAATATTTAATCACTGAACATCTGTTCTTCTTATTGTCCTGTGAATTGCCATCCTCCTCTCTGAAGCCCTGGGGTCCTAGCCCATTCCTTGGCTCAAGATGGCATATAATATAACTCATTTTGCCTTTCTGTCTCTGACTCTCTTACATCTGTGGGGTTCCTGTATGTACATAATAAATTGGATTTTCTCCTGTTAATCTATCTTATGACATTTTAATTATTCTACCAGCCATAAGAACCAAGAGGAGAAAGGCAGGAATTTTCCCCTCCCCAACACAAGCAAGTTTTTGTTTCTTATATTTCCTTTAAATTCTGATAAGAACTTTAGCGGTATCTTCTATAGCTCCACTTTCTCTGTCTACGTTTTTACATATTCAGCTACAATAAAATAAAATAAAATAAACCAGGTGGCACTTTTGATATTCTGCCAAAAAAAAATCTCCTGAGCTATCTAAAATATCTTGTGGAAAACTGACATAAGTGGAGCCATTTTAAAATAGAACCGGCGCAGCTATTCCAGAGGAACTGCCTTGCTCGTCTTGTTCCTTGAAACTTGGACTGGGCCAAAGCGGCAGTTGTTTTACAAGCAATTGTTTGAGAAGTCAGCAGGAGACCAGACATCCTGATCACAAGACTGGTGATTGTGGAATTTCTGAAGATAGAATCAATAAGCAATCATGGATAGCCAAGAGTAGCTTAGCGTGTCAGCCCCAATGAACTCTTCTTAAAAATGTCTCATGTTATCCTCCTCCTTTTTCCCATAAAAACCCTGAGCCCCTCTCCTGTAATTGGGACATTATTTGGCTTTCTACCTGAGTCTGTGCTCCCTGAATTGTAATTTTTTGATCCCAAATAAGTGCTTTGCCTCTTGAAGTGGTTTCTGAGTTTTACAGGTTGACAATCTCATTAGGTTTCTTGATACCACAAACAGTAACGCATCATGGGGAAAATGGTCAGGGAAGTCCACCCAGAGTGCAGACAGTGAAGGAGTACATTATCAGTGGAGAATTTAAAAATGATACTGAAAATAACTAAAAGTAATTCTTCTTTATGTTATCCCCTTTGAGCAGCAATTCTAAAAATGTCACTGAGAAATTTCTCCTCTGTGCTGGGGCAGACCACTCCACTACTCTCCTGTGGTTATGTTGGGAGAGCACTTCCATGATTATATTATATGGCAAAAGGGATTTTGCAGATGTAATTAAGGTCTCCAATCAGTTGAGTTCATCAAAGAGGTAATATCCTGGGTGGGACTGACCTAATCAGATGAGCTCCTAAAAGAGGATATAGAGGTTAGAAACAAGAAGTCAGAGAGATGCAATCCTGCTCACCTTGAAGAAACTCAGTCATGTTGTGAACTTTCTATGAGGGCCAGGTGATTTCAGCTTTGTGAAACCCTGAACAGAGAGCCAGACATAACAGGTATTGTGAGATAATAAATAGGTGTTGTTTTAAGCCACTAGATTTGTGGTAATTTGTTACACATCAATAGAAAATTAGTACATTTGGGTTACAATTGTTATGCTATAGTTTCCTATGGGAAAATGGTTAGGAAATGTGAGATGATGGTAAGTAATAAAATTAATTGCACTATGACATAAATAGTTAAAAACTATTTAATTGCTAAATGTTTCTAAAGTAGAGCAAAGGTGCTCTTGGAGGTAACCGTAATGTTCCTTGGAAATACAGAAGATGAAGCAATTGCTTATTCCTGAAGGTCTGAGGCAATCTGCATCATGTTGACATTTGAATTAATTAGGCCTTGAAGGATGAGTAACGGCTGGGCTGACAAAGGAGGAAAGGACTTTCTAGAACGAACAGCATGAATTGTCCCCCTGAGTAAAATTTAGATGCTTGAGATTATGGAAAAGAAACAGATCGAGCGTTAAAGTGGTCTTAATGTACAGTTAACGTCATTGTAAATAGTCTAATTTTAGAGGATAAAATATTTTGTTTGAGTTTATGGATAAAAATAATTTTTAAAAAATGTAGATCCTTTCAGAAAAAAAGCACTGGGAAAGATTAAAATAAGTCCTTGTGTTTCTGGACTTTCTTACTGGTTAATAATATCTAAAGTGTCAAGCTGGGACAGGTCAAAGAATTTGAAACTAGAAATAATAAACATTTACTCAGCAATGACAATAGGCTTCACACAAATGATATTTATACCCAACTTTAAAGGGCTGCATACTTTCTATAGGTATATATGCTGTCCCATTAAGAAGTTTTATAAGAAATCATGAGATTTATGGTATATGAGATGCTGTTTTACATTTAAAATGTTGTGTCAATATTAAACTATACATACTCTGTGTAAACATATCATAACCCATAATGAAATTATTCTACGTTTGACCATCTCTTATGTGATTTATAAAGTAATGCATTATTTTCATAAGAAAGCCATTTTGGATTAATAGGAAGTTTGAAATATTTCTATTGCTTATTTCATTGTACATCATTTTTATGTGAAATCAATAGAAAAAACACAGCAAAAAAAATTCAGTGACAAAAAATTTAATGAATTTTGGACATATAACAACAACATGAGATACTAAGCTAAAAGTAACAGACTATTATTGTGCTTTTTCCCCTCTAATTTAACAGTGCCGCAGGGATGAGACCAGACACGTGAACAACCAGAGTAAGAAAAGCACGAGCTAGTGCTAAACTTAAAGGTTAAGTTTTCATAATGGATGTATCTAGTGAAGCTTCTAGAACAGAGCTCATATTTTTTCTCTCTTCATCTCCTTTTTCAACTTTAAACTTGGCTGCTTTACTTCTTAACTACTATGGCTTCTTCTTTCTCAGATGAGGAAATTGAGGCTCAAAGAACCTCACAGAATCACAGAATCTCATCTTTGGAATGGAAGGCAGAGGTCATCTCAGCTACTCCTCCCCTGGTTTATGTCTCCAAGTCATAAGAACCCATAATATTCAGAGTGACAGCCTCTGAATATTAAAGATGGCATTACCTCTTAGAGGTAGCCCTTTTAGGCTTGATATCTAGAAAGCATCCTCTTCTTGAATCAAAAGACCTTTGGAGGCACACAAATTAAGTCTAATGTCTTTCGCATAAGACAGCCTATCAAATATTTAAAGATAGCTCTCATCATTGAAGCCACTATCCACTCGGTTAGTTCTTTGAGTAGGTTAGTGGTTGAGGGGGGTTAAAGTTCAAGTCTCATTCTTCCCATACTTTTTTTACCTCCTTGTACTATCTAAGGAGCAATTCAGGCTGTGTAAGTGGGAAAGGTAAGTCATCATTGTCTTCCATGAAAATCTTCTCATAAATTTTTACTAATATTTTTATATAGTTGAAGTTCCAAAAAATGCTATACAAATGTTTACATCCAGAAATTGCAATAGAGATCGCATGTGATATTAAAGTTATTTTAGGGCTGGTCCCGTGGCTTAGTGGTTAAGTGCTCGCGCTCCGCTACTGGTGGCCCGGGTTCAGATCCCAGGCGCACACCGGCGCACCACTTCTCCAGCATGCCGATGCTGCATCCCACGTACAGCAACTAGAAGGATGTGCAGCTATGACATACAACTATCTACTGGGGCTTTGGGGAAAAAAAAAAAGGAGGAGGATTGGCAATAGATGTTAGCTCAGAGCCGGTCTTCCTCAGCAAAAAGAGAGGAGGATTAGCACAGATGTTAGCTCAGGGCTGATCTTCCTCACAAAAAATAATAAATAAATAAAGTTATTTTAGTTTATACAATTTCCAAAAGGTTAGAATGAGGAAACTTACAACGTGTGGAGAGCATCAAAGCTAGTTGAGACAACTTTCTGGAATAACTGGGTGTACCCGTTCTAGAAAGAAATGAAGGAATATATTGCATTTAAACCTGCTTCCTATTTGACCACCTATAGAAGCCATGCAGTATGTACAGATTGGCTCATGCATTTTTTCACTTTACTGTAATGGTCAGTTATGACATGATTTAAAGCTAATAGATAGGAAAATATCATGACTGTGCCTTTCTAAACTGTCCAGGGAATATAACAACACTTGCAAAGGCATTTTTAGCCAGAATATTGTGACAGTCTTAACAGTTGACAGATGTGATTTGGTCCTATATTGTCATCGTTATTATGAGTGGGGAAAGATGTGCCATTAGGGAAGAGAAGGCCTGCCAGCTAATTAGCACAGTAGCTGCTCCATCAGCTTTGCTGGTTCCCTGCAAATAGTATAGTTCAGTATATTCAAATTTATTTGGCAGAAAGAAATGAAGCTGCCTTTTGCATTTGAACTCGTATAGGTGGAAACTTATGTTATAGTGTGCTATGGTCTGAATGTTTGTATCCCCCCAAAATTCATATGTTGAAAATCTAATGCCCAATGCAATGGTATTAAGAGGTGGGGCCTTTGGGAGGTGACAGGTCATGAGGGCAGAGCCCTCAAGCATGGGACTGGTGCCCTTATAAAAGAGACTCCAGAGAGCTAGCTAGCTTGCTGCTTCTGCCACATGAAGATACAGTGAGAAGTCTGCGACCTGGAAGAGGGCCCTCCCTTGACCATGCTGGTTCCCTGATCTCAGACTCTACCAACCTCCAGACTGTGAGAGAGAAATTTCTATTGTTTATCAGCTACCCAGTATGTGATCTTTTGTGATAGCATCCTGAATGGACTAAGACACAATGCAAAAGAAAGTGTGAATTATGTTCAAGGTAGATCTGTATTTCTTTACTTTCGTTTGTTTATTTCACATTCCTGTTTACACCTCAGAGTCAAATGTAAACGCCACAAAGTATGGCATGTCTGACTATCAAAAAAGATGAATTTAACCTTAGAAAATAAATAATATATTTACATAGGTATATGTTATTTTATCCATTTTCAATAAATACAAGGAAAATGCCTCATTCTTGCATAATATAACAAGAAGGTCTTTGTGGAACTAATGTTTCTAAATGATTTTATGTGGAGCACTGAGATGAGTTTATAGTAAATCAACAGTTCAGTTATTAGAAGTATATAATTTTGCTACATTCTTGTTAGGGAAGAAATTGTAGAGGATTATGAAAAAAAGTCACTTCTAGCTCCGTGAGTCTAGGTTTCCAGGATTTTACTCTAAGCTCTACAGACAAAAAAAAAAAAAATGCATCTGAACTAGGATTATGAATTTCATATTCTTGTTAAATATTCTTATTGATTTTTAGTTTGCAAATTAAGCAAATCTTAATTTGGAAATATTAGCTTCCTATGGTTATTTAACAAATTGTAAACTAAATAAGTGTAGAAAGTTGTGGACTTGGTCGATGAGACATATAAAAACCAAATGTAATAGAAAAAATCTTCAATGAGTTTATGCAGCTGAGTAGTCCTTTCCCCTTTCGTCTCTTCTTTGTTGCTCACCTGATTCCACAGAGCTGCAGTTACAGACATGGCATACCTCCTCCGTCCCCTCTCTGTGGTTGACTTATTTCCCCTGCTCAGAAGTACTCAGAGGCCTCCTATATCTTGAAAGAGGAAACCTTTACCTGATCTTGCCTATCACAACCTCTATCGTTAAGTGAGACTTCTACATTCACATGCCACACACCCACAGGTCCATAAATGTCTTCAAGAGCCCTGGCTATTCAAAGCATTTTAACCAATGTCAAGCCTGCCTCCTGTGCTTTCCATGTTATTTCCCATCTTCACTTTCAGGAGTTGTCAGTATCCTTTCTCCATCTTATGTACTCAACCTTTTCTTTTCAAGTGGAATTTCTTCCCCACTAATTGTTAAAAATATTTTTGTGTTTGTATCCATTAAAAATCAAACAACACATGAATAAAATTCCCTTAGTTTCCAACCTACCATCCATCACTGCTATCTCATTCCTTCCTTTAAGAATCAAACATGTTTTAAGAATTATCATTTTTGTCTCTTCAATAAATGGTGTTGGGAAAACTGGACAGCCACATGCAAAAGAATGAAACTGGACCACTGTCTTACACCATACACAAAAATCAACTCAAAATGAATGAAATACTTGAGTGTAAGACCTGAAACCATAAAACTTCTAGAAGAAAACATAGGTGGTAAGCTCTTTGCCATCACACTCAGCAATGATATTTCAGATTTGACACCAAACCCAAAGGCAACAAAAGCAAAAATAAAGCTTCTGTATAGCAGAGGAAACCATCAACAAAATGAAAAGGCAACCTACTGAATGGGAGAAAGTATTTGTAAATCATACATCTGATAAGATGTTAATATCCAGGATATATAAAGAACTCATACAACTCAACAGCAAAAAAACAATCTGATTAAAAAATTGGCAGAGGATCTGAATAGACATTTTTTCAAAGAAGACATAAAGAGGGCCAACAGATACACAAAAAGACGCTCAACATCACTAATCATCAGAGAAATACAAATCAAAACCACAGCGGGCTATCATCTTACTCTTGTTAGGATGGCTCTCATCAAAAACAGAAAAATAGCAAGTGTTGGTGAGGATGTGAAGAAAAGGTACCCTTGTGCCCTGTTGGTGGGAATGTAAATTAGCACAGCCACTATGGAAAACAGTATGGAGCTTCCTCAAAAAATTAAAAGGAGAACTACGATATGATCCAGCAATTCCACTTCTGGGTATTTATCTGAAGAATACAAAAACACTAATTCGAAAAGATATATACACTTCCATGTTCACTGCAGCATTACTTACGATAGCCAAAATATGGAAACAGTCTAAGTATCCATCGATGGATGAGTGGATAAAGAAAACGTGGTATACGTATTCAATGGAATATTCAGCCACAAAAAAGAATGAAATCTTGCCATTTGCAACAACATGGATGAGCCATGTTATGCTAAGCAAAATAATTTAGAGAGAGAAAGTCAAATACCATATGATCTCACTTATATGTGGAATCTAAAAAACAAACCAAGATCATAGATACAGCGAACAGATTGGTGGTTGCTGGAGGTGGGGATTGGGGGTGGGCCAAAAGAGTAAAGGTAGTCAAAAGGTACAAACTTCCGGTTATAAAATAAATGTCCTGAGGATATAATGTACAGCGTAGTGACGATAGTTAATAATACTGTATTGCATATGTGAAAGTTGCTAAGAGAGTAGATCTTAAAAGTTCTCATCACCAGAAAAAAAAAAAAAAAAGAATTATCATTCTTATTTTTCAGAATTTCCTTATCTCAGTATGTCCCACTCCTTCCTCAAGCCAGTGCAATCTAGCCTCCTGTGTATTTTTTGCCCTGGTACAGCACTCAGTAAGTTCACCAATGACCTCTCCACTGTGTATCCTGATGGCTATTTACAGTAACATCTCATTCCATATTTCAGAGTCGTTTAAACCTGATGACCACCCTCTCCTTCTTGAAAACTTCCTTTCCTGAGTTTCCATGTTAAAACGCTTTCTTGTTGTTGCTTTTTCTTGTTTTCCTTCTAAATCTCTATCCATTTCTTCTCTTTCTTCTTTGCATGTTATCTCAAGGCACAGCCCTGGGGATTCTTACCTCCTCACTCTTCACTCACTTTTCCCCTGGTGACTTGATCCATATCCATGCTCAGATTACCACCTATCTGGAGATGAAATCTGGTCTCATTACCCTTCTCTTCCAATGCTACCCTTTCTATTGTTATCTAGCTAAAGAATGGCACCATCCAGTGGCATAAGCCAAAAGCACAAGAACAAGCCTGCCACCCTCCTTTGTCTCCCTTGTGACCCTTTATTCAGTGCTTTAACAAATCCTGCCAAAATTTCCCCTTAAACATCACTGGAACTTGTTCCTTTATTCTCCATCTCCACCATAATCACCACCACCCTTACCCAGGCTATTGTGATCTTTTGCCTGGATGATGCCATAGTGTCCTGACTCTCTATTTACATTCACTCAGCCTTTCTCCAAATAGTTCTTTATATTGCAAACGTTAATTTGATTATGTTGCCATGCCTCCTCCCTTAAAATCCTTTGATCATTTCCTACTGTTCTTTGGATAAAGACAGTCTCTTTGACAGGAACTGTAAGACCCTATATTGTCTGTAATGACCAAAGAAACTCTTGGTTTCTTTGCTCCAATAACACTGTGCTCTTCAATGCTTTGTATCTAATATGCTTTCCCCAAATACCTCTTTATTTAACTCTTTATTTATTCTCAAATTGCAATTCAATCATTGCTGTCTCAATGTAGTCTTTTCTGTCTCCATGATAGAATCAATCACCCCATGATAGTCTTTCAGGATCCTGATAACACTTGTTTTTAGCATTTCCTCCAGTTAGAACTTCACATTTTTATCAGTGATTATTAAATATCTACCTTTGCTAGTCAAATATAAGCTCCATCAGGAAAGACATTAAGAATTTTGTTCTTTATCATTGCATAATTAATATTCAAGTGATAATTTATTGTGTGACAATGAATGCCTCCTTGTGTTAGTTTTCAACTGGTTTCTGGAGAGTTCATAACTTTGGGCTCCATTCCACTTTTAGGATCCCGCTTTTGACCCCTTGGTCCCAGCATTTGCTTCTGTTCTCTCCGGGTTCTTGACTCAGAGCATCCTCCTGAGGACTTCACTTGTATTTGCCCTCTGCCACTCTATTCCGAGAATTTGTAGACTAGATAGTCAACCCAATCTACCACAATTCCAGAATTTGGACAGAACCTTGTTGCTTCTTAGAGCTGCCATTCTCCTTTTCCCTTAGGAAAAGTTTACTTACTTCCTTTTTATTTATTCATACCTTATTTCCCTAAAACTTTTAGCTTCTGACGCTACAAATTTCTTATGGGCACTGTCAATTATTTCAATGGTGTTTGAGTTTTCAAATCTAGAACATTTTCTCAATGAGATTTTTGAATGTGTTGCTTACCTCCTTATCTTCTTCTTCTTGCCCTTTAATTATAACTATTCCTTGAAAGTCAGTCTCTTTGATCCTTTGAATTCTCTTTCTTTATTTCTTACCCCTCTGGTAACTCATCTATAGTTATGGCTTTGTTTTTATTTTTATTAAGATGTAATTCACACACCATACAATTCACCCATTTAAAGTGTACAATTTAGTGGCTTTTAGTTTATTCACAGAGTGTGTATCCATCACCACAATCATTTTTGAAAAATTTTTATTACCCATAAAAGAAACCCTGTACCCCTTAGCCATCACCCTGCAATCTCCCCATCTCTTTCTCCCAGTCCTAGGCAACCACTAATCTACTTTCTGTTTCTAAATATTTGCCTATTCTGGGCATTTTTTTCATTGGGATCACACAATATATAGTCCATTGTGACTGGCTTTATAGTCATGACTTTAAACTACATCACTAGGAAAATTTCTCAATCGTTTATTTCTAGACATAACTCCTCTTCTGAACTCCAGTATTGAATTAACAAATACACATTCCATATAAATCACTCTTACTTCAATCAACATACCTAAAGTAGAATTTTGGCTTTAATTTTCAACTAGCTTCCTTGTTTTTATTCCTTGTTTTTGTCAATGCACATGACATCACAGACACTGTTACTGTCACCCAAAGCTCACACCTACTGTAACCCTATCCATTCAGTCCCTAGCACATAGGTATTTGTTATACGCTTTTTGAATGAATGAGAAATTCAATGACTGGGTGCATCCATTTATGTTCTCTCTACTCTCACAACAATTATCCAGCCCTTCAGTTCCTCAGGCCTGCTTCCGACTGTCTTTCCACTCCAAAGCTATGCAGCCTCCAATTTATTATTCTTAAAATATCACTTTCTTATTTAGCATATACTTATTGAACTT